>NC_140500.1:42659588-43139588 GCF_964271855.1 Acomys minous
AATTATCACTGAAACACAACCTACAACTAAGAATACAAGCAGCAAAACAAATTGACTACAATCAGCACAGACTTTTAAATAATAACCTTAAATATTAATGGCTTTATCTTTCTGATCAGGAGGCTCATGCTAGCTGAATGGATTAAGATACAAAATTCATCTTTCTGCTTTTGACAAGATGGGTAAAGCAAAAGGCAAGTATGTTCTGGCTGAGTCATCTTCATTAGTAGAACATTCCTAGGGGGAACACACCATTGATTCCTAGTTTCCCTTTGAACAGCAAATACAGTACTGGCCAGATGCATAGGATCTGGAAATTTTCTGATCTCATAATTACAGATCTGAACCAAGATAATAAGTTTTCTGCCTAACAAAATTATTTTGTTTGAATTACTAAACACCAAAAGTTACAAAGATGAGATGGTTGGTGATCAGAGACCTTTATTTTCTGTCACATGAAACTGGAGAGGACGCACTGAAGTCTGTTGGTCTCTGCTCTCATCCTCATTCACCTCAACTGTGTCACAACTGAGTTTCCTTTTTTCCCTAGTTTCATGTATTATGTATGTGTATGCATGTGGGGCTGCTTACATATTTGTGGTCATGCATGTGTATGAGTACAAGTGCATAAACTTGGTTTCACGTATCATCCTCAATTGCTTTTAGTATAATATACTCTATACATGAGTGCAGGATCTCCCAATAAAAACCAGATCTCACCAATATGGCTTACCTCAATAGCCAGCTCGTTCTAGAGATCTCTTGTCTTCCCCATTCTCAGGATGGAACTGTAGGGTCCTGTCACACCTACCTGTTCATAGGATCTGGTGATCGGAACCTCAGCTCTTACGCTTGGAAAGCAAGCAATCTTACTGCTGAGCCATCTCACCAAACCTCAAGTAAATTACTAATGGAAATATTATAGGTGCCCTATTACAATCTTAAAATCCAGAGATCAAGTGTCTGAAGGCAGAGAAATAAGCAAATGTATTTCTAAAAGTTAAGTACAGCTAAGTCAAGTAGAGAGAGGATGCTTTAAGATCAGGGCAAAGTGAAGGACACTCAATGCAAAAGGGAAAGAATTTGAGAAAGTCCACCTAGGAGGTGAGAAAGGGAACATCTTTAATCATTTCAGAATGAGTAAGTAAAAAAATACACATATGTATAAGTTTCAATGAATCCCTATGGCTGAATATGGATAAGTGCCTGAAGAAATGAAGACATGCCTCAGCCTCGATACTGAATTCCATCTCTGATGATTCTTTTAGCTTGCAATGTTCTTGCTAATACTACTGGCCAGTTGTGATAATAGACGTGACACTAAAGGTAGAATATCTATAGCTGTAATTGAGCAATGTTTTTATGATGAATAATTGAGGCAACGGTACATATAGTAAAAGTACTCAGAGCTCTAAGTCAAGCAGCCAACCAGGCTACAAACAAAAGAGCAAGCATTTTGGGCAGCATGGATGAATGGCAAGTTGTGTGCAGGCTGGAAGAAGATGTGGCCCTTGGATCAGATATGCTTACTTTACCAGCAGTGAGATTATTCAGGGGAATCATTTGATTTCTGTGAGATACACTATTTCCCAGCAGGAAAAAAAATAACATGGTATAGTGGAATTATGGTCCAAATTTGAGATTCACCACATATTCTCTGTAACCATGGATAATGATTTTCATTCTCTTGGCCTTAGTTTACCCATATAGAAACTGAAATTATGTAAAGTCTCCACTCAAAGTAGTGTCAGAAAAAAAAAATAATGCAATGGTGTTCCAGAAGGTCCTCCTTCTTGTCTGTCACCCTTTGTCTGCTTTCCCTTCAGGGTATCCAGGCACATTGTGCACCAGGCTGGACTGGAGGGAATGAAGCTTAGCCAGGGAAGGTGATGAAATTTTGGGGTTTGGTTGGTGAGGAGTACATGAGAAACAGCCTCCTCTTCTCAGGAGACAGCTTCAATGACATATCTTGTTTAATTGGGAAAACAAAGGCTATTTAAATGGTTGGAGAGTGGGTAGAGGCTTTCAGGGTCATTGCACATCAATGACCAGGACCAGAATGTTGGGAATGCCTCATTTGCACAAAGAGGAATTCTAGGTGCTTGCTGGACATGACTGAATAAGAATAAAGGAAGCTGAACCTGTAACCTAGCTGCCAGGCTACATGACCACCTCAAGGGTGGCTAAGGCAGGGGCTTGAGGCTATGTACATTGGGGCATGCAGACCTGAGGCAGGGAGGGAGTGGTCCAAACTCTTGTCAATCTCAGCATGAGATTTCTAGGATTTGGACACATCTGGACCCCACTCTTGCTTTGGGCAGATTCTCCTCAGTCACATGGCTCCCCAGCCCCGACACTTAACTCTTTAAGTATTAATGTTCAAATTGTCATTATAGACAAGCACTCTTCTCTGTATATTTTGCTTAGGTCTGGTTTGTTGTCGTCTTACTCACTATCCTATTGCTGTAAAGAGACACCACAACCAAGGCAACTTCTATGAAAGAGAGCATTTAACTGGGGTCTTGCTTACAGTTTCAGAGATTCAGTACATTAGCATCATGGTGGGGAGCATGGAGTCACACATGGGGCTGGAACAGTAGCCTCTTCAGAAACCTTTTAAGATGGCCAGCAGGTGCTAATCACCTCTGTGCACAGGAGCATAAACTCAAGAGCTATTAGGGACAAGGCAGGGCAGAGTGAAGCTGAGGCAGCTGAGTATATTTCAATGAAAACAGAAGAGACAGGGTAGTATCAGTGGCATTGGCCAAGGAAAGGTAGATTCCCTGTGGGCAAATCTCTGAAAATTTCAGAAGAACCTAGATGTTCCTATAGTTTAATCCCTAGTGGGATTAAACACCACACAGGTCAAAGAGAGCTAAAGTATGAGTTAGATTCACTCTAGTGATTTTATTTCAAACCACTGTCCCTCTGCCTTAAGTGTAGAACCTGCTTCCCAACTTGTTGGTCATAATCTGTAGACTCAGAGATGGTATCCAAGTTACTGAGCAAGCCCCGCCCCCCCAACATTAATACTCAGTAGAGTGCTTTTCCCAACATGCAGGAAGCCATAAGTTCAAGTTTTAGCACATCATAAAATAAGTCATGCTGGTGCCTACCTGTAATCCCAGCATTGGGAGATAAGGGCAGGAAGATCAGGAGTTCAAGGTCATCCTAAGACACATATGGAATTCAAAGTCAGCCTGGGCTGTATGAGTCCCAGTCTCAAGTGCTGAAAAAAAATTGGACAGTGGAGAAATTGACTTAATCTTAGATATTTCTTCTTAATAAAGTTGTGTGTGTGTGTGTGTGTGTGTGTGTGTGTGTGTGTGTGTGTGAGTGTGTGTATTTCCACCTCTCTAGACCATGTTTTGAAGGGACCAGAAAGTTTACATTTGAGTTTTAACTTTCCCTGACAGGATGAATTATATCATAGAGAAGAAAGAAAGCTAATCAGCTACAGGCTAAACTCGAGATACATCCCATGTCCCATGTGACATTGGTGGGCTTTGCTTTTCCCAGCCTCCCTTTTCCCATATGTAAAATGGGATTAATTCATATCCCTTCACAGAGTCATGTGTTCATTCTTAGCCTTGTTTATCCCAGCCTCAAGGTAGATCCGGGAATTCAAGGTGAAGGGATCCGGGTGTTGTGGTATTGAAGTGCGTGCCATTTTAGGAGGGTTTGCTCTCTTCAGTAGAACTCTGACATCTTTGGTTCCACTTTGGGAACCCCTAGCTCTGCTGCCTGTCTACAGCAGCATGGAATAATGGGGATAATGATTTGCCATGATGTTTACAGTGGGATTTTTGCCTCTCCCCTGAGTTTATTAATAAGAGGCCTAGTGTGTGCGGACATTTGCAGTTCGTCACTCTGACATATTAGTTTCTTGCTTCTGATTTAACTATAGTCATTCTGAGTTATCTCTGACCTCTTTAAGCTTTGTTACCCTAACCATCAATGCAATGGTGCTTTTAAAAAGAGTGTGCTGAACTCCTATCCAAATGGGCACATACACTAGATGGTTCCCATTCAAAAGCTTTAGCATAAATCTCTTCTTGTGCTCATGCTGTGGGCTCTAGTCTATAACTCATAGATATCTGTCCAGCTAGACCTTCACGTGCATCTGTGCAAAGGGACCAGGGTGATATTTGCAGTTCTGGGAACTCAAAGCTGTGTAACACAGTGTAAGACAAATGTAAAAGGCTCCACTCCTAGTGGACTCAGATTCTGCTCTGCCTTGGTAGTGGAGGATGATGATATTTTCCTCTGCAGCACCTTTCTCTGCCTGTCTTTAATAAAAGAGGGTCCCTACCCCACTTATCAACATCCAAATATATGAAAAGAAAATGCTCTCTGGGAGCCTCTTGATGTGGTTAGAGCAAAGCTAGAGATTCTATTAGGCAATCATTCAGCTGAAGGAAATGCACGGTAAGGGATGACCCCAATATGAAACCTTTATGTGTGGCAAATGGGTCTTAATTAAAACAACAACACCAACAAAAATTAAGAGTAGGTCATGTCAGCAAACAGGTCCAAGGCCACAGGAGGAATTAGTCCCATAATGAAAGGCCTCAAAGCTACAGAGAGAAAAGCAGCATTATAATTTGTGCTAAATTAACTCAAAGACAGTAGTCTCTCCAAGATATTAAGTTTCTGTAGGCAATATGATTCTTTGCAGCCGCCCTGCCAACTTCATTTCATCACTCTCACTATTATGTATCTGGCTTGGCTCATTGCTGAGTGTCTTAGGATGTGTATTCAATATGACAAATACTGAGGTCAGGAAGATGACTTGGCTGTTGAAGCCCTTGCTGGGCAAGCGTGAGGACCTGGGTTTGGTTCTCTGATACCAACATAAAGAAAGATGGGTGTGATATAGATCTGTAACTCTAGTTCTTTGAGTTCAGGAGCTGAGGAGAAGTCAGGCCGAGGACACAGATGAATTGATGAACCCCATGTTCAGAGAGAGACTTTGTCTAATACAGTAAGGTAGAGTGCAATTGAGGATGACCCCTGGCATTGACCTGTGGACACCATGTATTCACACATACACACACATACACACACACACACACACACACACACACACACACACACGTGCTGAGTTCAGTGGACCTCTGTTGGGCTTAGCAGTTAAGAACATAATTGCTCTTCCAGAGGGCTTGGGGTCAATTCTCAGCTCACAGCTGTCTGTGGCTCCAGTTCCAGGGAATCTGACACTGTCACAAAGACATACATGTAGGTAAACCACCAGTGCATATAAAATAAAAGTAGACAAATTATAAAAAGAAAGAAAGTCCTGTAGAAACAGCCATATAAGGAACTTAAATTTTAAGGTAGAATTTCCCTAATGCTGATGTGTAAATAGATGACATAAGAGCCATCTAGAATGTCCTAAAATCTGTGTCCACAATGCCCACCCCAGAGCAGTAAGTCAGAACAGACAGCATGCAATTTCCATAGGAACCAAGATCTCTGTTGAAAGTGACAGGCATCTAACTTCAGACAGATTAAGCCAAAAAGGAAGTAAGTTGTCTCTATGATTTGAAAACTCCAGCAAGAAAAACTAGTTGTAGGTACAGTGGGATTGTCCTCTTTTATTATCACCATCATCCTCATCCTCACCATCATCATCATCACGATGTCCCTGAGTCCACTTAGTGCTGACCATATGTACATGAGTATGGGGCCATCCACTGGGGTATAGGAAACTTACCCAACAGTCACCTCCCCAAGGAAAAGTGACTCTGCCTCTCTGTGGTGGCCTGCACATGACCTATATTAGATCAAGCTAGTAAAATTCCAGCTTGGAGGGAGAGGGCCCCTGAGGCCCCATCCTTAGCTGTGGAACTACTGGGAGTTCTATGTATAAAAGTTTTTCTTTCATGTTACTAAAGTACTTTGCCAAAGGAGAGGTTAGAGACTTAAAAGATGATGGGGGACCTGGGGGGTGGGGGAGCCCATGGCTCCATGCATTGGGAGAACAGTACTTTCAAAACACATTAGTTGTTTTTTTTTTACTTCAGATGACATATGTACCAAAGCCAGTTAGTTCACTAACTTTGTATTGCCATTCAGCAGATATTATACACTCCGTATACTCTTAGAGAAATCCAGTTCTTTCAAAAGGAGTCTTTCTACACTGCTTCCAAAAAGAAAACTAGAGTATAAAGGCAGAGAATTATTGAATACAGGTGGTCCCCAGGCTTCTTCGTAAAGCCCATGCCTGCATGAGCTCGTAGCATCCTGTACCAAGTGCACATTTGGACTTATTAACTAAATGAATATTTCACAGTGCTCTCTGTTGGCCCTATCTTTTAATCTATTGAGCAGTGGCATTAATTTTTCCCGTAAGGCAGAGCTTAGGGATAGTTTTAACAGCTTCACTGAGGTGAAATTTGAATTTTGTATTCCAGGGGAAAATGGAAATCAAGAGAACTGGTTCTGGTGGACAAGTGTTTTCAAAAGAAATTAAATCCACAGAATTCAAACAAACAAACAACAAACAGACAAAGCTACTAGTCAGCCTGCCAGATGTGGCTACCTGGTAACCCCTGAAGAGTAAACTGGATTCTTAGGGATTCAGTTGAAAAGGAAAATAATGAAGAAGAAAAAGAAAAAGAAAACAAATGTGTAATAGAGAACCATGTTACTGAGTTTTGAATCAAAATGTGGAACCAAAAATAAAGGTTTTATAATTTGAGCTTTCTGCATTGTGAATTGGAGGGTTTTGAATCAATGAGGGGTTTGTTTGTTTGTTTGTTTGTTTGTTTGTTTTTGCAGAGGGGGGGGGAAGGACTTTTTTTTCTTCTTCTCTGAATTCTAACTCCCAAATTAAACAGTATCAGTGAAGCATTGAAAATTACAGTTGCTGCTTTGAGTGTAGATTCTATGCTAGACTGTTACCTCATTACATTTAGACATGGCCTTTTCTTTGTGTTGTTGTTGTTGTTTTGTTTTTTTGTTTTTCGAGACCGGGTTTCTCTGTGTAGCCTTGGCTGTCCTGGACTCACTTTGTAGACCAGGCTGGCCTCAAACTCAGAGCGATCCACCTGCCTCTGCCACCTGAGTGCTGGGATTAAAGGCGTGCGCCACCACGCCCAGCAACTAGACATGGCCTTTTCAAGAGGGAAGAATAAGTCATAGAGCAGCACCTTTTCCGATCTTTTAAATACACCCAACTCCTAGGCCATGCTGAATCCCTGGGGCACTTTGTCTGAATGACCCTGGCCTTGCTGACGTAAGAATAGCTTCCCATTCTGCCTTGGTCATTGAACTCAGACAGCCCAGCAATGTGGGAAGTGCTTCAGTCTTGATCTGTGGCCACTAAGCAGGTTATGACTTCGGAGCCCAGCTCCTGATGCCATTGTGCCCATGTGACTGCAGCTAATTATCTGCGTACTCGCCTCTGACTTCTATCTGACTCTGAGAATTGTCATTGCATAAGGGCAGAGCTCTTTGTTCCTCCTCAAACTCTTAGTGACAAACATACCAAATATTTCGATACAGTTCTTTTAATATGCCCGTTCTCACTGTAATGCAAGCGTGTATTTGTGACTGTAAGTCAGACCACGAGAAGGTACTGTCAACGGCAGAGTCCTCATCCTGCAGTTAATAATTCAAAATGTTGCCACTTAATGAATGATGGTTAGTCATGTGATCTAAACGTGCTGAGAGTGGAAGATAGAGCCCTCCTGACTTCCCCTTCTCTCTTCTGTCAGCCCTGGTCATGTGTGTGCCCCTGGTGTCAGACTATCAGAACTTTTTAATCATGGCGGATGGGGAAGGGCTCTGTGTAGCAGCCATTCCCACTTGCCAAGAATAACTGAGTTCAAAAGAAGAAACGCATAATTCTGCCTCTATTGTTTTTTTGGTTTTTTTTGTTTTTTGTTTTTTGTTTGTTTTTTTTTTTTGAAGTTAGCTCCATCCCTCCTGGTGCTGAACAAAGCTGTTTCTTAGTAGCAGAGGGACAAATGCAGGGAGTTCAGTAGTTCCCCCAAAGTTTATCTGCCATTCTAGATTTCAGACCACAACAAAAAGCCACTCAAAAGGCAGCAAATTACAATGTTCCCAAATCTGAGTTAATAATAAGGTTTCCGTCGACCCGAGTCTTCTGGGTACCAGAAAAATTCTTCTGTAAATGAAAAAAACACATGTCACATTTTAAATACTTGTTCTTCCATAGCCCCCCCAAATATAATTCATGTTAAAACAAAATATTTAAAGAGAAAACAAAGAAGGATCCAGGGATTTGATTGTTTCCCTTATAGGGCTTGGGAAACCAGTAGCTTTGTTCAGAACAAGGGACACTATTGAACTTGTGAAATAGAAGCAAAGCGGTCCACTGTGGATGAACACTTTCTTCTGAAGTTATAGCTGCTGATTTCGAAGGAGAGGGTGAGGGGAAAGCAGAGCATGGCTGGTTGCTCTGTGCAGAACTTGGCTGAACTTTAAAGCTGAGGAAAATCATAAATCTGTAACACACAGGTGCTACTGAAATAATGAGTGTAAAATGGTGATAACTTTGAATCAAATAGCATAAGTAATTAGACAGAAAGGTGACCAGTTCACAAAAAAAGAGGGTTGGAGATAAGATAGAAATAATTCCCCCCAGATGCCAAGGGCTCTCCAAAGCCTGGCAGCAGATGCTGCTCTTATCTCCAAAGCAAAAACAATTTCTCTTCCTGTAAACTCCTCTTCCCCCTCTAAATTGAATACAATAGCTCTGGAAAGGAAGAGAAAGAGACACTTAGCAACTAATCTTTCATCTTAGTTTTCTCTATAGGCCACCTAGAACGGGAGGTATTGCATTTGACCCCACAAAGGCCCGGCGATTGGAAAATTCTAAAATCAATTCACTGTCTCTGAAATTCAACTAATGCCAGCCAGTACTGAGAAGAAGAGCCATAGAGTTCGGAGCACAAACACTTTGAATTGTTTAATAATATATTTATGTCTAAATGGCCAGCGAGTTCCCTTCCATCCTCAGTCCAGAACCCTAGAACTCCTCTGTGACCTCCTCCAGTCCACCACATCCCTATCCTAAAGGTTCCCTGATGAAGATACAGAGAACCACAGACACTGCAGAGTGACCTGTAGCTACAGGGAGAAAGTTATTGCCAAACATTGTCTACATGCAGCCTTAAGCTCCATTTCTGCTGGCCAAGGACATGCTATAGTATATAATGGTGACTGCTGCAAAGCTTGATGCCCTGACTACTAGCCTGAGTAGAAGGAGACATTTGCAAAATTTCCTCTGACTTCCTATATTCATGATCTGTGGCACGTGTGTGTGTGTGTGTGTGTGTGTGTGTGTGTGTGTGTGTGTGTGTGTGTTTTACATACACATAATATTTTTTATTCCACTTCTTTTTTTTGTCTTTTTTATTTTATTTTATTAATTTATTCAGATTACAACTCAATTGTTATCCCATCACTTGTGTCCTCCCATTCTTCCCTCCCTCCCACTTTTACCATATTCCTCTCCCCTATGTCTATGACCTAGGGGGACCTCCTCCACCACTATATGGTCATAGGCTATCAAGTCTCATCTTAGTAGCCTGCTTGTTCTTTCTTTGAGTGCCACCAGGCCTCCCCACCAAGGGGAGGTGGTCAAATATGGAGCACCTGGGTTCATGCCAAAGTCAGTCCCTGTTCTCCATATAACTGTGGAGAATGTCCTGTCCATTGGGTAGATCAGAGTAGTGATTTGATGTTTACTATTGTACTGTCCTTGGTTAGTGCAACAGTTTGAGCAGACCCCCCCTGGGCCCTGGGCCACCCAGCACTATGTTCTTCTTGTAGGTTTCTAGGACCCTCTGGATCCTTTTCCACATCTCCTATATTTCTCTTACCTGGAGTCTCAGTAGGATGTTTATTCCACTTCTATTCCCTTGTAGATCTGTGGCATTGGCTAAATCACTTTTTAGACAGTCTCTTGTCTGAAAAATAAGGAAACGCTAATTTCTAGCTAATGGGGTTATTATAAGAATTCAATTATGTCATCCATATAATATTTCCAGTGTAAACATAGTAGGTAGGAAAGCTTTGAACCTAACTTCTGAGCAGAATTCTTATCTGCCCTCTGTTCTTTACTCCATTTAGACGAAGCCTAACAACATGAACGTAGAGTGAAAAGGAAACCTGGGAGAAAAGAAATGGCCCTACCCTCCTCCTTGTCATCCTTGAAACAGCAGAAAACAGGAGCCACCATAGCAACAGTTCTGGGGTTTATTTAGCACCTTGTACGTCCCTGACACCACATGAAGCATCTTATTCATCATTAGACTTATAGAAGTTAACCCGTCACAAATTGTGTTAGGCATTTCCACACCGTTTCTTCTCTGAAGTTTATTCACTCTTTCTTGTAGCACAGTAGATGCTTTGACCTAAGACAAGGACTTTACGTCCATGCATGAGGGGATGGCTGGATTGGGTTCAGTCTTCAGTCTTCTGCTCAAATTAGAGCTGTATTGTACTTCTTGCTCTCTGAATCTGCCAGCTTCGTGTCAGCCACTGATCCACTGTATCTTGTATATTTGCCATTCCAAGTCATTGACAAAATGACTCTCCTTCCAAGCTATATATAGCAGTCACCAAGAAAGCATTAGCAGTGTAGCCTCTAATGACCTTGAATCCAATAGGGACCCAGTGGGCGGGGCGCACTCCCCTCATGGAAACTGCTCCTTCTCTAGTAAACACAGACCCAAGATGGACCTCCCCCAAATGGCACTAGAGGGACAAATTCTTTACTTTTCAACACTCAAAAGAGAAGATTTTCTAAGTTTCCTCATCTCTCTGGAGAGGATTTATTTCTGCTTCCTGCCTGCCTGCCTACCCTCTCCCCACCACACACACCTGGACTCTGTTTCTCCCTCACTCCTCCCTGTGGGAGAGTCTGGGCAGCTCTTCCCCTGGGGTTTCCTGGTAAGACTCTTCTCTGCTCACAGTTGAGGAGTGGAACATTTGCCTAGCTTCCCATTTGTTTTCTTCCTTGGCTGCCTAACAATAACTCTTCCCCATTGCTGGCAAAACCCACTTTCAAACTCCAGACAATCGTTAATGTTAGGGATTTGGAATAAAAGATCAGAATTCATGGCAAAACCCCAAATCATAAATTGTTATTAAAATGGTTATCACATTATTCCACTTAATTTCTTTGTAGAAGGATAATAAAATGATTTAATAAGCTATATAAGGCTAGTAATATTTACAAAGAGCTGTAAGTAAGCCTTGACTGAATTTATAAACCATGGGAAATAAGTACAGGCATTATTAGGTTGTTTTTAAATAATGTAATGTTCTAATCTACTAGGAGGGCTAAGTACATCTACAGAGAACTGTGTGTAAAAGTTTCTGATTGAAGAATGTAATTTGCCTTTGAAATTTACTTCTTGGAACAGCATTCACAGACTTGAAGGGCAGATGCTGTAGGAAAAGCCACAAGACTTGCTTTATTTGTAAGAAGTCATTGATGGCAGCATGTTGGACCAAGAACATGTTTGTTGGGCATGCACGTGTGTGTGTGTGTGTGTGTGTGTGTGTGTGTGTGTGTGTGTATGTGTCTGTGTGTGTGTGTGTTTCTATGTGTCTGTGTGTAGGTGTAATTATATGGAGGGTGTATATATATATATATATATATATATATATATATATATATATATATATATATATATAGCGCCTGCATGTGGAGGCTGGAATTTTCCTGAGTCACTTTTCATCTTACTTTTTGAAGCAATGTATTTCACTGGACTCACCCATTAAGCTAGCCTCGCTGGCCAGTGAGCTCCAGAGACCCGCCTGTCTCTGCACACCTGCTCTCCCAAGCATAGCTGCTACAAATATGTGACCAGTTTTCTTCCCTGAGTGCTGGGTATCTGAACTCAAGTCCTCTGGCATAATGAGCGCTTTATGACCTGGGCCTGGAACACATATGTTTGACAAGGTCGTTGCTGCAATCAAAACAGATGAAACTGTGAGCCCCACACCTCTCTTCCTCACTTCTGTCCAGTCCCTGAAAGGCAGACTTTGGCCTTGGATCCTTCCTGTCTGATCCTCCTGAATCCTTCTTCTCAAAGTACTAGATTGCCTGCCTTGGGGCATGCATTTCTATGGTGAATGTCCACCTTTTACTCTCATTTGGGGAAGTGAAGTATTTTCTCACACTTTTCATTTTTCCCACACTGAGATTCCAAATATGTGTTTTGCCAAGAAGTGCAGGAGGAAATTCCCCTGTAGAAACCATGTTAATGGTGAATGTCTGCTGTCTTATCTACCCTATGGAAACCAATGGAGTCATGAGCATCTATTCCCTGGGTCTATCCAGGATTACTCTCTATTCTTTCTGAAGTGGAGCCATGGCTGTTTCCTGTGGGACTTCCCTGCCCCATGCTGTAATGGCTGTCAGCCACAGCGCCCACTTCCAAGCAGCAAACAGAGCTGCCCCTTTCTTTCTGATTACAGCATCTCAGGTTGCTGGCCATGTATACTGCAGTGTGCTTAGCTACTGTCTTTTCCAGAGTCCTTTTGTAGCCACTGGTTGTGGGGATGCAACCCCAGCTCGGATGTTACAGACAAAACATAGAAATATTTGATGCTGAATCACCTTGCTGATAAAAATTAAGATTCCAGATGTGTCTTTAGATCCTATTTTTCCCAAATACCAAGTTGTTGGTAAGATTCCAGTAAGTTATGAAGTTTGCTTGTTCATAGAATTCTTGTGTTTGGAACAAATAAAACCTAATAGATTCCACTGAAGGGAGAAGAAACAGACTCCAGAAAACTGCCGGCTTGGGGAAAGTAAAAGGTTGACCAAAGGCCTGTGTCTATTGAAGACCTTTGGACATCTCACTTTGGGGCTTGGGTTGATTTGCTCTCTATATGCTCTTGATTTGCTCTTGATATGAAACTTGGTTATTTTACCAATAAAATTACAAGATTCAATGACTAGGACTTAGATGTAGGACTTTATGGTGACTCAAAAAGATTCAAACACCTAGCCTTGTATTTAGGTGTTCAGGGTTGGATGATGGCTACCAACACTGTGGAGGGTGATACACTTTGCCTAGACTCATGAGGTAAAATACAAATCTCTTGGAGTAGAACTCTCATGAACAGCCAGAGACTTTGACCAGACTTTGCACCAGATAGTCAGGCCCCTTGTATCCCAGATAACTTAAAACATAAAAGTCACCACCATACAATGCATGGCATTTTCATTAAAATCTATGACATAACTTTTTAAACATATACATCTGGGTTTTTTTTACACAGATAAGGTGTTATTTTGAATTGTCTGTGATTGGCAAAGAGGTCAAAGGACATATCCAAATCCCAGCTAATGTGTTCAGGAGAAATTGCATTTAAGCAGATGTCTCAATGGGTGTCTGTCACTCCTCTTACTCCAAAGAGGACAGCTTAGTCACATGAGCTAAGTTACCTGGTGAGAAACTCGTCTTCCTGATTGGCTACCCATATACATGAAGAAATAACAATGAGTGTCCTCTCTGAAAGGAAAAGCTGAAGAACCCAGGACAAGAACCCAGGACAGCAGTCAGTGTTGCCTGAAGAAATGGACTAGAGGAAAGAAAAGTCCTTTGTCTAAGACCGTAGGCATGCACTTGCGCCTACTGTACGCAGGTGCCTACCTCCCAACACCATGTCCAGCTGCCTGTAAGCTCTGACCATACCTTCTCTTAGGCAAATAGCAACAAACAGTGAATCTTGAAATGGTCTTCCTATGAATTGTGAGTTAGACCTCAAAGTCAGACTTTTACATCTTATTCTTTCCTCTAATTAGTCATTCAATGAATAAGACTTAAAATTTAATTAGTACACACACAGACTTTTTTCTTAAATGTTTAAATAGACAAGATCCCTCCTCTCCCAATTTTTTTTGGATTTTTGTTTGTTTGTTTGTTTTGTTTTTCAAGACAGGGTCTCTCTGTGTAGCTTCGAACTCACAGTGATCTGCCTACCTCTGCCTCCTGAGTACTGGGATTAAAGGCGTGCACCACTATGGCCTGCCCAGTACTTTATTTCATTTTAAAGTAGTAGCCTTTCCCAAAATAAAAAACAAGAACTAAACTTTGTGTGAGAATGGAACATTCGACATATATTGTGTACGTCAGTAAAAGGGAGAGACACACAGTCAGCTAATAGTCCCTCAACATGATATCATCAAACAGGTAGGTCTAAAGTAGCTTGGAGAGACCAAGATGTGGAAAGAGAGCACAGGTTGCCTCCCTGGCTCTTAGCTAAGTGCAGCAGCTCTGGGGTCCATGGGACAGCGTAGTTCTGGAGTCAGAGGGCAACAAAGTCATGAGAAGTATTAGTGGGAATTGCTGCAAGGCATTGAAGAACTATGGAAAGTCTAGGTCTACACCTGGAATGACAGCTGAGTCCCAAGGGAAGGAAGAGATCTCCAAGTCTTTGATAAGAGCTTCCAAGCAGTTCTTGGATTCATGAGCTTTCTTGCTTAGTAAGACATTTCAACATGCCATTTCCTTTTCCAGACTTGAAGGAGTTTACTTCCAGGGTAAATCTTTTAAGGAACTTTGAACTTAAGGTCATAATTTTTAAAAGACTTATTTTATTTTTATTTATGCATATATGGGTACTTGTGTGTGTATGTATGTGGTTGCACATGTCCATGTATGTGTGCATGCACATATTTGTGTATGTGTCTGTGTGTGTGCATGTGCATGCATGTGGATGCATGTGTATGTATGTGTGTGTATGTGTCTGTCTGTCTGTCTGTCTGTCTGTCTGTAGAGGCCAGAAGAAGACACCTGGTCCCCTGGAGACAGAGTTACAGGCAGCTGTGAGTAACCTGGCATACCTGCTTAAAATGGAGCTCTGGCCACTAAACGGAGTAGCAGATGCTCTTAACTGCCAAACCATCATTTTAGCCCCAAAGTCATATTCTTATGTCACTTAGACTTGTTTTTTGTTGTTGTTTTGTTTTGTTTTGTTTGTTTGCGTGCTTGCTTTATAGAGAGTAGATTATTTTTTAGTGCAAGGACTGGAGTCCAGGGCTTAGCGCATGCTGGTGAAGTACGCTCTCACTGACCTACACCCTCAGTCCTAGAATACCTTTGCTTACTATTCTCAAGGAACCATGGTCTCCATCCACTTAAGAAACTCACTTTCTAAGCCCTACCATTCAAACACCATCACTTGGTGAAGACAACAGTCGTATCCTGGACCTCTGACCACTGGCATCTTTGTCACCCATTATCGAAGACCTTCAGGCCCCTTAGAGACACAAGGGATTCATTCTTCCAGGAATGCTGGGTAAAAAACATGCTCTATTGTATGCTTTCTCATGGCTAGGGTCTCAAGGGCAAGATAAAGGGGGAGCAAAACCAGAGAACAAATGACAACTTTTTATACAACACCCACCAATGTAGGCATTACCCCATTGATGCAGTTTAGGAGGAGAAGCTGAGCCAGGTGAGGCTTCATATGGGTAAAGCAAGAGGTGATCCCGGTGTGGTGATGCATACCTTTAATCCCAGCACTCGGAGGCAGAGGCAGGCAGATTGCTGTGAGTTCAAGGCCAGCCTGGTCTACAAAGTGAGTCCAGGACAGCCAAGGATACCCAGAGAAACCCTGTCTCAGAAAAATCAACAACAGCAAGATGAGTTAGGGGATTCCTGCAGTCCTCAAGGTTTGCCTCAGAGCTGCTGGCCTCCTGTAGTCACATCCTTTTATACTGTGACACAGGTGGTGTGTCAGGATGTAGTAGAACCATCCCTTCTTCTTTATTAATCAGGGGACTTGGTAAAGCTCAGGTTCCCTGGCATAGAAGTACTGTTCCTGGGCAAAAGACATTCAAGCCCTGGCTTCTTCAGCCTCACTAGAGAGGCTTTCCTGACCACTGTGTTTCAACCGCCCCTGCCTTTCCCTCCGCCATGCTCTATTGCCTCATTATGCTTTATTTTTATCCCTAGGGCTTATCACCAGCTGACATCATGTGTATCTGTCTGTCATCTCTCTCCCCCATGAAAACTTAACCTCATGAGAGCAGACCTTTTTATTTTGTTTGCTGGTGTCTCCCTGGAGCCCAGGAGAATTTCTGGCATGTAGTAGGTGGGCAGTAAAAATAAATGAACTGTTGAAGGAATTATGAGATTGCTGTGAAAAAGAAAAGAATACAGCTGAAATGTTTCTCATGGTATCTGGCTCCTAGAAGGCCCCCCAGTACAAACCAGTTTATTTGTGTTACTGTCATCACCATTCACACAAAGAGTCTCAGAGGTTGACTTATGGTGGTGGGTGAGCTCACCAATTTCTTCATAGTTCTTCATGAGTGCCCTGTGTTACAACACATACACATACACACACACACACACACACACACACACACACACACACACACACACACACGGCAAAAGACATGTGTAAGAGGTGTAACATTCCTTAAGTCACATGGAGTAGGAAGTCACACATATTTTAATACAAGCTGTGGATTGAAGGTGCTCCCAAATACTAAGGGATGGAAATGTGATTCACAGTGCAACCAGGTTGATGGGTGAGACCTTTTGGAAGTGATTTTGGACAGAGCCATCAGCCGTGCATGGTCAGTGGATTGATAAATTATCAATGAGTAATCTATCTCTTTATCTCTCCATCTCTGTCTTCGTGTGTATGCGTCTCTCTCTTGCCTGTGGCTTCTGCCAAGGTACAAAGCACCAGGTTGACCCTTACCAGATGCTGGTACCATGCCCTCAGTATCCCCAAACTCTGAAAAATAATGTAGTGAACAGCCCTTTTCCTTGTAAATTACCTACTCTGTAGCAAATCAGACAACTAAGACACACTTCTTTGGTTGAAGTGGGGTATTTAGCTTTGTTTTAAAAAAGTGGATATCAAAAAATTAATAATAGTTTAAATAAGTATACTATTACCTTTGTCCTGTTTATACATATGAATATCATTCAGATCAATGACTTTCTTACTGTAGGGTCTAAGACCAAATATAGGCAAGGATGCATGTAATGGTCACTCTATATGCTCCAAGCTGGAAAACAGGTCATAATTATCATCACTTAATGTATGTATTTTCATGTCTTTGTATTTTGTGTCTTTTCCTTTCCACTCCTCATATTCTTTTCTGCCAAGCAAAACATTGAAATCTGTGTTTATAGAATCAGGAGAAAAACATATTATACTCAAACTATTTTTCCAGTTGGAAAGATCTTTAGAAGGCATCCAACCTTCCCACTTTATCCAATGTACACATCAGTCATGTGTGCATTCCCAGGAGCTGGGAGCTTCACATCTGGACTCTGATTCTGTGGCTCCCTGACTTCAGAACTTGTCCCTCACCCAACTTGCCTGCCTTCTCAGGCTTCACATACCCCCAATTCTAACTTATTCCTCTCCCGTTTGTGAGAAGGAAAGAAGGTCTCTTGGTCCCTCTATTCCTAAGAGGATTCAAGCATCCCTTGAAGAAGGCACTATGCTTTTGTTCTGTCCACCTCCATCGCTTGCCCCTTCATTGTTTCCCTGGGAACTGGTAGGAATTCTCCACAATCTCAGAAGTTCTGACTCTGCTACTGCAAGCACCCCAGCACCTACCTTTTCTCTTATTTGGCAACCTCAATGCTTCTTATTGGGAAATATTACCAGTGAAGATCCTGGCACAGAGTCATGGCAGCACAAGGGACTGGAATTTGGCATCATCTTTTGGACTTGTGTGGAGCAGGGACCACTTTCTCACTCAAAGATCAGGAACCATATCTAGACAGACAGCACAATTGGATGAGGAAGAGGACTTAGAAGCCCTAGCACTATAAACAGAACTGTATTTCTTAACTAATAAGCCTGTGCATATAATGCCAGATTATTGTGCTAGATCAGATTGTGGCTAGTAATGATCTCACATTACACTTCTGCCCTGAGGAAGGTTTTGAGGGGGTGAGACATTACAGGGAACAAAAGCCTGTTGCTAGAGAGCCAACAGAGTTCTAGAAAATGTTTGGCCACATAGAAATTGATTCCTTCCTCTGTGCTATAACTGAGGACACTGGACCAAGTTCCCAGTGACCCACAAATCTACGATCACCACCTTCAGTCCACCTGACCCCCTTTGTCCTTCTATCCATCCCTCCCATGCCTTTCCCATTTTGTGTTTTCAAATTTTTGCTAAAGTATATAGACATGTCATTTACTTCAATGGCAGGTGAGGCCTTTTAAATATTATTAAAGGCTGTAGCCATGAAGAAAATTAGGGAAGCTGGGAAGGAAAAATGAAGTTGGAGCATGACTTCCCCAAGGTCATTTGATGATCCAAGAGCTACCTTCCCAGTGCCCTCTGCCCTAGTCTCATCCCTTTGAATTCCCAAGGATGATCCACCACCTGCCCCAAGCTATACGCTCATTCCCTTGTATGGACCATTCTCGTCATCCAGTGGGGAGAAGAGAAGAGAAAGTGCTATAAAATGTCTCCCTGTGTGACTCTCTAGTTCTTATATTAATGACATAAGCAACAGCCTGCCAACCCTTTGAACTTGAAAGTGGCTTTGAATAGATTTTCATTGGGATTTTCACGGTCTGAATGATGACCGCCATGTTTTAAGGGAGTTTTGATCCACAGTTTTCTCCTGCTAACATTGGGATGAAGGAACCCCAGTGCAAGAGGCTATCACATGCTAAGTGGCCCCTAAGCAGCAAGGACCTGGGAGGGTGCACAAGTCCCTTGCTGTGTTATTTTTAGCACAGTCACATGCGAAAGCTCATCTTGAAAGTGTTTCTGAGCATGAGGGACTAAAGCCGTCACCATGATTTACCAAACTCATGGAGAACACATCTGACTTCACCGTTTCCAAAATGACATTGTGTGGACAGCATTGCCCACCCCCCTTCAGAATTATTGGCCCAAACCAAAAGGGCCTCATAAATTCTCCCTGGTACCCTGCCGTCCATGTTCAAAGACTCAGAGTGTTTGGTGTACATGATCTATGCACCAAGGTGATTCTAACAGAGACAAATTATGTCCAAACATCTGAAAGTCATCATCTCTCTCTGCATATGCAGGCATTCTGAGAAAGTCTACAAGAGGATCAAAACCAAGATTAAACCACATCTGTTTGGATTTAAACAACATTGTCTATGTAGTTCAAAGTTGTTTCCATACACACACACACACACACACACACACACACACACACACACACACACACACACACATAACCTGCCCAGCTGTTTTTTATCTTACATTCTTAGCCTTTATCAAAGTGTTTTCATTGGCCAGCCAGTGTTATTTCTAAGAGTTAAAGTATTTACAAAGGAAGCTAAGGAACAAAATGCCTGGTTCATCTAAGTGCTGTCCCCAGAGCTTTTGTAAGCATTCTAAGAAAACTAATATAAAAGTTTTGTTCAGTTCTAAATAGCATGACTGTATCTACTGTGTGTCAGCATATCATAAATGAGGTCTTCTCTCTTTTTCTATATGTCAGTCATTATACTTGACACTGATTTTTAAAAACATCCTGACTCTAAAAGGCGCATATTACATAATGAACATTCAACTATATCAGCATTCTGCACTACTAAGTGGAAAAAGGAATGTTTTTTAAAAACCACCACGTATCAGCAAATAATCTTATTTAACTGAGAAATGGTTGGAACACAAAACTACCGCAGGATTGATTTTCTTCTGGATATTGAAAATCACACTTGATTACAATACCCCCCACCATTTTATGAGGAATAAATAAACCACTACAAAGCTTTCACTAATGGTTTATTACAATGGAACTTGAAAACAAATTAAAATAAGAAAGAATAAAAGGAATATATTATGACAGTAAACCAACCTGAGCAATTGCTTAGCTGCTTTCTGTGCCTCCCGTGAAGACTAAATAGCGCATTTCAAACATTTTTAAACATACACAGACACATACACACAAACACAGACATATACATGTAAATATATACTTGCATACATATATATAGGCATACATAGATGCATGCATATATAAACAGACAGACAGACAGACAGACAGACAGACAGACAGACAGACACACACACACACACACACACACACACACACACACACACACACAGAGCCTCTGCTATTTTTTCCATTTGTCAGCAACCAGCCGGTCACTCTGAGGACAATATTATCACTTGAAGAGAGCTTCTCACTGTGGTGTTTGCCGTCAGTGCCCTGTTTGACACAGCAGAATTCTTTTTCTTTACTAATCAAGCACATTATTGAAACTTTTTATCCCAAATTCACGTTGAAGATATAGTTCTGATTTTCCTTCGTTTTGATTACCATGAAAATATACTTTTGAGAATGAGTAGATAACCACTACACCATGGGCTTCAATGCAAAATCCAAGGGGTTTCCTAATTGTCTGGGTTTCCCCCACTTCTTGTTTCCTTAATACATTCAAAATGCTTGGCCAATAGTTCTTGGGCCCCTGAGTCACAGTACCCGCCTTCAGATTTTCTCCTAAGTAACTTTGGGCCACTTAAACTCAGTTTTCTCATCTATAAAATAGAACCAATTTTATGCCTATCTTTCTGAAGTTATAGTTGACTACTGAGAAAAGATACACAACACATCTCAGAGAATGTCTAGTGCATAAAATTGATTCATTAACTTATCATTGCTGTAGGTTGAGCCCTAAGTATCTCCCAGATGCCCTTGCTTGTAGCACTACTGGGAAGTAATGGGACCTACAGGGCGGTCATAGGCCATTGGGATGTGTTTTTAAAGAGGACAGTGGGTCTCTGGTCTCTTTTCTCTTTCATTTCACTGCCACAAGCCAAAAACTTTTGCTCTTCCACATGTCCCTACCCTGATGTGTTTTCTGCTTCAGCCTAAGCAGAATGTGCCAACAATCCCTTGACTAAAACTGGCAAAATAATGAGCCAGTAGAAAAGCTTTCTAAATTGATTGTCTTGGGTACTTGGGAAGAGTAAGGGAAAGTCAACACAGCTATTTTTACACTATTTTAAGGTTTTACTTTGTTCTTCAGCCTCCACTAGTCTTCTGGCCTCAAATATTTTTTTTCTAATGAGAATTATTTTTAATGTATATTTTATTATTATTTATTCACATTACATTCCAATTGTTATGCCCTTGCTCTTATCTTCCCAAAACCATCCTCCCTCCCCCTTCTGCCTTATTCCCCTCCCCAGACCTCTGATTTTGGGAGCCCTCCTAACCTACTGTCTGGCACAGCCTATTAAGTCTCATCAGTACAGCCTGCATCTCCTTCCTCTGTGTGCTCACAAGGCCATCTTGCCAAGGGGCGGTGAACAAATCATGGGTACCAAAATACATGTCAGAGGTTCAGCAGCAGACCTCCCTCCCCACCACCACATGGAGAATGAATGAGCTGTCCATTGGCTACATCTGAACAGAGGTCTTGGTCCTCTGCATACGTTGTCCTTTGTTGGTGCATCTGTTGGTGCAGGCCCCCTGTGTCCTGATCCACAGCTGACCTCAAACCTTAATGCAGATCTCTTTACTGAGTGAACAGTGAGCTAGACTCTTTCCTTCTTCAGATGACTCAGTATATTCAGCCTCTTTCTTTCCTAGGCCCCACTCCTGAAAAAGCCATGTGCATCTCCCTTTTGAAACCAAGCCTTTTATCCCTAGAGGGGACAGATGAGTTGTACCAGATGTGGGTTCATGGCAGTGATGTCACAGCACTTGCCCACTGGGAAAATCTACCATGATTAGAGTCCTTACCTCCACCTTGGTATATAGATAGGAGATGAACCAGTTGCAGATGGACGTATATGACCACATCCTATATTCTCAGTCTTAGTCCCTCTTGCCTTTTCTGAGCTGTTGCCTCGTCACCCAGCATCTTTCTCAATCATGTCTCCCACACATCCATTGGCTGCTTAGTAAGATGATGCCTGGGTAGGTTTCCTGACTACTGCCCCACCTCTTCTCTGATGCGTACCTAGGGAGCACCAGGGTAATCTTGCAGTTGCTCCCATTCAGATACATTATTGCTTCTGATAACAGATAGGGGGAAACCCCACTCTTCTGAAAGCTGATAGAGAGAAAACTGTATCAGGATTTTACTATCTTTATTGAGGAAGTGACATTTAAATTGTCTTTTAAAAAGCAAATAAAATTTATGGAGCTCTCTGCATGCCAGACACTGGGCCAAATGCTACATCCATCAGATCTCCAAGTCTCCACCAGATTTCTCTGAGGTAGGTCTGACTGCTGCCTCCATTTTATTAATGAAGGAAAATCATCCTATGGAGCTTAATCTAGTTCAAGGACACATGATTTGATCTGCTGCTGCTGCTGCTGCTTAATTGCTTTGTTTCTGTGTTTCCTCTTGTCCTGGCATCGCTCATTCCCAACTCATACCCTAAGAGTTTTTGGCACCAAGGAAAGCATCATCCTGAGTCCATTTAGGCCAGTAACTTCAAGTGAGCTCCTCATCCATTATCAGGTATGGCTACATTTCTCCTCAGAATATGTCTGCCTTCTGAAGTGTCTCTTACACAAGATCTTTTAGATACTCAGCATCTTCCACTCTGTGTGTCCATAGCCACACATTACCATTTCACGGAGGTGGAAAATGCAACACAAGGAAACAGACACAACACACAGTCTATACTCCCAGCACAGGGAAGACGGTCCCTGGGGCCTCATGGCCAAATTGATGAGCTCCTCTAGGTTCAATGAGAGACTTTACCTCAAATATAAAGTAAAATAAAATAAAGTAGAAAGTGATCAAGGAAGGAACTCGATATCCATTTCTAGTATACATGTGTGTGTGCGCGCGCGCACACACACACACACACACACACAGAGAGAGAGAGAGAGAGAGAGAGAGAGAGAGAGAGAGAGAGAGAGAGAGAGAGAGAGAGCTAACTTTAAGTGCACTTTTCCAGATTTCTAAAACACTAGCAAGATGAAAGCCTGCAAACTACTGAGGTTACATTAGTTTTAAGTACAAATAGCGAATTACATCCTAGAAACTGACAGTTCAAGAGAGCTGGCTCCTAGCATGCGGTCTCTCTTCCCCTCATCTTCCTGGGAGGTGAGTTGAGGACAGAGTCTCAGCTTTGCAGCAAATGTCTTGGTTTCTCTGAATTTATTTAACAACCACCCTGGATTTTATTTCAACACAGTTTATCTTCCTACGCAGTCATATGGGCCTTTATAATTTCAAGCAGACAGACATGGGCTGAAGCTTTTGAGGCGTCTGGTCCAAGGTGACACTGAGACTTATTTGAAGGATTTGAATTTCAAATGGGCGGGGGAGGGCCTGGCGCCGGCCCTCCTACAGATGCATGTTGGGCTGCAAGCTGAAGCAAAGGCACATTCACACTGCTCCTCCTCGGTATGTCTCCAGGAGCCATACCCAGGGAGCAACAAGGCAGCACAGAGGTCCTCAGTAGAGTGCTGTGAGCTCATTCGAAGGTTTTGCATGTATTTTGGTTTCTTGGTTCAAAAGCAATTAAATTGAGAGGCTCTTTCAAAAGAGAAATAAAATTTCTATGCTATGGGCTCTGGAGTCTGGCAAGCTATAAGTTGGGAAGCCAGGCTGTGCCTCAACAAACACTGAGTGAATTCAGCAACTCCAGGAAGAAACTCAGGGGCACCCACGGTTGGCTGAGTCCTAGTTTAGGCTAAGCCTTTTGTTAGTTGCTGTATTTATAACGTACATCAGGAACAAGTTCACTCCTTCATGCAGTCACATACAACATTCTGGCCCAGAGCACAGAATTTTCTATTTCTTAGAAATACATTCTGCAAGCTTACTATTTTATAAGAAACAGCTAGAATTTATCGCAAAGAATCCCTTTCTCCCTACCGCAAATTAAATGTTTGTTGTTTTTGAGAGGGTCTTGTTTTGGAGACTTAGCAGGCCTGGCACTCATGATCTTCTTAGCTCGGCTTCCAGAATGCTAAGATTACAGGTGTACGGTAAACACGCCTAACTTCTGCTCAACTTCTAAATTCATTTAAATCCATGCATGTGCAAGTGCACACACATACACACAAGCATACAAGTGTGCTATTACAATGTCTGGTTTCTTGTGGTTTGGTTGATTATTTTTGCTCAGAATGTACCTCTTACAACAACAAGCTCCTCTCAATCCTGCCTTCGGAAGTGTTATTATGAAGTGTGACCTTGTCTTCAGATGAGATTTTGGTAATGTGAGTTTATATAATGGGCAAGAACCTGGCTGTTTACCTTTTGGAAGTACTTAATGAAATGTTTAGAAATGAGTGGCCAGTGTGACCATTTGGGAGTGGTCCAGAGGATATGTGATTAGCCACAATGTGACACTGTTAAGTGGCTATAAATATGCCCATTTCATGTTACAGTTCTCACTTTGGTATGTGTGTGAGTTTTTCTATAGCAAAAATAAAAATAGCTTTTCTTTATATTCATCTATGCATGCATGTGTATCTCAGTGAATATGCCACATGCATGTGGGTGTGAGTCGAGACCAAAAAAGGGTGTTATATTCCCTAAAACTGGAGTTACACATGATCATGTAACTGCCCAAGGTAGATATCCAATGTAGGTTCCAGGCACTGAACTTGGATCTTCTGGAAGAGCAGCAAGCACTCTTTAACTGCTGAGTCATCACTACACCCAGCCCCCAAAACCTTTTGAATAACAGTTTGGGAACAATTTTTCTATGCCAGAGTCACTTTTACTTTGTTTTATTTGGTACTTTTCCTAGCACCCAACTCTTTCAAATCCTATTGTCAATGGTTGGGTATCTATTCTCAACTTATGTTGGTTTAGATTCATAGCATGCCCAAAAGATTCATGTGTGAACATGAAGTCTTCAGCTTGGCTCTCTGGAAGATGGTGGAAACTTTAAGAGGAAGAGCCTAATGGGGGTGTTTAGGTCATTGGTGGTGCACCCCCTAAAGAGAGTGTAAGGAACTGGTCTTGTATCCTTTTTGTTGCTGGCCAAAAGGCAATTGGATTACATTGATATGTGCTTCTTGTTATGTCTTCCATTGTATCAGGCCTGAGAACAACAGGGTTAAGTGACCATGGGTAGAAATATCTAAAATTGTGAGGCAAAATCAACCCATGCTTTTTGTTGGTCATCTCAGGTACTTGTAACTGTAGGGAATGGGCTGGGAATTGTTGAGTATAGGCTCCAGAAGACAGACTCTAGTGTAAGTGGTTTACATCTTAGTAACAGCACAACTGATGAAGCATTCAGATGTATGTTTGTAGCTCAGGCTCATGTTTTTCTAACTGTAAGACTGGAGCCATTTACCTAGCTTTGATTCTGCTTTCTCACTATGTTTCTGAAGATCATCTTTGAAAATGGTATAAAACCAATAAGGAGAGGAAAAGTTCTGAGTAAGGGTGTTTTGATTCAAAATTTGATAAACAAGTAAGCCTTTTAACATGATCTTTCCAAGTGACTGATTTTAGTTATATTAATAACAATAAATAAGTGAACCTGCTCTCATTGACAAAAAAAATGATCATCTTTGTTCTGCAGACATGCAGCATTAGCTATGTGTACCATTTAGCCTTCATTATTATATTTACTGGATTTGAATCCCCTAGAAGACACAGCTCAGGATGTGTCTGTGAGAGCATGTGTTTAACTGAGGAGGGAAGATCCACTCTGGATGTGGTTGGTACCAGCCCATAACCTAGGGTCCCATGCAGAATAAAAAAAGGAAGAGCCAACAGAGTACCAGCATTCAACTCTCTCTGCTTTCTGCCTGAGGACACAAGGGAACCAGCCACCCCACGCTCCTGCAGTCCTACTTTCTCCACATTGATGGACTGTGCCTCACACTGTGAGCATTCATGACATTAGATAAATATTTCTTCTCCTAAGTTGTTTCTTGCTGGATGTCTGAGCACAGTAACAAAAAGTAAAGAATACATTTACATTTTGACAAGCAAACACCTTTGAGCTCTTTCTTTGTTAGGAATGGAGGAAATACATTGTTTTGTTTTGTTTTGTTTTTTACATTGTATTTATTTTAACAATTTCAGATTTGGTGACAAAAGGGATATATTTTCACTTCATGAAGGCTGGTCTTGGAAAAGAAGACCCAGGTTTTTTGTTTTGTTTTGTTTTGTTTTGCTTTGTTTTGTTTTGTTTTTGCTTTACCTTTTCTGGTTTGAGCGGGAAAATGGAAACTAAGAGAGCATGAGCTAGAGAGATCTTTTTAAGTGGAAAGAGATAAAAAGTATTTGGAAACCTGTATAAAAATGCCAACCCAATTTTTATGGAAATTCAAAATGCTTTTGAGATAACCAGCAGTTCTCCTAAGGCCTGATTACAGGCTTGTTGGCCTTAATTTTTCTCTAATATATAATTCTATGTTACAGTACTCTAAAAGTGCTGTGGTATGCCGTTAATGCTTACAAAATGTCATAAAAGGACCCAGAGCAGAAAAACCTCCCAGCTAGAGAATTTTACAATCTGAAGATAGAGGCAGTTAACTTTAATCTAGGGAGCTGAAAAATAACCACAGAATGGGTGGGTATCTTATAGACACTGCCCCTCCTTGTTCTTTTGAAGTAGAGGACAATATTTGGAAACTGGCAATGTTTTGATTATAGAGGAAAAAAATTTAAAATAAAGTCTAAACATACTCATGCTGAAAAGAAGGAAGAAGATAACAATAATAGAAAGATATTCTACATACAACAGGAATGTCAATCAAAACTGGTTAAGTGAAAGTACACAGTACATGCAGTTTGCCCACAGACAGATATTTTTAAAAGCAAACCTAAGTTTGAAGTTTTGGAATGTGAAAGACTAAAGTAGTATTATGAAAATTTCAGGAACTAGATAACCACACTCCTGTTTCACCTGCTCATTAGCTTTAGGACTTCCTTCCCACCTGAGGTTAGGTATCAACCTCAGAGAATGCCCAAATCCCTGACCCAAAACTGGGTGGTGTTTTCACAGAACGTATGCATAGGTTTTTGTCTGCTTTAAATTATCCCTAGATCACCCATGATACCTAAAACACATTAATGCTGTGTCAGTGGTTGACACACTGTACTGTATAGAAAATAATGATATACAAAGTCTACTCACCTTTGGTACAAAAATAGCATTCCCCATCATCAAGTATTTTTTATCCATAATGAGTTAAGTCCACAGATGAAGAACCTGCAGATACATCATGCCACCACCAGATACATTGGAGTATGAAAAGAAAAGGTTGCAATTAAAAGCCTAAGATGCTTCTTCCTACAATGAAAATATGAATACACCTTAACTCTTAAAATAGCTCAGTCCTGGGAACATGACTGGCAGTGAGAGGACATGAAGAGAGACAGGCAGAAGGATTGTAAAGCTGCGATCAGCCACTTAGCCTATTTATTATATACAGCATGAAAGAGAAGGTAGGCAAGCTAATCTCAGTAGGGAGTCCATGTAGGGGAATAGTCCCAGGGGGAGAAATGGCCTTATGTCATCCTCTCTAGGACAGGGAAGCTACAGTTGGTACTTTTCCATGTACTGTTCTTAATTAAAAGTCAACCATCTTTTAGCATCTATAGGTGGACTAGAAGAAGGCTTTGTCGTTCCCCCAAGTCTTACCTGGGTGAGCTAATGTCATGAATGCTTCTTCACATAGAGCTTTACTCCATCCCCACAAACTCAAGAACTATTTAGTGATTTTATGCCATAAGCCCAACTGTAGGGTAGGCACCAGTACTATACAGCATGAATTATGTAGGCGTATTCCCTGCCCATATAGCATTTATAATCCATTAAAGAAGAAAAGTAAAAAAACAACTAGCCACAGATCATTAAATAAGGAAAAAAAAATGAGTCAAAGATGTTCATTAAATCCACATTTTTTATATTAATGGTAAGGAGGTGTGCTTGCATCTGGAGGAATAAGGTCAATATTAGGGATATACACAAAGACATCCTTGAGAAATTACCGTTTAGCCACACTCATGAGCAAGGAGGGGTTGGCAAAATTATCCAACAGAAAAGCTGTCTGCAAACAGTGATTAGCTTATACAAAGGCCCCAAAGAAAGAGACAGAACTCTGAAGGCACAAGCAGGGAGAAACTCACTGTAGGTGATGCAGAGAGAAAACTAAGAGGAGACTGGCTGGAAGATAGAGGGATAAATGATACAGACATTTTTTAATGAATTAAAGATGTTAGTCTAGGAGCAATTAAAAATTACTGGAGTATAGGCCAAAAGAAGAAGATGTATTCTCCTTGTAAAAGTCATTCCATAATGAGGCAAATTAGATTTGAAACGTGCAGGAAACAGGCCATTTGTGCATATTGGTCAAGGCACCCGGATACCTTCAGTGGGGTCAGTTTCTGAGAGTTCATTGTGTTCTCTGACTGAAGAGTCTTCGCGTACCCTGGTTTAAAAAAAAAAAAGGGAGAGAGAGAGAAAAACCTCCCTGCTCTTGCATATCACCGCTCAAAACCAGACAAAATAATTCCAAACCACATCTGAGGCTCCAATATGAGAAGGAAAGTGGGTGGGGCAACCCATCCCAAAGGGTGGTTGGGAAACTGCAACGAGTAGCTTAGGGTGGGGGTGGGGGGTGGGGAGGCAATCCAACTCATCGGCATCTTCACAAAGTGCCGTTTGCCACAAACGGGAGTGGTGGACTCCTAGTTCTAACTGTGGTCTAGCGCTCAGCAGTCTACTCGGTCTTGGGAAGATCCTACCCAGTCTGGGAATCATCCTTGTGCCCTCCTGATTCTTCGGTCCACACACTGAATCCATCAGCGGAAGTCTCTGTGATTCTGACTTGCAAAATGTATCTTGAATCCATTTCTGCTGTGACCACTGCAGACCAAGCCACTAGGCTTTCTCATGCTGACTAACTGAGTCCTTGTCCTATGTACTCTGTCCTCCATGGTGTATAAGGAGACTCTATCTACTTGTCACTTCCCTGCTAAGTGCTCCTCAATGCTTCCCCCATAGCACTTAGAAGAGAAGCTTTCCTTTCCCTGCCTCATAACCCCGCAACAGGATCCAACACCTTGCCTAACGTGCTAACCTTGTTTCAGACATTTCCTTTCTCCAAATCTAGCCGGCCCCCTACCCTCTTTCCCTGCATATACCAAGCTTTTTTCTGCCTCAGAAAAAGTATTTCCCTAGACATTGTGGACCGTGAATCTTCTGCATCATCTGAGAAGAGAAAAAAAAAATCTTAGGCACCGCTGCTGCTGTTAGAGATCAGAACTTCTGAGGCTAGCACCCCAGAAAGCTTAAGAAACTTTCCAGATGGCATACACATATCCGCACACATAACACACATATACATGCACATATTTGTCATATGTGCATCCATATTTGTCATACATGCATTTGTCGCTGCCCCCCAAAAATTCTGTTTTCTAGTTCTGAAATGTTTTATGATTTTACCTGTAACTTTACTGAAAACTAAAGTTTTAGTGATTAAAAATGCAGGAATATGTATATATGTATATATGTGTTTATACATGTATGTGTGCATGAATATATGTATACATGTGTATATATTTATGTATATATGTACACATGTGTATATGTTTACGTGTGTATACATAGACACATACATACATGCATATACATAATACTATTTATCACTCACAGCTGCCACTCTCAGGTTCATACCATGACCCAAGAGACTTGATAATAGGAACTTTCATGACTTCATTCTAAGAAAATAGAAGGAGGAAAAGAAGACATCACGGCCTTCCTTTAAAGACCATTTTTATTTACTTCTCCTAAAGAAGATTCAGTTACATGGTCACCAGCTGCAAGCATGGCTGACAGACACTGGTGTTTATTCTGAATGGTCTCCAGTCCTGCTTGGATGTGGGATTACACTGCTAAGGAATGAGGAAGTGCTGTGTACCAGGGACTCTTCTTATCAGATTCCATCGCATCGTTTACTCTGCAATATGTTTTAACTAAAATTTACCTTTCTCAGTAAGTCTGACTGCCAGGTTGGAATCAACCCCACTCACTGCATCCAAAGAATTCTCTGTGTTCCTCACATCAAAAGGTGGAATTATGCACACACAGGCAGATTCGTTCTTAGATCATATGCCCTATGATGGCAGAAGCTACATCATCAGAGTCCATGTTGATCATCTGGTACTTGGACCTTAGCAAGCTCTTAGTCAACAGACAAGTGAATAAAAGAAACCAGTGAATGAACGAACTGGTACTTGCAATTACTCCCTTGCAGCAAACTAAAGAACTGTGCAGGAAAATGCAGATTCCACTGACAACATGCTGTTTCTCCACACCACTAATATTTGGACAGGCATACACTGAAGTTAAGAACCTTTTGCTAGCAACATGAATTCAGTGAAGCCGTGAATGCTACTTGTATGCTTTCCACCAGTCTAAAGAAGCCAGGAAAGAAAACTCAGCTTTAAAAAATTTTTTTAAATGTTTTAAGTTGATAGAGTTGAGATATGATAGATATTGATTTACATTCAGAATTTTAGACTCACCAATACAGGAAAATGTTTTCTTCAAGGTTGCCAAATACAAACAGCCAAAACACTATGACTAAAGCATAAATGTAATTCCCGATTGTTCTGTGGTTCTTCTTGCTGTATGTAGTTTACTTTATATATGTGTAATAATATAAATGTATATGTAAAAAAATAATAAAATGATTTCTTTTAAATCATAGTAAGGAAGATCTCAAAGATCATAGAAACAGATCCACAGCATACTTATCACCACAAAATACTCAAGAACAACTTTTCAATGTTAAAAAGTGAGATTCAGATTTGCATTTTAAAAATACAAATCTATAGCCAACAAGGAACCCAGGTAAGGTATAATGACACACAAAAACATCTGGTAATTAATAATGAAAGAGAAGATATTGAGGCTAAAGAAAGCATGTTTCTTGCAGAGGATCAACTTTAGAATCCTAGCATCCACGTGATGAGTGGCTCTGTAACTTCAGTTCCTGGGCTCCTGATGCCCAATTCTGGCCTCCATGGGCACACACACACAGACACATAAAACACAAATAAAATAAACACTGATAGAATGTGTAGCTTTTCTGAACTTTCATACACTGAACAGAATCTTAGATTGGATGTGAAAAAATAAAAATAAAAAGAGAAATAATCAATCAAGAGTCATGGGATATTTAACATGCCTGAGAAATCACCCTACCAAGCTCCAAAAATTAATAAGAATGCAAATGCTGTGATACAATTAACAAGTTACATCTAATGCTTTAGAATCCATGCCCAATGCTTCAGCAATTTTGACCTCTTCAAAAGAGGTTATTTAGAAACATTTAACACTTAAAAAGAAAATCTTATCTCCCAAGAGGCCAAAAAGCAAGCTCTACAAACATCAAAGAATATATAGATCATCAAACTATGTTCTCTAGCAAAAGAACATAGAATTATAACTCAGTGGAAGACATCATCTCCCACAAACATGTCTACAGAGCATCTTGGAGCCCTCTTGCAATCAGACATTAGTAAAACAAAAGAACAATGGAATTATTTGTAAATAACTGGCCAGAGAACACCATTTGTATAATGGCTGCTCCTCCTGGAGAGGAATACATCACTTTGAAAACGTATCAATCGAAATAAACTGTGAAAACTAAAGCCCATGACCTAAGATCAGCCCCAAAAGCTACTAGAAGAATGACAGAGTAAATTCAAGTCAGAAGGGAGGAAATAACAAAGATAAGAGCAAAACTTTGGGAAATGTTTTTAAAAATAAACAATGATGGGCATCAACCTGCCCTAATTCCAGCTATTGAGAAGCGAATGACAACCAAAACTTTATGAGAGGAAAACTTCGAAAGATCACTGCCAAAAGTGATCAATGAGTAATTAACTGACAAGGAGTTGACTTTGGTGACTGCAGTGATTACATTATTAAGAAGTGCGTCATCACTAAGAGCAATTCAGTAGGAACTCGCATTCCTCTACTTTGTGCAGCTAGCACACAATAACTGAGGCTAAGCACTTTGGAAAGGAAAAAAGATTTATTTAGCTCACAGTTCTGGAGGTTCAAGAGCATGGCCCCAGCATCCTGAGCGTGGTTTACTGCCTATACTATGGCATAGTGGTGAAATGGAAAGGCAACTGGTTGAGTGCAGAAAGAAGCAAGTTCCAGAATTGGCTGCATTTAATGAGGTCTTCCTTAACTCTGAGACTGCATTATCCCTTAATGAAGGGGGTATCCCCAGTATCCTCTCAGTTTATCTATGAAGGTTCTATAATGAGACAAATAAGCTACAACAAAGTTAATGGTTCTTTGCTCAAGAGGCACTGCGAGAGAGAGAGAGAGAGAGAGAGAGAGAGAGAGAGAGAGAAAGAGAGAGAGAGACTAGAGGACCTAATAACACTCTGGTCTTCCTCCCATGTGACCAGTGCCATTGTCCTTGAGGCCCAAACTTCCTCACCCTCACTAGATTCTGACCATTTTCTAAGCCTGCCTGCCTCTGCTCCCACTGAGTCTGTGAATCTTTAACATTCCTCCAGAAAATGTTTCCCATTCTGTAGGAAAAGTGTAATCAATGACTATTGCCTACAATGGGAATTGTAGCTAATATGAAGAGAGTTGTTCAAAGATCTCTAACAACTTAATAGCTTATCTTTGGAGGCCCACAGATACTGTGCTATTATATTGATAGGCTGGCATCTTTTCAGCTCATTCTGACTCACGGCTAACAATCATAAGGAGTGTGGACTTAACCTAAACTGTCTTTGGGAAAGGCTGAAAGCTTTGATTTCTTTCCATGGCTGCCATGGTGCATGCATTTGTATCTAGTCTTATCCCTAGTGGATGGTTTTCATTGGTTGCAATTGTCTTCTTGGGTCTGATTGTAAAATCCTGACATTAAAACAGAAAGGCCTGCAATACCCTTCATCTCTGCCAAAGGGAGTTCTTCAGAACAACAGACAAAAGAAAACTCTAGGCGATCATCCCGGGGGAATGGAACTTGGGAATCCTTTGCCAAAACTATGATGAAAGCAAGCCTTCAATCATAAGGTGGCTTTCATCCTTGGAGACATCAGTAAGCTAACCTTAAGAAAATGTAGTTGTGCTCCCTTTAGCCTTAAATGTGTGGGAACCAGACGCGAGCCTCCATATGCCAGGGCTTTTATTACAGAACTAACCTAAACTCCTCAAAGAACATCGTAAATTCACAGTAACATGTCCATTGAGACTTTTACTCAGTAAATGGTGGGGAAAAAACTCATATTTTCCTAGGCTAGTGTTCACCCACCAACATCCAAGAGACCATTTGGTGACCCAGCCAATGGCCTTCAGTGGCTTTCTCTTCTCTCTGTCCTTGACTTTGTACATTTATTGAACCAAATCCACATGTAGAAAGTTTGCCCCAAGAGAGCCACTTAGTGAGAAAAAGCAGAGCCCCACAAATCTAGAGGGTGTCTCTGTTAAAAGAAATAATGAGAACCATGAACTTGGAAACTAAAAAAACAGTGCACTGTCTTTGGAAACTAGATGCATTCATCCTTAAGGCGCTTAACCTTAAACCATATGCCAAGAAGCGGCCATCTGATAAACAGCACTGGGAAAATGGCCAATAAATATACAGAAATTTGCTTAACATCACTAGTCATGAAGGAAACTCAAATTAAAATCACAGTGGGAAAGCGCTCAACCCATCATACTCACTAGGGTCGAAAAGATATACCATACCAAATTTATTGTAAAGGATTGAAAAAAATGGGGCTTTTGTAAGCTGCAGGTGCAAACTTGAGTTGGAATATTAACTCTTGAAAATGTTCGGCATATTTTCTTTTCGAGTTATTCTGTGACCTGGCTGTCCCACTCTTCAGTCTGGCTATGTGAGTTGCTATTGTTGTTATAACACAATACATGAAAAGGCAACTTGAGCAAGAGTTTACACTGGCTGACAGTTTGAGGGTTATGTCCACCAGGGAGGGCAACAGCAACAACTGTATGACGTGGCTGGTCACCTTGAATCTATGGTTAGAAAGCAGAAAGAGATGTGCATAGGGCTCAAGAGACATGAACACTTTCTCCTTTTTATCGAGTTCAGGACTCCAGCCCGTGAGATGGAACAACCTACACACATGGGTCTTTTAATCTCTATGAGCCTAAATTAGAAGCTCTCTTATGGACTTGCTGAGGGATTTGTTTCATTGATGATTGTACATTTTATCAAGTTGATATGGTGAAAAGCCATGCCATGCAACACATTTCTTCATATGTAGAACAAGAAGCACAGATGAGGACGTTTGTGACCCCTAGAAACTAAGAGTGGTCAAATGCTCATCCACTCTAAATGGCACATATATATATATATCACTAATCCTGCATGGGAATGTAAGTGAGTAAGCTATACATGACCTATGGGACTCCTGAAATTTTAGGATTCTGTAGATGTACAGAAGCCAAATACAAAGAAGCACTGTACTATTCCTTTTGTTCCAAGTTCAGATAAAGAGCAAAAAAGGTGTAATTCTAGAAGTCTGGTGACCAACCCCAGAGAACACAGGATGTTCAGAAGAAGGAGGCCGCAATAGACGTGCAGTGGGTATCCAGGGTGTTAGTTAGCATCCTTAATACCAGAGCCAGTTACATAGATATCTGCCTCATAATAAAGGATGTATGTTTTACTTTTATGTGTTGGATATATATACAGCATTTTCCAAAATTTGAAACACTAACATAAATGTCTTTCTAGCCCCATGTGGAAGAAAACCACAGTGACTAAACTTGAGTAGTAGATCAGTCCTGGATTTACCATGAGTTAACCTCAGCTTGCTCATGTGTTAAAATAGACCCAAGACTTCTGATTCCAGTAGTTTTCCTTGGGGCTTTCAAAAACATTGTTCTTTCTAGCCATAATCCTTTTCCACTTCCCCTTGCCTCTGATTTCTTAACTTGGATAATGACTATTCATCTTTGAGATACAGGCATTACTGTCTCAACACTTGCAGTGATGGCTGTGTGTTAGTGATGCCACACCTCTGTCCTTTTCACGGCAGGTATCATCATGGACCCGGTTATAACAGAGAGTGATGTGGACTGAATGAAAGGAAAGAAAATATTAAAGGACTACTGAAGGCTCCAACACACCAAGGGTAAGAAACTTGTTACCATTATCGCATTCATCTATCATCAGAAAAAACAATATTCTTAGTCACTTCTGTGAGATAGTGTTTGGTTTCTCAGTAGAGGAAATCAAGCCCTGAGTGTTCAAAAATTCATTACAGAAGCACAGCATGCCATGGTGCAATCCGCCGTCTGTCCGCCCACTTTCCCACTGACACAGCAGCATCTATGAGATGGTGAATGCCACCTCCCTTAGCACTGTTTCATTTCTACATCTACCGGAATGTCTGACACACAGCAGGATTTTGTAAATCTTGGCCAAATGAATAACTGAATAAACTGGGCATGGTGTCACAGGCCTTTAATCCCAGTACTAGGGAGGCAGAGGTAGGCAGATTGCTGTGAGTTTGGTCTACAAAGTGAGTCCAGGACAGCCAAGGCTACACAGAGAAACCCTGTCTTGAAAAACTAAAGTAGTAGTAGTAGTAGTAAATAACTAAATAAGCATAAAATATTGGCATAGCTCAAGTACACAGTAAATTTTTCAGAACACACAAGAGGAAGCAATGGGTTCTTTAATGTCAAGGGCTATTTCTCATATTGTTCTGTGTCCTTAATAATATATCAGGTGGTTAGTATATATTCAACAATGTTAGTTAAATGAATAGTTGAATCCATAAATTAGTGAGCACAGATCAGTATAATTCAACTCTAGGAGATCACATCCAAGGACATCTTATATCAGTGGCTGAGTAGATGTTGGAAGATTAATGACCCACTGAGGCAGCTGAATCCTGCAGAGGAGGACATGTGATAGTTGATATTGATTGACAACTTGACAGGTCCTAGAATCACCTAAGAGACAAACCTCTGGGCTTGTTTATGAATGAGTTTCTAGAAAAGGTCTTATAGATGCTTGAAGACCTTCCCTAAACCATGGCAGCACCATTCCATGGGGTGGGATCCTGCACTAAATAAAAAGGAGAAAACAAATTAAACTACAGCATTCAACTTGCTGGTTTATAGCTGCAGAAATTTGTAGCCAGATATCTGGCCTTCCTGCCAAAATGCACTCTCTCTCTCTCTTGATGTACTATATCCTCAGATTGTGGGACCTAAATCCACCCTTCCTTCCATTAGTTGCTTTCATTGGATATCTTGTCACAACAAAGAAAGAGTGGTTCATACAGGGAGCATTAGGAGATGTGGCAGATATTGATGGTTTGGCCGTGGGTCTCCTAACACTTTCTATTGAGATCTGTTATATATGACCCAAAGACAAATGCTTCTGTCTTCTCCTCATCTACTTCTTCACACTGATACCCCTTTCTTTTCATCCAGCAGCTTCATCAGTCAGAGATATCCAGACACCCCATGTAATTCTCACCTTGCGTCACTAGATAAATCTAGAAACTTCTATATAGAACTCTATTTAAACAAGATAAAAATCTCTCATCTCTTTGCCTGTTCCCAGTCAATCAAGATGTCAGCACAGCTTCTGAATTCTGATAGACAGCACTGGTTCATCTACCAAGATTAATCATTAGGTGGAAATGATCTGATTCTATTAAATTACAAAAACTCCAAATTTGGCCTGACTTTATGGCTTCAGGTGTAGCTTTAAGAAAGATCCAGAAATTGGTGTGACCACCAAGGCTGGTGGATCTGGACCCAAAGGGTCCCGGTACAAACTGTTGTAACAACCAAGGACAATGCATGCAGTAAACCTAGATTTAGCCAATGGACAGTTCATTCTTCATGGTTGTGGGGAGAGCAGGGACTGCCTCTGACATGAACTCTGGTGCCCCCAATTTTATCACTTCTCCTTGGTGGAGAGGCCCTGTGACACCCAGAGGAAGGGGAAGCAGGCTATCCGATGAGACCTAATAGGCTGTGGTCATATGCTGGGGGAGGAGGTCCCTTTCTGTCAGAGGTCTAGGGGAGAGAAATAGGACAGAAGAAGAAGGAAGGGTGGGAATGGGAAGATACAAGGGAGGGGAATAACATTCAGGATTTAATCTAAATAAATTATAATACATTTTAAAACTTTTTTAAAAAATGGGTTTGATTCAGAAGTCAGCTATTGTATAAAGCCTGATCAGGATCCACAAAGAACTCATAGTTCCAGCATTGACACAGAATAACAGTCTCCTGTCAGGGCACAGATACCGTGAATCAGAGGAAAGCCCACTCAACCCGCTGCTGGGTTGTCTTAGCACATCATTCAGCTAAGTGAGGAGGATCTGAAAACTTCCAGATGGCTGTATTTATTCATATAAAGATGAAAATTCTGAAACATTGGTAATGTTCTCAACTCCAAAGTAAAACAATTTTATAATTGCTTTTAATACGCTATTTTAAATAATGATAAATTAGAAGAATGAGCCACTGATGCCCCCCCCCCTGGCTTCTGGAATGTTGGTTCACTGCAGATCAGTACCAGGAGATGGCAGCATCTCCTCCACCATGTGGATCTGAACTTTGAGGCCATCAGCATCTGAAAGTTAACAATCTCACACAGCACAGCATCTCCCCAATTTGTTGGCTATTGTAATCTTTCTTTTATGATACACTCTTTCTCTTTTAAAAAAGAGACCCATTTAGCCACTATAGCTTTTAAATATGTGTGCAATACTAATGATGTGTAAGCAGTGTGCCAACTCCCCTTACTCCCTCCCGTCTTCTTTCTGTTGGGTTTTATATGAGCAAGCCTTTGCATGCCTAATTGTATGGAGACAATTAGCTGGCTATAAAATGCTGCCCCCCTCATATCTTGCATGTGCAACTACTCACATAAAAATTCACTCTCGTGTACTGAAGTCCTGCAGTAAAAAGCAGAAACGACAGAGGATTTATCCTAAACGGGTTGCGTTCTACATCCATCCAGGTCCCAATACTCAACATCACATAGCCACCCTATGCTGTCACTTTAGTTCATTTTGCTTTCTGTCTGCTCTATATATGAAAATGAAATGGATGAAGTTACTACTGTCTTTCTGTTCCCATTGGTATCTGACATATATGCTGTAGCTGAATGAAGTAAATATTAACTGAGTCTCCTAATACACGACAGGCACTGTCAAGCACAGACAGTAATGCCTCAAGGAGGGCTCCATCTCAGGCTCTTCAGCACAGCTGAAGCTTTGGGAGTTGACAATTAACATGAGATAAAATAAAAATTCACTCCTTGAGTTCAATGGCAGCCAAGTGTTACTATCGATTGCCCTAATGGAAAATGCAAGGCCAAATTCTATCAAACAAGGTTGATCAGGAGGATTATCAGATTCATGGGAGTCTGTGATCAGTTTGTAATGAGCTATCAGACTGATGTGTAAAGTGGGGGGCTAGGTAGATGTCTCATGGATAAAGTGCTTGTTTCTGAGTTCAGACCTCCAGAACCTATGTAAATGGCAGGCAGCACAGCAACTGCCTTTAGTCCCAGCACTTAAAAGGCAAAGACAGAAGATCCTTAGGACAAGGTTGCTAGCCAAACTAACCAGAATTCATAACTAAATCTCACTAGAGACACTGTCTTAATAAATAAAGTGGAGAGTGATTGAGGGCAATACCCAATGTCAACTTAGGGTTCACCCCCAACATACATGTTATGTGCACCTAATCACAAACAAGCCCCTACCCATATTCCAAAATACACATACCTATGTATTCACATCTCACTCACATGAAAACAACAAAAAAATAAGAGAGGTAATATTAAAAAAGTTATGAACTCTTTACAACAGTATTGAAGAAAATAATATACATATGTATGTGTGTGTATGTCTATATTTATTAAATCTTTTAATGGAGGATGTACTCATTTGGGTAGTTTTGAAGTATCCAGTGAATAAGACTTGAGGGGAAAAGGTAAAGTCTATGGAAAGATGCATCTTTCAAGTACATGTATTGATAAAGACAAAAGGCCATGATAGGTTCAGAGCCTGTGAGGTTTTCTGTATTATGGAAAGCTAAAAGCTGAGGGGCAAGACAGTTTGTCAGGGAAATAAGGGGACTATGAGACCACATCACTGTATTTTGAGCATTGAATTTGTTAGCTCTTCTTATCCAAGCAGAATGAAGGAATTAATCCTGACCCCTTTATTCTGGGCACAGGGACAAGAAGCAGAGACTCATTTTTTCCACAACAGTGTCTGAGTGGAAAATGAAACCTAGTTTTCTTCCAGTCCTTCTGAGAGCCTCCCAGAACAAGACTGCTTTCCCTGACATATACCTCACAGAACTCACAAGACAGCCCACTGGCCATGTCACCAATAACACAGCTGGCCCTGTCCCACCCCTCTCCCCCCTACTCCCTGCTGATGTGTTCCTCCCAAATGAGAGAGAGCAGCAAATGCTTTCTGCCAAAGCTAAAGCATATTCAAGCCTCATGAATCCTGGGCTTTGAACCAGCCTCCAACTTTCTGTGGTTACAGCTCATAGTCTGCTGGCAAAATGGGACTTCCTGGTTCTAAGATAAAAAGATGTGGGAAGAAAAGGAAGAAAAGTGAGCGACTGACTTGACATCAAGTGACTCTTGCAAAACAGACCACTGGTGGGCAGAGCCTCCTAATCATCTGATTACACTTCTAAGAACGTATATACTGTTAAAAATTCTCAACAGAACAATCAAATATGTTTGGGGTCTCAAGACATTTAAATAGGAGTTAGAGGCAGAACAACGGCACACGGTGAGAAATATAAAGACTTTTTTTTTTTCATGAAGTGGTGGGGGGGGGGAGTCAGGAAGAGGCAAGAAGCTCTGTTGTAATCGGTGTTCCAAGAATTGCTGGTATTTCATAAGAGTCAAGGTAGGGAGTCAAGATAGTGGGGGAGGGGACAGGCTGAGCTCATCATGCGGCTTTATTTAAGCTGGAGTAGAAAGAGTCAGTGTTGCTTTTTTTCTTTCCATACAAATGCTCAAGGGGCAAGACTACCATCATATTCCTAACCCAGATCATTTTAGGAGTAATCATTCTAAAACGGAAAGTGCTCCAAAGATGCAAGACACTTCCTAGTCAAGAGTTACCAAGAGAGACCAGGGGAGCGCATACCAGGTTCCAACAACTTACAGTTCAGAGCCTCCTTCTTCCCCCCCCAGGTGGCCGATGATTCATGTGACAACACCTCAGACAATGTGATAGAAGAAAGCCAGGCTGACCACTCAGCTGCCTGGGACTCCATCTTTCTTTCTCATCTTGATTAGGAACTTGAGGGAAGGGAGCTGGCCTCCAGGGCTCAGGGCCAATGCTTTTCTTTCTTAATAATGTCTAAGAGAAGAGGATGTTGCTGGCATCTGGCCCTGTGCTGTTGTGACTTAGCTTGGCAACTTGGTTATGCTGCTTGACAAATTTCAGGCTCGATTCCCTCATTAGTAAAACTGGGAAATTCCACAATATTTACCAATGCCTACCAGGGTTAATTTAAGATTACATGAGCTGTAACCGTTGTGTACCTAGCACAAGGCTTGGCATACAAAGGAAAGGTCTGATTAACGGTGGTCGTGCTGTTTGTCATTGCAGGTGTAACACAAACTGACTAACATATTGCAGAGCTGGAAACCATAATTAATCCCACAGAGGAAATCATTTTTAGGTTCCTTAAGGACAAATTGTCTATCCCATCTTCATTAAGAAAAGAAAATTGGTGAGGACACATGTGCGCTGTTCTTTAGTGAATATTTAAGTGTATAATATTTAAGTGTAACACTATTGTTAGTAATAAGCTCAGTCTCCAGGACTCAACCATCATTTGTAACTGAATGTTATACCCACCGAATAAAAACTTCTCCTGTCCCTCGGCACTAACAGGCACCATTGTACTCTCTGTTTCTGTGTGCTTGAGTACTCCAGATGTCCCTATACAGGTAGCTGTTAACCAACAGCTGTTAACCAACAACAGTGTCCAAGGCTTCATTGGTATTGATCCATGTGGGAAATGTTCCTTCTTGTTAAAAGCAGAATAAAATTCTATTGTGTGCTATTCCATATCTTATTTATCCATTTACCTTCAGGTTGGGCATTCAGTTGGTTTCTTCATTATCATGGCTTTGGTGAAGAATGCACTGATGATCAATATGAATACTAATATGGCTTCCCAAGAGTAGTATTGTTGGATCAAATGACCATGTTATTCTATACTCTTTTCCATAGTTAGAAATTAATATTACACCCCCACCAACACATCTCTCCACATCCTCACCAAGCCCTACTATCTTTTGTTTTGCCTTTTGTTTGTTTAAAACCACTCTAACAGATATAAAAAGGTACCTCACTGAGGTTTTCACCTACATTTCCTCAGTGAGTGATGGTTGTGTCTTTTCACAGATCTGGTGGCCATTTCTGTACACTCCTTGAAGAAATGTCTGCTCAAGTCCTTTGCCAATTTTTAAATTAGCTGAGTTTCTGTCTGTTTCTTTGTTTAATTTTGTTATTTTGTTGTTGTTGTTGTTGTTTTCAAGACAGAGTTTCTCTGTGTAGCCTTGGCTGTCCTGGACCTCACTAAATAAATCAGAATGCCCTTGAACTCAGAGATCTTCCTGCCTCTCTGACTTTCAAGTACTGTGGAATTAAAGGCATGTGCCGCCACCACCCAGTTCTGTCTGCTTCTTAATACCTTTAGGTTGAACAAGTTATAGGGCTGGTTTGGATAGTATTCCTTATTTTTTTATGTTGTTGTGACTATGTGATAAGAAGAAAATAAAAAAAAGATGGTGACATTGGCTCATGGCTTAAGAGGGTATGGACCACCTTAATGCAGAGAGCATGACATTGGACTGCTTTGTAACAGCAGGAGTGTTGGCAACTGCTTGTTCACATCAGCAAGGACAGAGCAACTATGATGCTTAGTCTGCATCGCCTTTCTCCCCCTTGGGCTCAATCTGGGCCTGCACATCTGAAGATGGTGCCTGCTGCTTTCAGGGTGGCTCTTTCTTCCTGGGCTAGACCTCTCTGGAAATGCCCTTACAGACACACCTAGAGTCATCTCTTGGATGATTCTAAGTCCAGCCAAGTTAATAATGATTAGCCCCCACAGCTCCCTCTCCTCGTTTACAGTTTGAAACACTTTTCTACTCATCAGCTTCTTGTTTGCTGGGTAGACACTTCTTAGTTTGATGCATCTCAATTGTCTATTTTTGCCTTTATTGACGTGCTGTTTCTGTACTATGAAGAAATCATTGCTAAGCCTTGCATGGAATGATCCCACTCTCTTTTCTTGTGGTAGTCTCATAGTTTCAGATCTTACATGTGTGTTTTAAGGTATGTGTGTGTCGCATGCATTATAATAGGGTCAATTATTGTTGTTCTTTTGCACGTGGATAGCCGCATTTACTAACACCACTATTAATGTTATCCAGCCCTAAATTTAATTTCAAACTACTTACGAACTTTTGAAGGAAGATAAATCTATCATTGACATTAACTTCAGTACTGACAAAATCTGCCTTATAACTCCTTGTTAATCTAGAGTCATTCATCACAACTTTAAACCCAGTCTCAACTTGTATCTCCTCAGGGGATCATTCCAGGCCATGCTTGTGTTATTTATCAGGGAATGAAGCACTTCCTTTCTGTGGGATCAAAGTGGCTTTCCTTAAGGCCAGTGGGGCTCCCTAAACAGAGGAGGCAAGGCCTAGAGTAATGAGGCTCATGCTGGGCTTTTGCCTTTCTCTGACTCACTTTTCCAAAATGACTCAATTTCTATTTTATTGTGTTTTTTTTTCTTTCCTCCTTTATTCTGCTTTTGGTTTATTTCTCTTGATCTTAGAGTTGGCCAGGCCAGGATCTATCCCATGTAAGTATGTACTACCTGGTGTATAAGTTGAGGGCACATTGAAGACAGAAAGAACCACTACATCAGAGTAAAGAGGTGATCCTTAGAACACCCTGCAAACCCACCCAGGCCCTGTGATCAGCTCCCTCCCTGTGTTGACTTTCATAATCTCACAATTCTAAGCCAAACAGGGTGCTATGTTTTCATGTGTGTCCCCCCCCAAAGCCCATACCCACTTAATTTTCAGTGTAAGAATTTTTGAAAGTGGAGGTGGGGGCAATAATGTCAGTTGCTTTCTGGGCCTGGATTCCTTATTGCATGAGTGGGTTTCTTATAAAACATGATTTCTTCCTTCTTTCCTCCTGCCTTCTCTTTGCCCTTCCACCATGGAGTGATGCCACAAAAAGGTGGTCGCCAGATGCAGACTCTTTGACCTTGAGATTCCCAGGTGTCAGAACTGTGAGAAGTAAATTTCTGTTTCATATAAATTAATCAGTCTCAGGTATTCTGCTGTAGTAACACAAGATGGACTAAGACATTGGGGAAAAGAAAAACGTCTTGCAGGAAATGGGATCTGTTTCCCTTTGCATTAACTTTGACAAGTATATATAATCACTTCCTTGGCACCTGGAAGTTGAATTGTCAGAATGAGAAAGGACTATTATAACACTCTTCTTTCTTAAGAAATATTAGAGATGCTGTAACATAAGAAATATACTTGCCCTTTGTGTGTCTTGACACAGAATCCCTAAAGCCTTTGGAATTGCCTCAATAGGTAGGTATGCCTTCTCTTAGTCCTAGCAGATGTCTGTCAGAGCCTGGTTTACACTAGTAAGGTTACTTGGCATAGGCATGTAGGTGATTTCAGGGTAGGGCTAGTCACAGGAATGACACAGTGATCCTTAGGAACTTTGCTTGGGATTTTCACACCCAGTTACTTGCATGGGAAAACAAAAAAGGACCAAGGGACCATAGCTCAAGCTATTAAACTCTGAGAGCAATGAGATTTGATAAGTTTCTAGGTTCTTGAACCCAGGCAGGGACTGGAAGATGGTATACCCAAAGAGCATGGAAACACCCCCTATACTCTCATATGAATCTCTGCAGAGTTGCTTGTTCTTGAACTGTGCTCTTAATGATAAAACAGTAAGCATTAACCGGTATTCTTGAATGTTATAACCTTTCAGTCAAATGACACAACCCAAGCATGATGTCATCAACACCTTGGGTTTATAGTCAGTGGATCAAAGGCAAAGGTGACAACATGAAATGAATAATTAGTATTTGAGATGGAAGCTATCTTTGAGAGTTCTTAGACTGTGGAATCTGATGCTGACTTGAGTAGATGGTGCCACAATTGTACTGATTTATATGTCACCCTGTTGTCATCACACATCTGACATGAGCGATGTTCTGTGAGAGTATAGGGAAATGTGTGTTTTATTGGTGTACTCTCTGAGACTGACAAGTTTATGGAGAATCCTCAGACTCTTAGAAGGGATTTTAGAGTTAATCATCTATAGAGGTAAGGCCTGTGAACATAAATCCCAGAATCTAAGTGAGTGGGAACAAGAAATATTTTAATTAATCTTAACTCTATTTAGACTCCTTATTGCATTATAAACACAGGTTCATCGATTGAAAAGAGTTGCTCTTTGGGTCTAAGTATAGGGAGTGGTGGAGACGGAAGGACATGGAACAAGACATTTCTTACAAACAGGGAAAGTGTTTCCTCATCTGTAGCTAGTCACTGTCCTATAAGAACACGAGCTTACTGTTGCTAGTTGTCTCCATATTTCAAGGCAAACCAGAGGCTCAAGCTTTTCGTTAAGTCTTCTTATTAGTGGCTATTGGCAAATAGCACATTTATACTATGGTTATATGTTAGAATATCAGCTACTGTACTATAGAAAGTATAAGCCAAATCTGGGGATTCTGGTCCTATTCTGGTTGCTAGTCTTGATGCAAATTACACAGGTGTGCCCTCTGTGGAAATTCCTTGTGCTGAACGCTTATTCAGCTTTGCCCTTTTATATGAATGTATTTAACTTTAAGAAAAAAGTTTGTTTGTTTTTGTTTGTTTGTCTAAACAGGTTGGCAAGTTAAACAACTTTTAAAGGCATTTCAAAACCTGGGTCAGGCCAACATCATGCAAGCCAAATAACGCCCATGTGCAAGACAAGTTGAGCCCTCTAAGTTTGGATTTAGAGGAGTTGGAGTAAGCATAAAGATTCTGGGTTTTCTACCATCTTATCAAAGATAGGACAGAAAGTGTGCGTCCACCCCTGCTCCTGCGTTCCAGTGTGCACAGACGCATCTCTAGGAAAACACTGCCATGGCCTAGTGCACCCAGAGCAGTCAGATCCTTTGGCCTCATACTTCTCCTGCGGCAGCTGTGAGCCATGACCATGCCTAGAATTACCCCTCATTGCCTATTACTGACGACCCCTAGTCTTGTTACAGTGGCTCTCTTTTCAAACTCCAGGGCTCACATTCATCCCCAAAGAGCTAAAAGCTACAGGGGGTGGTGTGGGCTGAGTTGGTAGAGGTCTGGATGTATAAGGATGGAGACCTGAATTCAAACCTATGTAAAAGCAGAACAGTGGACTTCATAGGATCAGTGAGAGACCCAGACTCAAAATGTAGAGAGCAGGAAGGGACTTCTGATCTCCATACACACATACATGCAGATGCATACACCCACATGAACATATGCACCCCTACCTCCCACACACACACACACACCCTGTACACACAGTCATACACTGAAACTATACCTCTGGGAAAGAACTGAAGGCAGTAAGGTGTTCAGGGGGTAGGTAAGAGTTCAACTCAGAAGTTGCAATCTAGTTCAAGTGTCAACTTTGCACCTGCAACTACTGACGAACCTGGCCAAGTTATATTCTGCTCTGGTGATGTAAGACCTATGTCCTGGTGAGTGTTAATTGTCTAAATTATATGTGTAGTAGCAGTACTTCTCCCGGCAGAAGATGTCTGAAGATTTTCCTTGGAATCTTACAAGCACACAGTTTCCAGGGGCTTGTTTATTTGTTTGTCTGTTTTGTGTTGTTGTTTTACAATATACTGTACTTTGTTGTCATTATTTATTGTTAAATTAATTAATTTACTCATTTTTCATCCCAATCGTAGCCCCCTCCCTCCTCTTCTCCCAGTCCCACCTTCCCTCCCTCTTTCCCCATCCACCCTTTCCTATTCCTCAGATAAGGGGAGCCTCATCCATCTACCCCAGCTCATCAAGTAACATCAGGACTGAGCTCATCCTCTTCCCCTGTGGCCTGGCCAGGCAGCCCTGTCAGGGGGGAGTGATCAGAAAGCAGGCAACGGAGTCCATGTCTGAGACAGTCCCTGCTCTCCTTACTAGGGGACCCACATGAAGCCTGAGCTTCCCATACATCTGCTACATCTGTTCAGGGGGCCTAGATCCAGTCTATGCATGGTCCTTGGTTAGTGCTTCAGTCTCCGGAAGCCCCTCTGGGCCCTGGTTAGCTGGAGACCTAAAACAGAGTAGACTTCTGGGAGTAGATGGGGATGACTCTAGCTGAGATTCCTAGCTGAGTAGGAGGGGTGTTGGAGACTGAAGAGGACACCCTCTAATTAGACAGGACTCCTATGTAGGGGACCACCTACCCATCCACAAAAGCATCAACCCAAAATTTACCCTGCTTACATGATATGTAAGAGATAAAAATAGAGCCGAAATTGAGGGAGTGTCCAACCAATGCCCCACCTGAGACACACCTGTGAGAGAAAGCCAACTCCTGATACTATTAACCATATTCTGCTATCCTCACAGACAGGAGCGTAGCATAACTGTCCTCTGGAAAGCTCCACCTAGCAGCAGATCAAAACAGATACTAAGACTCATAGCCAAACATTGGGTGAAGTGTAGGGAGTCTTGTGGAAAAGTGGGAGGAAGGATAGAAGGACCTGGAGGTGCCAGGAGCTCCACAAGAAGACCAACAGAGCCAACCAAGGCGACCCTTATAAAGGAAAACATTTTATTGGGGCTGGTTTATATTTCAGAGGTTTAGTTCATTATCTTCATAGTGGGAGGCATGGCAGCGTACAGGCAGACATTGTGCTGGAGGGGTAGCTGAGAGTCCTACATCTGGATATGCAGGTAGCAGGAAGAGACAGCACCATACTGGGCCTGGCTTGAGCATCTGAGACTTCAAAGTTCAACCCAGTGACACCCTTTCTCCAGCAAAGCCACCACCTATTCTAGTAAGGCCACACCTCCTAACAGTACCACTCCCTATGAGCCTGTGGAGGCTGTTTTCATTCAAACCACCACATCAGGTATGCCAAGGCTGCTTTTACGGGTGCCATGGCCCGAGCATCAAGGCTGTAGAGTGTCTGCTCACAGTACTCAAGACCTATCAGTTCTTCACATACCCCTCCTTCTTTGAAGTACCACATTGAAAGATGGTAGAGGGAGACTGTCTATCCACACTTGACCTTGTTTGCCTGGCATGCATTTCCAGTAAGCTCTGGGTAGCTTGTTTACTTTGTGATGGTGACAACAAACTCTAAGTCTCGTCCCTGATGACTTTCACATGGAGAGACCGGGAACCATTTCAAGCCATGGTGGTGGGCGGTGGGCGACAGACAGGAATCTAGAATTAACAAGTGAAACAAGAAGAGTTAAATGTGCTTCTCCCTAGGAGGCTTTCCTTTGTTTCCCTATGAAGCCCTACCAAACTCACTGGTTTGTTTTTTTTTTTTTTTTCATTTGAATGTTTTATTCCATGAATAGCCTAACAACATAAATGTGTTTCGAGTACACGAATAAACAACATAATAATAAAAAGCACATGACTTTCCCAGGAATTTATCCCTGCAGCTCTGAGTTTAAAAAAGACAGAAACTTTCACTTGAGAAGGGAATGAGAGCAGGGCCATTGGTGTACTCAAGAGACTAAGGGGGGAAAGGAAGCAGGAAGTGAGGGAAATCAGATCTGGCCTCCTCTCTTCAAATGTACCCCAGAATTGCTGTGTTCAAATGGCAAGAGGAGGAATGTCCATCAAGAAAAGATGCATCTGGTTTGGCACTGCCTGTGTCCTTAGCTCAGGAGTGTGAGAAAGAACACAAGCTTTGGAATAAGCATGGGCTACAGCCCACTGGCCTGAACCCTCTCACTGCTGCTAGGTAAACCTGTGTAGGTTCTATGTTTAATAAATAAGAGACATAAGAAGATGATATAAAGGTAAGGTAATAAGGTACCAGATGCCACATATTATGTTGTAGAGGAGTTTATTAAATGAGTACAGGGGAATAAGGAAAGGTGAAGGGGTACCCCAGAGAGGGGTTGGGGAGGGACAGAGACAGAGACAGAGGAAGCAAGGGGAGAGGGAGGAAGAATAAGAGAGGAGGGGTGAGGTAGGACTGTCCTTTTATCTAGCCATGGGCAGGGCCACGCCCCAGTGCCAGGTAAGCAATGACATCACTTGCATTGCAAGTAGGCAGACTAAAGCAGAACCCTAACAGTAGGTCCCTGTGAAAACTACCTGGGAGAAATGATTTCAAGGTAAAAATTTTAATCTGGGTTCAGAACTACACAGGTTTTAACCCGCAGTCATTTCGCCCCACTGCTTTGAGCCTGGACTAAGTTGGAGCATCGTGACAGTGGAAGTACATTGTGGAGAAACCTGTACAGCCAGTGACAAACGAGAAGCCCAGAAAGGCAGATAAATGATCCAGAGACAAGGCTGCGGGGAGGGTCTTTCCAGAGCATATTCCCTGTGACTTATTTTCTCCAACTAGACTGTACCTGTACATCCTACTGTTTACCACCTCCCAATAAAGCCATCGTACTATGAATTCATCAAGGAATTAATCCTAGTCCAGAGCCTTCAGGATCCAATCACTTCTGAAAAGCCCTTTCAGTGTAAACCTCGATTTAACCACAGAAGCCTTCTGTGGGCTTAATAGTCAACATAATAATTGCTCAAGCAAGTCTAGTTGTCTCATGTGTGAAGTAGAGATAATTCTTGTAGGAAAGTGCAGGTTGAGTGTTATTGGGTTTTTTTTTTTAATCAAAGCTATTAGACACTAGAAGCATTTTGAATTTCAGAGTGGTGTGTGTGTGTGTGTGTGTGTGTGTGTGTGTGTATGCTCAAGTACATATGCCTAATAATTTCTTGAAGAATGGGATGCAAGCCTGCTTTATATAGGCACCATTGCACATGCACATAAGCTTGAATATAAGTTTATTGTGGCATTTTTAGTATACCTGTGTTAAGAGTGAGAAACATCCAATTCAGTCTAGTTGTGGAGTTTTCTGTGTGATATCATGTCAACATACAAAACATTTTCACTTTAGGGATACTAAACCTGTACTAACATCGAGGGATGAGGTGCCTATGTTCCTTAGCTCTGCTGCACAAGAGTACCATGCGTGGACTAACTTCCTAATCCATTTAACTCATTAAGACTGTTTTTTTGGTGGGGTTTTTTTTTTTGGTTTTTTGTTTTTTGTTTTTGTCTTTTAAGTTGGAAGATGCTCTACTCTGAGATACGTACTTGTATTGTGTTCCCAGTCATTCCTGACAGTATTTTTGCTCAACACCAACTGGGGCCATCATGACCATGGTTGACTTCAACTCACGGCCATCTATTCCTTTGCATCCATCCTTCTGTCCCCTGCATTTCTGAGGCTCTGGGGCTGGAATCTGAACTGTAGCTCTCTTCTACGTAGCTGTGGGAACTGAAGGCCATTGCGTTACATTGCTAGCCCTTCATTTCCCACCTGGAAAATGGGGATCTAATGACTGTATTAACCACTGTTCTCCCCACTGTGACTAGAAAGCTGACAGAATGCATACAGGCAAAGAGTATATTTGGGCTCACAGTTCAGAGGGATACAGTCTACTAAGGCAGGAGCAGCTTGGTCTATGGCACCAACCAGGAGACAGAGAAAAGAGAATGCCAGTGCGCAGCTTGCTTTCTCCTTTTTATTTAACTAGGAACCCCAGCCCATGGATGGTGTTGCCCACATGGAAAGTGGGTCTTCCCTCCTAATTAAGCCTCTCTTGGAACCTCTTCCCAGACACAGTCAAAGCCTGAGTGTTTCTCATCTTTTTTGTTTATCAGCCTTAATCTTTAATAGTGGAGTCATTCCGGGAGCCCTTGGATATTAATCTATCAATCTCTCTCTCTCTCTCTCTCTCTCTCTCTCTCTCTCTCTCTCTCTCTCTCTTTGGTTTTTCTAGTCAGGATTTCTCTGTGTACTCTTTGGCTGTCCTGGACTCAGTTTGTAAACCAGGCTGGCCTCGAATTCACAGCAATCCACCTGGCTCTGCCTCTCTGAGTGCTGGGATAAAAGGTGTTAGCCATCATGCTTGGCTTCTTGGGTGTTTCTTTTTTTTTTTTAATTTTTTTATTAATTTATTCTTGTTACATTTCAATGGTTAACCCATCCCTTGTATCCTCCCATTCTTCCCTCCCTCCCATTTTCCCCTTATTTCCCTCCCCTATGACTGTTCCTGAGGGGGATTACCTCCCCCTGTATATGCTCATAGGGTATCAAGTCTCTTCTTGGTAGCCTGCTATCCTTCCTCTGAGTGCCACCAGGTCTTCCCCTCCAGGGGACGTGGTCAAATATGAGGCACCAGAGTTCGTGTGAAAGTCATACCCCACTCTCCACTCAACTGTGGAGAATGTTCTGTCCATTGGCTAGATCTGGGTAGGGGTTTAAAGTTTACCGCCTGTATTGACCTTGGCTGGTGCCTTAGTTTGAGCAGGACCCCTGGGCCCAAATCTGCCTATCATAATGTTCTACTTGTAGGTTTCTAGGACCCTCTGGATCCTTCTACTTTGCTATTCTCCCATGCAATAAAGTTGGCAGTCAAACATGGCCACCATAATGGCCCCGCCTCATTCACTGACATGGCCTGTTGAAAGCACTCTATCACACTGGCCATTATTGCTATCCATCTCTTATTTAGAGCAAATAACAAAATCAGGCTTTAAAATCGCTCACTCTACAGAAATAAGGAAGCTCCAAAATATGAAATAAAAGCTATTTGCACAATTTGAGAACCTGCTGGGTATGAAGCCTATGTTGTCTGCCCAGTGGTGCACCACTAGACACCAAGGAAGGCATGCCACCAAGGCACAATGCTGTCCAATGGCATGCTCTAGGTTATTCAGACATTCATCCCATGTGTCACCATGAGTTACAACTCCTAGGATACTTCCTCCTCTATCCTCTCACATACCTTTCGATGTTATACCAGTCTCAACCTCCTGGCTTTCATAGTTGGAAAGGATGTAAGAAAAGGCCATAAGATGGCAAGACGAAGCCTGCTGTACCAAGTGATCACACCATTGAACAAGTGCTACTGTACACGTCCATCTGTTGTGCTGGGATCATCTTGTGATCTAAGCAATGAAGTACCTAGCCTTGAAGTTGTGACAACATACCTGGCAAAAGCAATCTAAGCAAGAGAAGAGGAGCTCACTTTGGCTCACAGTCTGCAGGGCCATCCATCACAGCAAGGAAGCCTTAGTGGCAGGAGGTTGAGGCAGCTGGCCTCACTGCATCTGCAGCAGCGGAGGAGAAAGATGGATGTTGGCATTCATCTCTCTTAGCCTGCTCTCTCTTTTTTATTCAGTTCAGGGCCCCAGTCCTGGGGTGATGCCTAGAAGGTCTTCACATCTCAACCCAGTGTTGACACTCCCAAGCATAAAATCTTCAGAAGCTTGTCTCCTAGGCATTCTGTATCCTGTCAGGTTGACAGTTAGTACCCAACAACACAACACAGCTATCTGGGCATGGCTGCTGTTTCCCAGGCCACATTACCACTGGCCTTGTGAAGCACTAAGGATCAGCTTACATCTTCTTCCATATTATATGTATTTGAGTGCAGACATGCACAGTGCCTGGACACAGTAGGTACTTAATAAATGTACATGAGTGGATGGTATTGTTAATACTCTGAGTCATTCTTCTCACCTGAGCTCAGGTAAACCAGAACACTCAGAGAACTCTTCAGCAATGGCACCCCTATGGAATCATCTTTCAATTAACAACAGCCCAGAATGAGATAGAAAGAAGGGAAATTTCAAAGCTGGTTTGAGATAATTGATGTTTCAACATTCACACAGTGTGATCCTGCCACCTCAATATTCATGAGGGAAGAAATATATTCAAATATCTGAAATACTATTTAGTATTCCATGACATCTTTATTTTTGCCCCTCCTTTTAGTGTATTAGTCAAAACACACTTAATCTGAGGGAAAATAAAAAACAACCCAGCCATAATAATATTTCTTGCTTAAGTGGAAAGATGGGGTTCATTTACCAGCACATGTTTAATGAGACTTTTTTTTTTCCAACATGCTGCCTGCTCTTTTGACAAAGAGCAAGACAATACAAAGCTTAGGCCATTCTGCAGCTCTGTCAGGTTCAGCATGCTTACAGCAATTGCTGCTGAGCTGGGGAGATTAGGTCAGCAGCCATCAAGAAGCCTGCGTGTAATGTTGAAACTGAGGGACAAGCTGCTTGGCTCCTCACACAACCTCAGACCTTAAACCCCTAAACAGAACATGCCATTTTATAAGCACGTTTATTATGGGACACTGGGTACAGAAACATGGAGTGGGTCCTTGTTGGCTTGAGCGTGTCTTAAAGATGCAAGCAAGCCAAGGAACTGATGGCTGACAGTATCTCGTGCCTGGCCTTTGAGTCAGAGCACCTCCAGACCCACAGCTCTTGGAGATGGGAGACTCTGCTAGCTGATCATTGGGTCTAGAGAGGCGTTGGATGCGGTCCGCCTGGGCCCTGCGGTGGTTGTGCAGATCTGTGATACTGCTCTCCCAATCTATTCTCCTGGATGGAGATCATACTTCTTGTCTCAAAATCAGGATCCCAATAGTCAGTCTGCGGCTGTCAGAGTCGTTAATTGCCAGAGACTGTCTCCTGATGATGCGGAAGCTTCTGCTGTTTCGGTTATCTTCTTAGCATTCTATTGTTCCTCTTAAAATTTGAATCCTCAAGTAATTCTGCACGCCCAGATCCTAAACTGGGATTTCAGTTCTTTCAGCTGGTGACTCTACCCATCCCCTCCCCTCCCCCTTTCTCCTTCCCTCCTTTCCCTTCCCATCTTTCCTTTTCCTTCCCTTCTCTCCCTTTCTAGTTTCCTTTCTCCCTCCCTAACTTTCCCTCCCTTCTCTTCCTTTCCCCCTTGCCTACTGTTTCTACCATTCCAATCCTTCCCCCTCCCCCTCTTTCTTTCCTTTCCCCCCTCCCCTCCCCTTCCCTTCCCTTCCCTCCCACTTCCCTCTCTCCTACCTTCACTTTCCCCCCTCTACCCTCTTATTTCCAAGGCTTGAGAATTTATCAATGGCATTTATAAATTCTCAAAATAAATGAAAAAGGTAAGTTATAAACATTTTTTTTTACCATAGTTTACCTTTATCTTTTTGTTTCAATTAGTTTGTTCACCCTCTGGGGGCCACGGTTGCCCTGTGATTACAACTTGCTCAGAGAATGAACCCTCCATTCCCAAACTCTAGCAATTGGCACTCTAGGCAGCCGCCTCCTCCTAGGGCTAGCATGTGACTATGGCCACATGTCAAATCTGGCTTCCTAGAAGCAACAGCAACCCCCACACAAGCAGCTCCAGAAGGAGCCGGCATCCTGGGGCCATCTGGAGGCTGCTTTGCCAAGCCATCTATTTTGTGCCAGAGAAGCTGTGGAAAGAGTTAATCAATCACAAGCCAGTTCAAACATAAAGCCTTTCTCCCACTTGCTGCATGCAGGTCACACACCCACTCCCCGAGCCAGCTGAGCCAGCTCAACATCAAAGCAAGTGCCCAAGAGCCCAAATGGCAGTGACTGAACTACAGAAGACTTCACCAAGTGTCACTTTTTCCTAGAGCCGACAAAACAGGGCAGAGGCGACAAGAGTACCACCCAATGTGAACATAATAGAGGTAGGAGGCCACAGGCCGAGGCTTCCCACTAAGGTTTCATTCAGGTCTTGCCGTCAAGCTGTCTCCGGAAGAGCCTCCACGCAGGTGTGCAAAGGCAGGTGACCACAGCTGACTTTCCATGAAGTGATGCCAGGAGAGGCCTTGCCCCTGCACGCTCTCGGGCTTCTGTAGAAAAATACGACCTCTCTCCTCACTGCCCCTCCTGGAACATTGTTTTGAATTGGCCACAGATGGCAACTGTGTGACCATGTAGCAGGTAGTGAGACTATACTGGCTCTCAGTCACCTTCAGGCCACTGGCGCTCTGCCTCTTAGTTAGAATGTTTCTCATTAGCTTTCAGGACAACAGAAATGTAATCTGTCTTCCACTTTTACATCCTGCCTGGGTGACTGCCTAATAAGACAGACAAGCTTGGAAGAAGGCATTTCCATTTCTGTGGCCACACAGGGTTGCTTCTAACCATCTCAAGCCTCAACACTGTCGACAACAAGCATTCCTTGTTGACTGAGAGTCATTGAAGGGATTAAGTGACAGAATTCCAAGCAAGGTTCTTTAAGGTGCCTTGCAGATGGTAAGCACACACCATAGATAGCTTTTACTGTTGCTGTGGGCCATGAGTTCACTCATCAAACAATTGGGCAGATGTCCTTTTTGTCCTAGGTAGTGGGACAGGGGGAAGTAGACAGACAAGTTCTAGGCCTCCCCAGAGTTTATAGCCTCATTAAATGAATAAGATGCTAAACAAATTGGTAGATCAGCAAACAGTGATTCCTGCAATGATGAAATGAGCAGAGGTTAGTGTCCCAGAGAAAAATCTGGCATTGAGCAATTCAGCCTGGGAGTTCTGGGAAGCTTCTTTGATGATATGAAGATTGAGCTGAGAAGGTAGTTTAGTTGGTAATGTACTTATCATGCATGTGTGAAAGCCTTGGTTCAATCCCCAGAACCCACCTTAAAAACAACAACCATAATGAGTTAACCAGAAGCAGAAAGAATCAAATGGTATATACTCACTTATATCTGGACACCAGCCCAAGGGGCATGTCCCACGAAAGTCTTCACTTACCAGGAAAGTGAGCCAGAGGGGAAGACTTCCTATTGGGACTCTAGGTGAAAGAAGCAAAGGAGAATGGGGAAATAGAAGGATCCAGAGGGTCCTAGAAACTTACAAAAAGAACATTATGATGGGCAGATCTGGGCCCAGGGGTCCTGCTCAAATATGGTACCAGCCAAGGACAATACATGCAGTAAACTTCAAACCCCAACCCAGATCTAGCCAATGGACAGGACATTCTCCACAGTTGAGTGGAGAGTGGGGTCTGACTTTCACACAAACTCTGGTGCCCCATATTTGACCACGTCCCCTGGATGGAGTGACCTGGTGGCACTCAGAGGAAGGATAGCAGGCTACCAAGAAGAGACTTGATACCCTATGAACATATACAGGGAGAAGAGGTCCCCCTCAGTCACAGTCATAGGGGAGAGGAGTAAAGGAAAATTGGGAGGGAGGGAGGAATGGGAGGATACAAGGGATAGGATAACAATTGAGATATAATATGAATAAATTAATAAAATATATTTTTTAAAAACAACAACCAAAACTGGGCAGGGTGGATTTGCTGGTCAGCTAGCCAAACTAGTGAGCTATAAGGAAAAGTGAGAGATCCTGTCTTGAAGAATGTCACTCAGAGCTGACCTCTAGCTTCCACATGCATGCACATATGTGCATGTGTATGGATTCACACACACACATGGGCCAAATCAAAGACACTCCAAGTACCAGGTAATCCGTGATAACTTGTTTTCATCGTCCTCTCTCTCTTTCTTTAGGGAGCTAAAAAGGGACTGTGAGGGTGCTTCACTAAGTATCACTTCTCCAAGATAAATTAAAAATACAGTTTTATGTACAAATTAAGATATAACATATTGTAATTTTTTTTTACTTTTTATTCCTTCAACTAAGGATACATTTAATATAATAATCTTATTACAAAATCGTACTTACTTGGCTTTACAGAACACGCCATATTTCTTACGTATATGATGTGATATAAGCTTTGGCTCCAGGAATAGAGAACACATACAATCAGCAGAGTTGGGGTAACTCCTATCCCACAGCTCATACTCCAATGGTGACCAAGGCTGGGTGAACAGCACCATCAGTGCTCTGATGAGACACCAGCACACAGGTCCACACAGGTGTGCCCTCTTAGTGACGAAGGCCCCAGATCACTGCCTTTGCATTTCTCTGAACTTCCACTTACCTTAATGTTTCAATTAATGTTTATGTCACTCTGTGAGGTTGGTTTTGATTGTTTTACACTTTTTGCAAGAGTGTATCACCTGAAACCACAGACTTAGTAAGATATGCAGGCAAAATTAGACCCACATTTGCAGGTCTTTAACCCACACTCACATTTGAAAATGACTGACGCTGTCTCCACCAACAGGTAGCTCGTGGATACTTTCTGAGTTGTTGTCTGTTTAGAATTTGTACTATCATCAGTGGAGAGTATAATCTATTATTATGAGTTTACAAGAAGAATTATGTGAGCTATCAAGAAGAGCAATTTGCTCCTACCTAGTCACTGTCAATAAATCTCCATTAGTTCTCATAACCACATAAGCTCCCGGAATTGCTCTATGGTGATAGAGTTCTGGGTTAGGTGTTGATCATGTAGACCAAGTAGCCAAATTAACAATAGCTGGTATCATCTAAGCACTTACTATATCAAAATTCTGTGCTAAGACTTTTGCATGAATGATCATACTACCACAGTGCCCCTATGTGTTGTTATTTAGCCTATCATCAATCCCTAGATTTGGGGCTTCTGGGTCTTCTCTTGACCATTCTGCTATCTAACTGCTACCTAAGAGCAGAAAAAGAAAAGAGGTAACAGAGGGAGGGGAGAGGGGATGGGGAAGATGAATGGAGGTATGTGGAGGAAGGAAAGGACGGGTGTGGAGGTGGAGGGAGAAAGAAATGTGAGGATATCTTTGAAAGCAGATGCCAGGCATAGTAGAGATGGGCTGTTTGATTTTTTTTACTTAGATACTTTATTTCTTCACAAAATAATATTTATATATTTATTCTGAATTAGGCATATTTTCTATGTCCACTACAGTTTGGTGGCACTAATGACTTTAAGCATTTTCCTCTTGTAGTAGCATCATAGAAAGTGTGTACTTCCCTACTTGCTCCTTGCTTGCCTTTTGGTCAAGGACAGTCACTTGTCTCTTCTTCATTCAGTGATGTTGTAGTGCCAACCATTTGAGAAAGACGCCAGAGTTTACTGTGGGTTAACAAGTGGGAAAATTGCTCCTTCAAGCTGCCCAGATATTTTTATTTAATCAGCTAAAAATCAAGGCAATTTTTCTGATTATTATGTGCTAGTCAATAAAAACACAGAGCAAAAGTAGTAGGAAAGACTTTCTGATGCCTCATGGAATTAGCAAGACAAGGTTTCAAGACTGGAGGGGAAGGCTCGAACAGGAAGGTGCTTGTTGACGAAGCAGAAGAACCTGAGTTTGATCCTCAGAGTCCACACAAACTATCTGAGCATGCTGACATGCACTTGTAACCTCAGCACTGGATGGCAAAATAGGAGGGTTCCCTGGAAGTCACTGGCTAGTCAGTTCTAACCTAATGTTTTTACTGCAGACCAATGAGAGATTCTACAAAAACAAACAAACAACAACAACAACAACAAACCCAAGATGCATGGTGCATGAGAAAGGACAGCAAGGACACACAAAGTTAACCTCTTATCTCTACTCACATGTGTATACATGGGCACATGTTCCTGCACACACATACATGTACCTACAGAATCATGTGTACACACACACACACACACACACACACACACACACACACACACACACTGGAATGCCCTGGTCCTTTGTTCTCTTTTTCAAAAATGCAAAACCCCAAAGCTTGGGTCTTGCCTCGTCTAGATGTGGCTTTGCAAAGAAATATGTCCTTATTGAGGCAGTAAAATATTTGCTAAATTCTCTTAATGAGGGGGATTTGAAGACTATGATTTCTGTGCAGCAACATTGCCAGAAAAGGTTTGACAAGAATATGCAACAGTAAAGCAGGACAGAACATGCAGAATTGGGTCATAAAACTCATGTCCCCTGTGTGTTGTGAGGCAAGACGCCAGCAGCCCTGTGCCCTCAGCCACCTGTGTACAATTGTAGCTGATCATCTGGGACTCACTGGAGGCTGATTAGATTGTTTCTGTCCCGAGGCCATTTTATTATAATGTTCAGTTGTGAATTTCATTAAGTTTTACAGTCCTCCATACATGTGTTTATAACAAGAGCTGTCTCCCTTGTGGGATGACATTTGTTTTTATAAAACACAATGAAATCAAAATCCAATCTTACACAGGAAAATTTAAGTGTTGAAAAACCATAGGCACAAAATAACTATCTGGCATAAAACATTATGAAATGTGAGTTGTTATCCACCCTGGGTTTTGGGCATTTCTCAACATTTGATGTAAGTTATGTATGGAAATCTGTTCAATAAGTGGTAGAACTGATGGGTTTTTCATCCCGCCCAGTATTAAGATACATCTAGGCGCAGGGTGTGAACTTGACCTCTGCAACAGAAACAGGTATGTTCATTTTTTACTTTTATGTCCATTGTTGAATATGGTGACAGAAACAAGTTGCAGTCTGTGGAAAGTGTTAAGAGAGAGGTGAGGGTCACTCCGTCTGTGTTTCCTGGATATTTTAGACCCAAAGAGCCAAATGAACTATTAAGTATGTTCACCTTTCTCTCTCATGCTGAAAAACCGTTAGGCTTAGAATCTTTGAAGAACCTCATAGACTTGTGGCATTTTATATCTCAGGCAATTGTTTAGTCCAGGAATTGACAAAGTAATGATACAGTAAATTCTTTCACCTTCATGAACAATACAATCCCTCTGGTTCAGGTCTCCAGCTGAGTCCCACAACAGACAGAAAGCTAATAGACAGGTGAATGGGGCTAGATTCCACTTTTGTAAGTTGCCAAAACTTGAATTTCACCTAAGTTTCATATGTCACAAAAACCAATTTCTCTTTGTTTTTTTTTTTCTTTCCAAGCATTGAAGGCTGTAAACACCATCCCTAGTTCACAGGTGGTAGAATGCCAGCCATTGCATGTTCTGTTTCATCTGTAGATGCATTTGTGGAGACGTGTGCTTGAATTGGAATGAATAGCCACAGAGGAAACTTGTAAGAGGCTATAGTGTGGGGGTTTCTTTCTAGAGGTATAGAACACAAGTGTTGCAAAGAGAGAACTGGGAATAATGGAACGAGATGTTAGTAGGGTGGAAAATGGGAAGGCAAGAGTCAAGATGGTCACATTGGCAAGAATAAATAACACTAAAGGCTTTTGAAAAAGTCATGTGGACAGCTACCATTGTACAGGCTTCCTAAAATCCTAAAATATAGACACATAGAAAAGGAGTATTAATTGGTTATCATTTAAAGGGGAGGAGGGCCAATGGCCCTCTTAAACACCATAGGCTATACAATAATAAATATATAGTGTCAGGAGTAGAATATCTCTTTTGGAGCTATTGTTCAGTGTGGTCCCGTGAACCCTAAATATTGCAAGACATTGTCATTGTCTAAGTTGTCTTCCGGAACTTGATGGTAAGACCCCTTGCTGAAGACACTAGATATTATAGTTGTAGAATATAAGGCATCAAGTTGGTACTGATCTGGAAGCTTCATCCCTCTTGGATGGTTCTCATGATTCTAGAAGCTGCTGTGCCTGTTACTAGAGGATAAAGGGAACCATCACCCCACATAATGATTGGCTGTGGTTTTCTGTAACCATCTCTGATTGTTGCAATGAAAAGTGTCCTCGATGACAGTGAAGACAACACATGCCTCTGAGTATAAGGACAGATGCTCACAGATTATTAGGGGTTGCGCTAATTTAGTTAAATTAGCGGCTGTAGATTTTTCTCCAATAACCATGACTGCGGAGCCCAATCCCAGTTGACGCATACACAAGGCACCCCCACACCTAAGGCTCAGAGAACATTGTAGAAGAGGGGACAGAGAGATTGTAAGAGCTCAAAGATCCTGGACTTTGCTGTGAGACTGTGTCTTTTAATAATATCAGAAGCTACATCCATAAAATCTCAACAACATGACCACCCAAATGTGAGCTGAACAAGGAGACCAATGAACATGCCAAACTCAACAAGGGAAAACCCTTGAGGCCTCTACTGTACACAAAGAACTGTAGCAACTAGTAAAGCTGGGAGTGGGAGAGGTGTCCTTCCTTGAGAGGAGCACACTAATTTGTTGACTAGTGCCAAATGTCAGTTCTGAAAACACATACACATATAGCATTAAATGGACTCAACAGATTATATTTAGAGAGGTGTGTATATGCATGTGTGTGTGTATCTACAAATATATACATACACACAGATGCACACACGTACACACACATATATATGTAGGGGGTTGCATACAATAACGATTGACTTAAAAAAGTTATGAATTTGAAGGAGAGCAAGGAAAGTATATGACTTTATTTTGCGGGAAGGAAAGGGATGGGATAAATGTTATAATTGAATTTCAATCTCAAAAATAAGCATACCAAAAAAAGTAATTATCAATCATACCCAGAGTACTGAATTTCTAAAAATTGCTATTTGAGTTGCTGACTTGGGTTTCATTAAGAAAAAAAAAAATCAATAAATGAATTTTGGCTTGGGATTAGGACAGCGATTACTAAAGTTATCCTATGTTTCTGCTGCCATTTTGTGCTATATAATGTGAAATGGCATGCTTGGCATTGACATTACAAAATCAAAATATCAATCAACTGAAAACATTGAAGATGAAATGTCTTTCAGTATCAAATAATTAGTCAAGATTTAACTGTTTATGTAAAAATAAACAAGAACATTTATTCATATATAATTTACTTTACTCTTTAATAAATGGTAAAATTGTATATATACCAACTTTAAAATAAATTTATTTATAAATTACTAGTAAGTAGTACATGTTCAGAATCTATACATATTATATATACTCCTATACTCATAGTTATAGAAAATGTTATTGGAAGAAAATATAGGGAAAGAGAAATACATTTAAGAAGCCCTTAGTGTCACTCATTTGTTTCAGTAGAGCTACTTCCCAAATAGAGCAGAGTAGAATATTCAAGAGGCTGAAAAGCGATGGCAATTTTTATGCTAATGCTTAGCCTATTTGATACGATAATATTATAATTTCATGAAGATTAGTAAATTAATTTTCAGTTTTGAACACGGTAGTTCATAGAATGACCACATGATCCAGCCCTTCTACTTCCGGGTATCTATTGAATAAAATGAGATCCATATGTCAGTGAGACATCTGCCCTCCAGTGTATTTTACAGCAGAATCTACAACAGCAAATTGAATTCACTGTCCAAAACCAAACTAGTAGGTAGAGAAAATACAGTACAAACACCTGATGGGACAGTATCTTTTTAATAAATGTCTTCCCACTGGTGACAGTATAAATAGAATTAAAAGGCATAATGCTAAATTCATAGCAGCAGAGGGCAGAGTGGAAGTTAGAGGTGGAGGGGAGAAGTAAAATAACTGAATAAAAATTCAGTTACATGGGACTCATAAGATGAATTCCATTGTGCAACATGGAGACTATAGTCAAGGACCATGTATTGAATGCTTATATATTGCTCCTGAGTGGATTTTAGGCGTTCTTACCTCAAAATATGATAGGAATGTCACTCACTTGATTTACACATTTCATGGGATGTACTTGCATCAAGCTGTGATACTCAAGCAGGAAGTGGCTTCACAGAAATTCTAAGCACATCCATAAGTGATTTTCAAAGAGCTTGGAGATGGCTCAATGCGACATCAGTTTTCAAAAAAGGTCCATCAAAATTTCTTGTTATTTTTTTGTTTTGAAATTATGTTAGATCTGTATAAATGTAAAAAAAAAAATACAAGTTACTGTTTAACCTTACATAGCTTCCCTCAGTGTTGTTACGTAACTGTTGTATAATGCACATAAATACAAATTACATACTAAAAATGTCATGTTGTTTGTCCCAATTATGTACAACTCTCGCTTGTCAACTGAACAACAACAACAAAAAAATGTCAATGGGCAGTTACTGATCATGGGCCTCTGATTAGCTCTATGGATAGATTTTTCCATATCTATATGATCAAGCCACATTTTATTAATTTAAAAGTTGGAAATATACTCAAGCCTTCAAATCAAGACAGAACTATTATTTTTCTTTTAAAATGTATTTATGTAGTTTTAATCAAATGTATTAGATCATTTCCCCCTTCCTCCCTCCGTTTCCTTCTAAGTCCGCTCCAGCCAACTCCTTCCATGTTCCCCACTCTCACTCTAGCATTAATAGCCTCCTTTTTCTTAGATTATTACTGTTGCATATATGTACTTATGTATGTATGTGCGTATATTTGTATATTGTGTATGCATATGCATGTTTAAACATATAAGTACAATCTTATGAGTCAGTTTTTGTTTTTTTGTGTTTCATGGAGAAGCTCTTTGTATTTGATAATGAACTGGGGGGTTCATATACGAGGGAGGTTAATTCTCCCCCTCTCTGCAGTCATTAGCTGCCTGTAGTTCTTTGTCTAGGGGTGGTACCCCAGGAGATGTCCCCCTTTCTGTGTTAGTGTGTCTATTGATATTGCATTGTTCAGGTCTCATTTATAGAGACGTTTTTCACAGCAGGCATTCTGATATTCTTGCTCTCACAATCCCCCTACTTCCGGAACCAATGCATTTTTTCATTCTTTCTCCCACTGCCACAGGGGCCCTTTTTCTTCTCCTTCTTTTCCTCTTGTCTTGGCTTTGGCTGGGTAGCTCAATATGGCCCATTGAGGCAAGAAGGCCCTTAGAGAAAGTGTCAATAAGCCAGTTCTGTGTAAGAGTTCCAGGAGTTGCTGACCCTCTGTGGAAAGAATGTGCCCCCGTAGCCACTGCCGCTTGAGCTTGGCCTCAGCCTGAGGAACTATAGAGCATATTTGACTTTGGACCTGATGCAGGACCACCCGGACTGACCACGAAAGACGAAGCTGAGCCTGCCAAGCTGCTCTGGTAAGCAAGAAAGCAACGCTTAGAGGCGACACTAAAGTTTCAGGTGGTGTTTGTATCACAATATCAATTTCCAGAAAGGGGGCTTTGGGGGACAAAATGGTGACATTTTGCCACTCTCTTGGCATGTCCTGACCACCTTCCGCCTCACTTTCAATTTGTGTCTTACACTGGCCCTCAGTGTATGCTTGCAATAGTTATTTTTCTTTTATTCTTTGTTTGTTTTTATTCCCAACAACGCTTGGAGCAATTTTGACAGGGGAATGTCAATGAGCCGACTGGAACACAGACTTCTAGAAGGAAAAGATCATGTTTCCTCTAAGTGAAAAGGATAGTGTTATGAAGACAGGAGCAAAGGAAATGGAAAGAGCTAAAGCATTACTCAGTTGACGTCTGAGCGTGAAAGAAACCCATGGGTAGAGTAAGCTGCATGGCATTCCAAATGTCTAGAATTTTTTAAAGACAATTTCCACTTTGTCAAATTTTAAAGACCTTGTTATCTTGAACAATTGTTTAAAAAATAGTGCCAACATCTATTTAATCAACAGCTGGCCAAAATAAGACCAATATTTGTCATGCCAATTGAGTGCTCGAGAAGGACAATCAGGGAACAAAAGCCAATTGATCCAGTTGAGCACAGCATTTTACTCAATTGCTGTTCATATCCCCTGGCTCGGTGGTTTGAAGAGAGAACCTTCCTACCAAACCATTTTGTTTGTTCCCCTACAGGCAGGCTTTTTAGCAATTAAAAGCACATTTTTAAAAAGAAACTAATTTCAAAATCTAAATGTGTTCACTTTAGATTGTTACCAGCTTAGTCCTTCTGTAAGCTTAGAGAGCTGTGAATTTGGGTCCTTCTAAAACAGGAATAAAGAGAAAGGCTTGGAAAGTATCCGCAGAGCAAAGTCGAAGAGCTTATTCAAGCATGTCTTTGGAGTGTACATCTGCAGAGTGTACCTACCAGAGAGCAAACAGATTTCCTGCATGCATCTGTACTAGACATGTGTCAACTATTTTTCTCATCACGGGTCTCTAGACAATACAGTGTGACAACCACTTCTATAACATTCACAGTTTTAAGTTTCCTGAGGTTTAGCAAGTAATTTAGAGATTGTTTAAGTTATATAGGAAGGTGTATATGGGTAAGATGAATTCTGTGCCATTTTTTATAGGGACCTGAGCATCCACAGAACCGGAAATCAATACCTTTCCAATATCAAAGGATGGCTACTTTTCTAGCATAGGGCAACTAAACTATGTAAGAAAAGATCTGAAGGCACAGGATAATCTGTCATTTAATCATAGTCAAAAACAGATTGGGTTTGCTGAGCTTCCTTGTGGAAGTAAGACATTACTTGTGCGAAATGATTTTTTTTTTAATGTCACCATTACAAAATCACAATCAGAGAAAATATTGGGAAAGCAAATTTTTTAAATGAGGGGGGCTATGTCAGTTGCCTTCTATTGTACGATAAGACACTACAAACAAGGAAACATTTTTAAAAATTTAATCTGGGGATTATGATTCCAGAGGGTTATAGACCTCCACCATCCTGGCAGGGGGCATGGCAACAGGCAGGCAGGCACGTTACTGGAGTTGCAGCTGAGAGCTTACATCTTATTCACAAGCCTCAGGCAGAGAGCATGCTGGAAGTCTTTTGAAAGCTCAAAGCCCACCCCTAGTGAAACACCTCCTCCAAGGCCATCCCTCCTAATCTTCCTCAAAACAGTTTCACTAACTAGGGATAAATAGTCAGGTAAATGAGCTAATGGGGGCTATTGTCATTCAAACCATCACAGTGGTTTTCAAGCTTACTTGTTTTTTTTCACTTTTTCTGTGGAAAAATAAAATAGAAGATGGAGAAACAAAGTTCTATATGCAAGAAAATGCAGTCCAATGCCAAAGTATGTCTTCTTGGTTTTGCTTGACAAACAAAGCTGACATGTAGCCTAGACACCCACCCTGCCAGGCACACCTTACAGTAACTTGAGAGGGGAATGGAAGGGAGGGTGGCTAGCCTCTTAACTCACAAAGCCAAAGTGTAAAATCATGAAACCCAACACCTATGATGGTCCTACCATTATGTAGTTCACAGAAGAGGGCCACAAGGCCCAGGGCATACAAAGTGATGCCAAAGACCACATTTGCTTAGTGAATATTTTCTTTAGAAGCTTTACCAATTTTGTCAACAAACAGCAACAATTAAGAAGAACAAGGAGCTGTAATGGCAGAGCATTTGCCTGGCACACAAGAGGCCTGGCACCACCACTACCACGATAACAAAATAATAATAATAATAATAATAATAATAATAATAATAATAATAATAATAATAATAATAACAGCAACGAGACAGTAACAATTGAAGTAGGAGCTTTCATGAGCACTAAAAACTGACTTCTGAATCCTCTCCAGGAATATCAGAGTTCTATCAACTAAATAATGGTATTTTTACTTTTAGTACAGAGTGTTCCAATCTATAAATGCTACTATTTTTCTGGCTCAGAAAATGCAGATCCCAGAACTAATGACCAATAAAAAGGACCTTTGATGAAGTCAGCTCAGTATTACTCTGCCTATATACGTTTGTTGTATAACAGACTTTTCCTGGGGAAACACAACACATACGCTTCTACTCATCTCTGCCAGAGAGGGAGGCCAGGATGGACCAAAGTATAAATACCACCAACGTCGAACTTAGTGAACCAACGAGTTTTATTGGGGTTCCTTACAGAAATATGGGTGAGGGATTACTAACAGCAAAAATAACTCAAGAACAGCTGTATTACCAAAGCTTACCCCAACATGGATGTCAGTTCATGACTTTGGAACCTGGAGCATACTGCCCAGCCTGCAGGCAGATCAACGGGATGGAAAGTGTCACTACTAGGGCTCCCTGCTTTTTTCAGGTGTTTGAGTATTCTTTGCAGCTTGTCTAATTTAAGAGTCACTCCAAGGGAAGGGAGGAGGCCAGTGAATCTGGCCAGTTTCAAGGACTCTCTGAAGCTGTTCTGAGTTGTTTGGTTTCTGTCTTAAGTAGCTTGCCAGAGCAATGGAATGTTTCAATCTTGGAGAACACTGCCTCTCAACAAAGTACTCAGTGGCTGTGTTCCACTGGTTATGTAGGTATCTCCTTTAAATATAACCCAGATGAGAGCTCAGGCATGGGCTGTCAAAAAGAGTTGCAAACGTAGTTGAAATAATATTCATTATGATTTCACAGATTTTTTTTTTGTCCAAGTTGACCTCACCTTCTCAACACCGTAGCCATAACCCACACTTTAAATATGTATGTTGGAATGATGTAATGCTTGATGGAGTATTGAAAAGCATAATATGACTCAATGTGACATAATGCTTCTTACTTGTGATTTTAGTTGTAGTGAAGAGTGGAAAGGCATTAGCCTCTGAACTAGCAACTCCTTCCAACCTTCTGGCCACATATTATTCCCATAACGTTAAGATTTGTCTATTCCTCTGTTCTTGTTTATTTTTTCCTTCCCTGGAAGGAACCTGCTGTTCCTTCTCCTTACTTCCCACCTCACCGTATTATTTCCTAGTCATTCTCCTCCTAGCTGAAGCAGCCATTTTGCTCTATCTTACTTTGCTTTCTTCTTCTATGATAGAACACTAACCAAGAGAGACTCAGGGAGGAAAGGGCTTCATTTGCATATCTTCCCCTACCACAATTTATCAAAGATGGAAGTCAGAGCAGGAATTCAAGCAGGAACCTGCAGGCAGGAACTAAAGTAGAAACCATGGAGGAATACTGCTTACTAGCTTGACTTACATGGCATGGTCAGGCAGCTTTCTCATTCAACCCAGGACCACCTGCTCAGAGCTGGCATTGCCCAGAGGTGACACTGGGCTGGTCCCTCCCTCATCAATAAGGAATGAAGAACATGCTCTACAAACTGGCTCCCAAGTCCACCTGAGACAAGTAATTTCTCAACTGATGTTCCCTCTTCAGGATGACTATAGCTTGTATCAAGCTGACAAAAAACAAAAACAAAAACCAACTCTATGACACCTTATACCAATCCTCTAAATTAACCAAATTCCCTACTCTACGTCCCCATGGAGCCCGAATCTTCTTGACTATGACTTGTCCAGTGATCTGTGTATGGGAAGCTTGGTCTTGAGAGTTGTGATATGGAAATTGACAGACCATTTAATAGGCAAGATTTTCTGTGAGATTATTTGAATACTAAGAATACTGACTTGAGACAAAACTCATGTAATTCTTGGGGGACCCTGAGTTAGTTTTCATGAGAGCAAGTTGGTATAAAGATGATAGCTAAATCATGCTCTGGATTCCAATCTTGAAACTTTTCCTTTCACCCCAGGTCTTCTCCAGAGTTGAGCTGGTATTGCACTAACTCCAGAAGTGGTCCCTTCACAAGTGTCCAGAGTTGTGAGCTACAAACCCATTAACATATAAAGCTAGCTAGCTAATCTCAGGTACTATATTACAGCATCAAAAAAAAATGCACCTGCATACTGCAGATAGTGCTTGTTTAAATGGTTTCTTCAAAATTCTCCTGTGTGATTGACACATGTGTGTATCTTCTCCATGAAGCAGGATAGGTCTGTATCTCACAAACTCACCAGAACATAGTGCCAAGAGAACATGTAGCATGTGCTAGGAACTAAATGTGTGTGCACTCGCAACATGTAAATGCTGAGGCCTTTAGCCCAGATGTGACAGAATATAGAAGTAGGACTTTAGGGGGATAATTAATTTTAGGTGGGGGCAAGAAGGACTGCGATCCTACTAAGAGACTTGGGCTTTCTTTCTTTTGTAAGACTGAGCAAACCCCAGAAGCTAAAAAACAAATTACTTGGTACCTGGAGAGTTCCTAACTTCTAGGATTGAGAGTAATAAATATTTATTGCTTGATGTATACAGCTGATGTTATTTTGATATAGACACCCAAGACAGCTACATTTTTTTAGATGTGAATAAACAGGCAATTGGACAGGAGGGAGGAGAGAAAACTTATGTCAAGGAAATAAAGAGATAAGTATTTAATATTTAACTCTTGGGGTATTTATCACACCAGTAACAATAATAACAATGGTTGGAAATCAGGGTTTCTCGTTTGGATATTTTACTGGCTTCTACCCATGATGCCCTATATCCATTGTCTATACACATTGTCTAGCAAATGAAAACCATTATGAAGTGGAGTCCAATGCATGGATTCCATTCCCTTTCAAGAAAAGTATAATAGAATGACACCAATGTACACAATAATCTGGAACAAGATGGAGAAGACATCAACCCATTAACAATAGCTATCTCAGGGTGGGAGAAATCTGCAAGGTTTCTTTGCTTCCTTTCACTCCCTCGTGCTCTCTCATTTCTCCATAATTAGCAGGCACCACTTGTGTATACCATATGTCAGCTTCCTCCCACAGGGGCTCCGTTTCCCTCCTCACCCGCGCCCCCCTCCCTCCCCCCACCCCACACCCTGTCAGGGCAGACACGCACTTGTCTGCATTCTCCAAAGAGTCAACACTAATCCCTGGTGTTGGGGAACAGGGAAAGTTCTGATGATGTTTACTGTGTACAACAGGATGCTTACACCTCAGACCCCACAGCCTTTATCTTGCAAAAATTCCCACACAAGGTATCCTTTCATACTGGGATTCTTCTTTCTCTCTCTCTGTCCTCTCTTTATCCACCATCACTACTCAGCCCTCTCTGAGCCGCTTGCCTGGACTCCAGCTGCTAACTCAAATAAGCATGGACTCACTTTTTTCCTCCACAGGAAATCTTGCTCAGCCCCACACTTTCTCCTACTCTACAGCTGGCTGCATGTTATTCCTCCACAAAGACCATTTTTCCTTATTTTAAAAAATTCCAAAACCAGCTGCTGAGAAGACATGATTTCTCCCAGCCTGTTGTACATAAACAATAAACGTAAGCCATAATTACCTAAAGATGAAAAAGTTCATGTGCCGTTTATCATTTTCCCTCATGATACTGTGTCAGACTCCAGTGAAGACCACTGCTGCCCTTTAAAGCAGAAACATTTTGATTAAGAACAGAAGTGCCAACCACAGCCTGACGTAGCATGTGACTGATCTTTAGGGCACATTGGTCTAGTTATCAAATTTCCCATCATGCTCTAGACATTGGTTTTCAAATTCTTGGTGCTGTTAGAACTTTGAAAAGAAAAGGAAAAGGAAAAAAAAATTCTTGGCAGGCATTTAGGGCATGTTAAAGGAACTGTCACAACTATCAGGACCTGGTTTTTTTTTGTTTTTTTTGTTTTTGTCTTTAAAAAATATGCGTGCATGTATGAGCACAGATGTGTGTAGGGGGTGCATATCCAGTTATACCCACATGTGTGGAGGCTTGAGGTTGATATCAAGTATCCTCCTAGATCACTTTTATTCCATTGATACAGGGTCTTTCCCTGAACCTAGAACTCACTGCTTTGTCTGGCCTTATATTAATTTCCATTCCATTGGTATGGAGTCTCTCCTTGACCCCATAGCTCACTGCTTTGGCTGAACCCAGAGATTTGGCTGGATTTGGTAGCCAGCTTGCTCCAAAGTACTTCATCTCTACCTTCTGCATGCAGAGATTACAAGCAGCTTGCCAATCCCACTTGACTTCTCCGTGGGTTCAAAAAAAGGCAAACACCACTTCGTACATTTGTTTCGTACAAACATACATAGCAAGCACATTGCCCACTGAGCCACCTTCCCAGCCCTGGGATCCCATTGTCTAGGTATCCCAACTAAGACCTAGGACTGCCCCTGACCTACTGTGAAATCGCAGCTCCTAACAGCTGAGCAGAAAACGGGGGAAAGATAGTGGCTTCTAAAGCAAAGTCCAAAGTTCGCACTGGAGTTGACCTGAATTTTGACTTATAACTGCGGCTATGCTAATCATTTTCTAATAGTGATGGAAGCCAGCGTGTGCTAACCTCCATCAAGACAGCCTCTCCTTCTCTCGCCACAGTGTTCTCGGTGTTGTCCTAAAAGCTAAGTGTGGATTACTGTACCCAATAAACTCAAACATTTTCCCTACAGCTCACACAACCCTTCTTTCGTCCTCATCTCATCAGCAAGCTGGAACTACTGGCGTAACTTGTTCAAATTCCCCCTACGGTTGTGAAGAGTTTCCCTTTAAACCGTGGCTCACATCAAACCCAGGCTCCCTAAACCTTGGAACTAACCCAGCTCCCCCTATAAATGTAAATCTTCTGTGCCTTCATGCTAACATAGAACTGGAAAGAATTACATGACATCCTTAGAACAGATGCATTAATATTCCATATTTGTAAGAAAAAACTTTTCTGTTATTTTGGCACAGGGATTTTTTTTAAAAAATCACTCCTATTAGCAGTAAAACATCTGTGTTCCCAGAGGATTGGGCTGTATGCCATCATGTGTTTCAGCCCTTAGCATTGCAACTACTAGAACAGAAGGATGAAAGGGCTATTATTATGATACATATTAATATTACACATATTATTATATCATCCTGCCGCCCATATGTTCTAAATTTAAAGACATTTTAGTAATAGAAATAGTCAAAATGGCAATTTTCCTAAAATATCAGAAAATCATATGACAATATTCTATTTTTTTAATTGTATAAACTCCAAGATGTCATCAAATTTATCTGTACTATCAACTCTACCATTAAAAACATAAAGTAAGAGTATATTGTTTGGTCTTCTAGACAACTTTTATACATATAAGACCCAGACCCAGAGAGACACACATGGTATATTCTCACTTATAAATGGATATTAGGCCAACATAGATGTCCTCTGAGAGACTCCACCCACCAGGGAATCAGAGCAGATGCTAGGGCTTGCTGCTGGATTCTAGGTGAGAGTGATATGGAATAATGGGGGAATGGAAGGACCCATAGGGTTTAGGAACTCCACAGCGTGGGTCTGGACCCAGGGGACCTACACAAACTCTTGTACCAAGCAAGGACAATGCATGCAGTAAACCTAGACCCCTTGTTCAGATATAGCCAATGGACAGCTCATTCTCCAAAGTTGTGAGGAGAGCAGGGACTGTCTATGACATGAACTCTGGTGCCCCCCCCCCCTCGATTTGATCACTTCCCTTTGGTCGGGAGGCCTGGCAGGCACCCAAAGGAAGGGGAGGCAGGTTATCTGGATGAGACCTGATAGGTTGGGGTCATATGATGGAGGAGAAGAGCCCCTTCTGTCAGAGGTCTAGGGGAGGAGAATAGGGCAAAAGAGGGAGGGAAGGTGGGAATGGTAAGATACAAGTGAGGGGATAACAATCAGGATGCAATCTGAATAAATTATAATAAATTAGAAAAAAATTTTAAAGCATTCTTGCCTCTCCATATAAATATATGAGCATTCTTTGAGATGAGAATCAGGTAAGCTTCATACATTTCCTTCATGTTAAAGCTGCTTATAATCTAGCAAGCCAAAAATTAGTAGAGTGAAGGCAATCGGCATTGCGGTTTAGTTTTCTTTTTTCTTTTTTTTTTAAATTTTATTTTATTAATTTATTCATATTACATCTCAATGGTTATCCCCTCCCTTGTATCCTCTTATTCCTCCCTCTCTCCCACTTTCCCCTTATTCCCCCCCCCATGACTGTTCCTGAGGGGAACTTCTTCCCCCTGTATATGCTCATAGGGTATCAAGTCTCTTCTTGGTAGCCTGATATCCTTCCTCTGAGTGCCAACAGGTCTCCCCATTCAGGGGACGTGGCCAAATATGAGGCACCAGAGTACGTGTGAAAGTCAGTCCCCACTCTCCACTCAGCTGTGGAGAATGTCCTGTCTGTTGGCTAGATCTGCAAGTAAAAACATCAAGCGTCAAATTTAAAGAGTATTCTATTTACTATGCTCAATCATTGTTTTTAAGTGTGAAATGCTAGGATATGTAGAAATTAATTATAAAGAAACAAGTCTTCTTCACATCCTAGCCTCTGGCTCTATGCTACCTGCTCTCATGTTATCAAAACCAGATGTCCAGGAGTATCTTCCTTGTATTCTCTCAGGAGGAAGCTCTGCCACCCATCTGATGTCAGTACTGGACTCAACATCTCTTTTCTCTAGCACTGTGATCATGGGCATATTTCATAAGTTCAGCTTCTGTGCTTATAAAATAGGGCTCTTTGTAAACATGGATTGAACGGTACAACAACCTGTTAAACTTTTTAAAAAATGTGTTGTGTACAGCACACAGTAGGTATTCAGTTCATAGTGGCCTGCATAGCAGATGTCAGCCTTTCTCTAGCCCAGCAGTTCTCAAACTTCCTAATACTGTGACCATTTAATACAATTCCTCATGTTGTAGTGACCCCCAACCATAAAATTATCTTCAATGCTACTCCATAACTATAACTATGCTACTGTTATGAACTCCAATGTAAACATCTGTGCTTTCCAATGGTCTTTTGAGGTCATGACCCACAGGTTGAGAACCGCTGCTCTAGACTCTTGACCAAAAGTACCCAAAAAGAAACATGATGCTCAAAATCCAGCTCCAGGAGGAATGGGAGGATACAAGTGGTGGGATAACAATTGAGTTGTAATCTGAATAAATTAATAAAATTAAAAGAAAAAAGAAAATCCTAGCCCCCCCAAAAAAATCCAGCTCCAGTCTCACACTAAAGTGCTTCTATAACAGCCTTGATCATCTGCACAGTGTTCTATGATGAGTCTTGTGAAGTCCTCCTTGGCATTGCTATTTTTTTCTACTTTCCATTTAACGCTTTAAGATGAAATCTATCAGAGGATCCATGGAATGCTACAGGTGCCTGGGATGGTATCTTATCCCCTGTTAAACTGAGTCAGGGATGAATGATATCTACTTCCCATGTGGCAAAGATTCTACATAAGGACAAGAGTGAGATGTTTAGATGGAGGAAAGAGATGGGCAGAAAGAGAAAGTAGGTGAGAACATCAAATGAAGGAGTCCACATCTTACCAATGAGAGGCCTGTAACCCTGCTTTCTCCCTTACAGAGACACCAGCATCCTTCACTTACCTGCTTGGCCTTTTTTCAAGCTAATTTCTTTGTACTGGGCTTATGTCTGTTTTCTTCAAAACACATGAACCTCAGAAATAACAGTGGCACTTAAAAATTGTACAGCCCTTGAGAATAAAATTTCTGAACCATTTCTGTATATCCACTTCAAAAATGGAACCTTATGAAAATGTTGGATTCTGATTCAATGGGGCCTGGGGAACTGGAATTCTGCATTCTCTCTCTGTCTCTCTCTGCTCTGTCTCTCTCTGTCTCTTTCTGTGTCTCTCTGTCTCTCTGTCTCTGTCTCTCTGTCTCTGTCTCTCTCTCTTTCTCTCTCTGTATCTCTCTCTCTCTGTATGTGTATGTACGTGCCTGCGTGTGTGCGTGTGTGCATATGTGTGTGTGTGTGTGTGTGTGTGTGTGTGTGTGTGTGTGTGTGTGTGTTGAGACAGGGTTTCTCTGTACAACAGCCATGGCTGTCCTGGAACTTGCTTTATAGACCAGACTGGCCTCAAACTAACAGAGATTTGCCTTTCTCTGCCTCCCAAGTGCTAAGATTAACGGCATGTGCCACCATTGCCTGGCTGGATTCTGCATTTCTAAGAAATGTCCATATGTGCTAGAAAGGCAGTTCAATGATCATGGGATTATTAAACCTTATAGTTATTTTTCCCAGTGAGCCAATGAACAGAGAAAGCAAGTGTTTATTTCTGTTTTACAGGTAAAGAGACTAAGGTACATGGATGGACATTCACAGTAGTACTGTGTTCCCTCACTTTAACTTTCAGCGATGCCATAAGTACCACCACTTGAGTTAGTTAAGGTCAGCTTTCAGTCTGTTGCAGTGGAAAGGGTAAATGCGGTAACTGACTTGCCTTTCTAGTGACCACAGATATGGTCATGTTCCTTGCTGCTTCATATGCAGTCTTCATTGTGCATAAATCCATGTATGTTGTATATATAAACCTATTTGGTTTTACTCCATAAATATTTAGTGACTTATTTGAGTAAGTAATGATCTAACCATAAGGCAAGGACCAGTCCCTGCTCTCAAAGAGCTTCCACATAGCAAAGAGGCCAACATACACCAGGAGTGCAGTGAAAACCATGCTTTGTCCAATGCAAGGCATGATTTGAAAGTAAGAGTGAAAGTCTTATTAAAGCACTAAAGAGGGGCAATCAGAACGATTTTAAGAGGATTGGGGAGATCCTTAGTGCAAGAAGCATCCGTGGCCAGGTGATGGTGGCACACACCTGTAATCCTAGCACTTGGGAGGCAGAGGCAGGTGGAGCGCTGTAAGTTTGAGGCCAGCCTGGTCTTCTACAGAGACGTGTTCCAGGACAGCCAGGGCTACACAGAGAAACCCTGTCTCCAAAAAAACAAAAACAAAAACAAAAACAAAAACAAAAACAACAACAACATAAAAGGATCCGTGGCTTGACATTCAAAGCTGGATTTCAACATATAAAATTAAAGGGTGTAGGAGCAAGAGAAGCAGAAGGGACAAATCCCAGGGGTGACTAAGAGCTTGAGAAGGAGACGTGCTGTTCTCCCTGTTCCTTTCCTGGGTATTCAGGTGCCTGGTTTTGTGCACCTGTAACACAGTGTGGAGGAAGCCTTTGCCTTTCCTCTGCAGCCCTGGAAGCAGAGGGTAGTCTACTGTCTCTGGCTCTCAGAATAGAGACCAGCCATAGCCTCCCGTTTTCTTTTTCTCCAGTCTGATCCCTGCAGGAAAAATATCTCCTTTCCAGGACAGACGTAGAGATTCAAATAACAAATCTCTCAGGAAAAATATCTCCTTTCCAGGACAGACTTAGAGACTCAAATAACAAATCTCTCATTGGTGAGTCATGTTCCCCTTGGCAACCCAACAGCCCATGGATATTTCCTTTCTAGTCTCTTCCTTTTCCAGTTGTCCCTAATGGAAACAATGTCTCATACTCTCCTTTGCCAAGCCCTGCAGCTCACCTGAAGGCCTCCTTTAAGGTTTTGGCTTGAAATCAATTCCTATCTCCCGTAAGGACACCAGCTAGGTTGTCTTCCTTGAGGCACTTGAGTGATACCGATGCATTGCATGACATTTTCTCCTGAGTGACAAGGCTAGTGAAGTGCCAACAAACAGTAGGTGCTCATTAAATGCTTAGTGTTCCTATGAAATTTCATTACCAACTTGGCTTGTGTGAACCCCTACCTCATCCATCTGGTGTGTTTTGATATTTTGGGGTTATGTTTGTTTGTTTGGTTGGTTGGTTGGTTGGTTTATTCATGACACTATTTGCTTTTGAATTCCTTTCCCTATGAGCTTTTATGCATCATAGTCAGTTTACCCTCAAACTTCACAATCGTACTTCAGCTTCACAAAAGCCAGAGAAGAAAGTCTATTGGGTATCTCTGATTTTTAAGGACAAGAACTCTTACCCATCAGAACTGCCCCATCCTCATCACCACCATTTCTATGGTTTCAAACTGCAATAAATATGAAGAATTGATAGAAAAGAATATACAATCATTATACACCGTGGTAGCAGTTCTTCAAAATAGCCCCACGTGAATAATAAGTTCTCCCCTTGGCAACTTCTTATAAATCCTCTAAGTAAGTACAAACCATTATTACCAATCCTGGGTAGATTCAACCCTTACAAAACCTCATGCCACCTCACTATAAGCCAACTCCTATCCTACAGACTCATTCTAGAAAGACACATAGTGCTTACTAAAGTCCAGTCTAAAATAGAAGAGATGCCAAATTCCAGGATGTTTGACTACAGTCATATTGATTTTGAATATATGCAATAAAAAACGCTGACAGTGTTGACAAAGCACTTGGAAATTGAATGCTAATTGATTATAAACTGAGCTTTTTCTTTTTTTTCGTTTTTTGTGTTTTTGTTTTGTTGCTTTGCTTTGTTTTGTTTTCAAGACAGGGTTACTCTGTGTAGCCTTGGCTGTCCTGGAGGGAGCTTGCTCTGTAGACCAGGCTGGAACTGACAGAGATCCGCCTGCGTCTGCCACTTAAGTGCTGAGATTAAAGGCATGCTCCTCTACCACACTGCTAAACTGAGCTTTTTAAAGAGTGCCACACTTGAAGTAATTTTACACTCAAAATAATCTACCATTTTTTTTTTAGCCAATGAGTTTCCCCACTGAAAATACAGCCCTTGTTTGAATTCAGTAGGATCTCAAATTAGAGGACAGAAAAAATAAGAAAATATTTCTTTTCCTTCTCATTAGAAGCATCTTCGCTGTGAACAAATGTGAAAAGCTTCTCATATTTCAAGAATTAGTCTTTAGTTCTTGACTTCTTTTTAAAGAAAGAGCTGTCAGCACAGCAGAGGCTGTGCTTAGTGTCCACTGACTGTTTGAGGAGTGAATTAATTATTATGGTGAGGGATGCCAAGTGGCAGCTTCCAGATTATCACTCCCTTTGCAGTTATTGCATACTGTTCTCCTGGAGGGAGAAACCTTCCTTTATGACCAGTTACATAAGTAACTTACCTACATAAAAGGGAATTGACACCTCCTAGTTTTAGCCAATATGTCATAATCTGACACTGTGTCCATTTTGATGCTCAAAGTTATCCTAGGTTTAGGATAGCACATACTGCTTCCCCTTCAACTGGAAAATTTATACTTTAATTGTTCATAATTCTGTGAGCACTCCTACCAGATGGCCTAACGAGAAATTCTAGACTTGTTTCTTTTTATTTTGTTTCTTTTTTTAAACAATATGCTTAAAATTCATTCTTCGGCAATTTCACACATTCTCGTAATTTATTTTGATCATATCCACCCACCATTAACTTCCTCCCACTACCACCACTGCCCCCACCCTGTCTCCCTCTCAACTTCTTGTTCTCCTTTTTGGTGTTAATACTAACCTCCTGAGCTCAGCTAGTGTTTCCCATATGTGTATGGGTGTGGGGCTGGTATGTGGGCAGCATACCACCGGCCTTTTACCCTAAGACAATGACTTTCTCTCCATCTGCAGCCATCAACTGCCAAAGCAGGAAGTGATGGGCTCTCCCACTCATCCATGATGAATTTTGACTGGCTTGAACTCATGCCGATCTTGTACAGGTTACCACAGGTACTGTGGCTTGACGTGTGCAACCCCAGAACTCTCTATTTCACAAGGCTTCTTCCCATCTATCAGCTTTTACATTTGTTCCGCCCATTCTTCCACAACGTTCCCTGAGCTCTGAATGTGGAAAGGGGGCTAAAGTGGCATTTTGACCAGATACATATTAACTACTACTCACTGCAAAACACAAAGCTTCTCTCTGACTAAAGGTGAAAACTACATAAATCTATGGGTATAAACATAAGTAAATAAAAGTAGGATTGGCAAGCAAGTGAAGGACTTGTTTGAAAAAAAGCTTTAAATCTCTGAAGAAAGAGATTAAAGATGACATGAGAAGATAGAAAGATCTCCCTTGTTTGTGGATTGGGAGAATTCACATAGTAAAAATGGTCATCTTACCAAATGCAATTTACAGATTCAATGCAATCCCTATCAAAATACCTACATAATATTTTAAAGACATTGAAAGATGAATTTTCAACTTCATATGGAAAAACAAAAAACCCAGAATAGCTAAAACAATCCTATACAATAAAAGATCCTCCAGAGGAATCTCCATACCTGATCTCAAGATGTACTATAGAGCAACAGTAATTAAAACAGCATGTTACTGGCACAGCAATAGGCTGGTTGATCAGTGGAGTCTAATTGAAGGCCCAGGTATGAATCCACACACATATGGTTACTTGATTTTTGACAAAGAACCAAATCTATTCAATGGAAAAAGGATAGCATCTTCAACAAACAGTGCTGGTCTAACTGGATGTCTACATGTAGAAAAATGAAATTAGACCCATATTTGTCACCATGCACAAAACTCAAGTCTAAGTAGATTAAAGACCTCAACATAAAACCAAAGATACTAAATCGGTTAGAAGAAAAAAGGGGAAGAGCCTGGAACACATTGGCACAGAAGACAACTTCCTGAACAGAACACCACCAGCCCTTAAGGTCAACAATTAATAAATGGGACCTCATGAGGCTGAGAAGCTTCTGTAAGGGAGGAGACACTGTCAACAGAGCAAAGTGACAGCCCACAGACTGGGAAAAGATCTTCACCAACCCTACATCTGACAAAGGTCTAATATCCAAAATATATAAAGAACTCAAGAAATTAAATACCACCAAACCCAATATCCCAATTGAGAAATGGGGCTCAGAACTAAACAGAGAATTTTCAACAGAGGAATATCAAATGGCTGAGAAACACTTAAAGAAATGCTCAATATCTTTAGTCATCACAGAAATGCAAACCAAAACGACTCTGAGATTCCATTTTATACCCATCAGAACAGCTAAGATAAAAAATTCAAGTGACACTACATGCTGGTGAGAATGTGGAGAAAGAGGAACACTCCTTCATTGCTGGTGGGAATGCAAACTTGTACAACCACTTTGGAAATCTATCTGGAGCTTTCTCAGAAAACTAGGAATAGGGCTTCCTCAAGACCCAGCTATTCCACTCCTTGGAATATGCCCAGAAGATGCTCCACCACAGAACAAGAACATATGCTCAACCATGTTCATAGCAGCCTTATTCATAATAGCCAGAAGCTGTAATCAGCCTAACTGTCCCTCAGTTGAAGAATGGATAAAGAAACTGTGGTACATTTACACTATGGAATACTACTCAGCTATTAAAAACAAGAAAATCCTGAAATTTGTGGACAAATGGATGAAACTAGAAATGATCATACTGAGTGAGTTAACCCAGAAGCAGAAAGACTCACATGGTATATACTCGCTTATAATTGGGCACTAGCCCAAGAGGCATGTCCCACGAAAGTCTTCACTTACCAGGAGATTGGGATAGATGTGAGTACATCCTACTGGGACTCTAGGTAAGAGAAATATAGGAGATAGGGAAATAGAAGGACACAGAGGGTCCTAGAAACCTACAAGAAGAACATCGTGATGGGTGGATCAGGGCCCAGGGGGGGTCTGCTCAAACTATTGCACTAACCAAGGACAATACATGTAGTAAGCATCGAACCCCTACTCTAATCTACCCAAGGACAGGACATTCTCCACAGTTATGTGGAGAGTGGGGACTGACTCTGACATGAACTCCGTTGACCCATATTTGACCACTTGCCCTTGGTGGGAAGGCCTGATGGCACTCAAAGGAAGAATAAGCAGGCTACCAAGATGAGACTTGATAGCCTATGACCATAGAGCTGGGGAGGAGGTCCCCCTCGGTCATAGACCTAGGGGAAGGGAATAGGGTGAAAGCGGGAGGAACGGGAGGATACAAGTGATGGGATAACAATTGATTTGTAATCTGAATATATTAATTAAATAAAAAACTTTTTAAAAATTAGAAAAAGAGAAGTAAGTGTGGCAGTGTGATTATCTAATATAATAAGAGTAGGTTCCACATAGAGTCTATAATCTCCCCAATTATGGGCTTTTTACCAGATTTAAAGAACCAGACATGAAATTCGTTCCCTGGAAACAAGTGCTGCATACAACCAAAAAAGCATTTTGCAAGCCATCATACCACTGTTGCACAGTAGGCACATCCTGCCAGGCAAGTCAATGTAGCATGAAGGGTCCATTATTGTTTATGTAAAGTAAAAACCATGACTACCACCAATCTCAGGTCAATGCCATAGGATATGTTCTAGCGTCCACCTTTTCTGTATTTATGCTTGTTCTACCAGATACTCTAAAATGTGTTTGTTTTACCCACAGTCTATGTACTTACTGCTCAATTCTGAGTCCTATATAAATTAAAATTTATTAACATGTAACTCTTTGAATGAAAGAAAACTACTTATATTGACGCACTTGTTAGTTGTTTTTCACATTCTGTATCAGAGCTTATACTTCAGATTAAGTTTATAAAAAGTGCTAACTTCTGACAGTTTTCAATATATTTTATCAAATTCATTTACACTGTCATCAGTAGTGGAATAAATGTTTGATAGCAACTTATGGTGTTGACTATAATCACTCAAAACAATATCACTGACTTGGATAATTTAAAAACTGTTTAAATTTAGTATGTCCATCACTTTTATCATAAATACATGTTATTATAAGGGAAAAATAATTCTGTAACTGCAATATTTTCTGTGACTTAGCTTATAAGTAATTCACATCTCTGTTCCTTAATACTCCTAGAACTTACTTGGTACTAAACAAAACTAGTGGCAGTTTCTGTTTCTCAGGAAAGTCAGGGCAAGAAGTGAGCTAGGAGGCTGGAGACATGGCTAAGCAGTTATGAGCCATTCGTGTTCTTTCAGAGGCTTCAGTGTGGTTCCCAGCAACCATGTAATAACCAGGCTCGCAGTTGAGTGTAACTCTAGCTCCAAGAGATGTGACATCCTCTTCCGACCTCTCCAGGCCTACACAAACAAATATAAACATTAATAAAAATAAAGCAAACCATTAAAGAAAATAAGTAAGCTGGGAGAGTGCAGAACATGTTATAATGCTTATTGGCATAGGTGAGCAGGCATCATGGGAAACACCCTTGTCCATTCCCCCAACTAAACTCTAACCTGGGAATTTGGACTTTGGTAAAGTTTCATTTAAGTCTGAGTGAATCCATATATTAGATGTGAGGCTCAGCTAGGAATGCTAAGATTTGTCACCCACTTTAATTCCATATATATATATTAGGGTGATGCAAGTGAACTTGGTAATTTCTAGCCAAAGCAGTATTGTTCTGTTCCATGTGGCACCAGATCAGTTCTTCTCATACGTGTACACTAATATGTGGGTTCAACTGATTAACTGTGGTGGATCTTAGATGCTGTCCTAATATGCTTCCAAGTGATGCTAAGGCTCTTGATGTATAGACCACAAATGCAGCTCAGGTCTTAATCATTGCTGCCCGTACTCCCCTATAATAAGAAGCATCCAAGGCATTTAGGACTCATGATGATCCCCATGGACCACATCATCCTACTGAATCAAAAATCTCCAGGGGAATCCAGGCACAATGACACAGACGTGTATCCCCAGCACTCAAGAGGAAGAAGCTGGAGCATCAAAAATGGGAGGCTAGTCTAGGCTACATAGTATATCCAATCAAACCAAGGTGAGGAGCTGGAAGCAGGGGTCAATCAGTGAAAGGCTGGAGTTTAAATTAAGGAACTGATTCAATACTCAAAACGCAGTTGTGGTGACACATCCTTGTAAGGCCAACAACAATGAGGTAGGAGGTGAGGACAGGAGGCTTTCTGGAAGCTTGGGGACTAGCTAACCAGGCATATGTAAAAATGAGAGACCCTGTCTGAAACAAAGAATCAAAGACACCTGAGGGATGTTCCTAAAGATTGTCCTCTAATCCCACACACAAGCACACACACATGCGTCTGCAAACTTGCACACCTATGTATACACACCCACACAAATATTTAAGAGGAAGGTCTGAAAAACTAAATATCTGTCAGGAATGTGAAATAATTCAGATTATCAGCTAGGTAAGACTCCTTGGTCTAGATGACCCTAGGGCTCAGCCTTCACATGTCCCCATACTATAAATACACAGGAACAATAACAACTTTAAAAAAAATCCTTGAGGCCTTTTTCGGTCAGTTGTTTCCACTAACCTATGCATGGTGATTATGGTAGAGGTATATAAAGTATTATACTGGGGAGTCTTAGTAACAGGAACTCTATCTCAAAGACCCAGCTATTGAATGCTGTTGGGAAACAGATCAAAGTCCACTGTGCGTGTGTGCGTGTGTGCATGCGTACATGCCTGTGTATGTGTGTATGTGTGTGTGTTTGTGTGTGTGTTGGGTGTGTGGTTTATGCATGTATGGCTAGAGTTTTATTTGTACAAGAATTCCAGTTGGTCAGAGGCTAAAGCTGGAGAAGTGGGAGGAACTAAACCAAAAGTCTATAAGATGTGAAGAAATACTCTGATAGCTATTTGTTTAAGGCAAACTAGTTTTGTCTCACACACACACACACACACACACACACACACACACACACACACACACAATCAGTCCTGCTTGAGATGTGCCAGGTCTCATTGCTTCACCGGTATATGGACATATGTAAATAACCTACCTTATAACTACCAAACTGATGCACATAAGTAAGTACAACCACATGCACATATTTTATATGCAGACGTGCAAGTTCACGATTTTAAAAGGTAGTCAACCAAAACATGAATTTGTATAGGGCCGCGTGTAGGGCTCATTCATTCAGCTCTACGTCCCTCTTTTACCACATTTTTTTAGAAAACGGAATTGTTGGAATTAATGAAATTGTCAGTCTATTGTCACTTATATAATATATACATTATTATTAACCCTATTCTTCAGCTTTTTGAGACAAAGGAGAAAATACTTTCTGGTATGTAAGTTCAAAGAAGTAGACATTTTAGCAGACGTGAGCAGTTGTCTTGGGAATGCACATTTCTGAAAATTGATAGCCTGCCTTTGTCTGGCAAAACAAAGCAACTTTCTTTCCCAGTTCATTCTCTGTCTGTGTAACACAGACAAACCTTTTCTTGTAGTTTGTTCCTTCTGTCTTTCTTCTTTCTTCCTTCCTTTTCCCCAATACTAATTTTGTTAGTGAGACTGGATATAAAATTTTAAACTAAGCACACTTCTCCAGCCCATTACAAGGAAACACCCCTGGGGTCTCAGTAACTCCTCAGAGATGCAGAGAAAAAGATGCTGATTTCAAGTTCAAGCTAACATGAATAGCAAAAGCAAATAAGGGTTGGAAGGAGACAGATGTTCAGATCATGTGTTTAAATTGATGATAAGTAAACAGGTTATTATAAACAAAGCCAGACAGCTGGATGTAGTTAGAGTGTACTTATGAAAGAAAAAAGGAAGATAAGTAACATTAAACTCCTTTTGAAAAAAATGATGATGTAGAAAATGCTAAGAGCATTTTGTCCTATTTTTGGATTTAGGGAGAGAGTCTCAGGATTTTGTGTTTTTCTCATTCCCATAAATCGTGCTTAGTTACATTGTACTCACCTAGACTTACTTAGCATATGCTAAAAATAATAAGGACTCCTCATCTCCTGGGACAAGTCACATGTTCCTGCAGTTGCTGAGTTTTAGGCTCCAGGGCTGTGAGCAGTACCACTCCACAGAAAAACAAGCAGCTGAGATAACACTACAAATCCAAATGTCACTGGAACATACTCCTTCAATGAGGAGACCAAGGGGCCATGATGGCCCCTCCCTTTTTTGCCTCCCTAAAAATTTGAAAAGCAACTGCATTTTCTATCACACTTTTGGGGATTTGAACAGCACCCAGACATCTGTGAGATGTATATTTTTAATCACATCTGACTTTCCCTTCCAAGTCTTGTGTATGAAAACCTTGAAACTGCCATGTAGCTCAGGAAGAGGTGAAGGCCACTCAAGTGAGGGCTCCAGAAGCGTTTGTTCTCAATTTCCTAACTACATTAGAGCACATCTCTAGGGCTTGTTGGCTCCTGGTAAACTAGAAATCTGTCTAGATCTGGCAATGTTTTGGCTGGCCAAAACTACCTGGGTGCATGCTTTAAACTATCCTTCTTACCATAATAAATTGCATACTTTTTATTTATGCAGCATTTATTTAGTAGAAAACGTTACATGGTCTTCGACATGAGACCAGTCAGGAAACAACACATGTTTACTCCCAATAAATGTGGTGTCTATATGGCTGGTAGCAGTCAAAGCTATCAATAACTCCCTGAAAGGGAACAAAGCACAGCATGATCGCTGTGGTTATAACCTAAGTACAAAGGAAAAGGACAATCAGACTTTTAAATGGCAAAGAGAAGATTTCAGGTACACTGAGCAAGAGACAATAATAAGTTGACCAGATGTACAGACTTAGTACAGACACCAGTATATATTTGTAGGTTTTGTTGGTTTGTTTGTTTGGTATGGTTTGGTTTTTCAGACAGGATTTCTCTATGTAGCCTTGACTGTCCTGGACTTGCTTTGTAGGCCAGGCTGGCCTCGAACTCACAGAGATCCCCTGCCTCTGCCTCCCTGAGTGCTGGGATCACAGGTGTGTGCCACTGTACCCAGCTTGTGGTCTTGATTGTGTTGTCATCTATCATTCTTGAACAGGAACGAAATTTAATGAAAAACAATATAGTCCTCCCAAGTATGGAAAAATGAATTTAAGGAAAACGAAGGGAATGGAAAAGACCTTCTAGAAGGAAGTGAATAAAGAATACAAGCAAAATCACAAAGAAGACATAAAAAATGAAAAGGGACAAGGAGAGAAGAGGGGTAGGGAGGAGAAGGTAGATCAGGAAGAAGTTGGGGTCTATATGAACAAAATATATTTTATTAAAGCCTCAAAGCATTAATAAAAATATTACATTAAATTTAACACACATATATGAATATAATTTTCTAAGACTCACTGTTGAAGATAATTATGTTTAACCATAGTGTATATATATATACATATACATACTGTTTCTATTTATACAGTTTATTTAACACTCATCATTGATAATTGCTACCTACATGTAGGGATCATTTTTAAATTTATTTTTTAATTACAGTAATATACTTTTTCATATACTATATACTATAATTATTCTAATAACATTCTAGTATATAGCGGAAACAAAGCAAAACCACTTGAATGACAGATATGAGGAAGCGCTCTGCTAGTGCTATTGGTCACTTGATAGGCTTTTTCCTTGAGGATGTAGTAAAAAGTGCATCTTATTGTCCATTTTGATTTGTATACTCTACTTTATACTTATAAATATCTACCATATAAAAAAACATATTTCATATATATTTGCTAATTATTTTATAGAATAACGTTATTTAGCAAATTGTGACTGTTAAATGGGTTCCTAGGTTCAATAGTCAAGATACTCAGAGTATCATTTTCTTCAGTTATAATCAACATACAATAGAACATTTTGGTAGAAAAAAAAATCTACATTCAGTTGCCAAGTTACTTTCTATAATGTGTGCATCCATGTACACTTGTGTGCAGGTCAGAGGACTTCTTGAAGGAATCCATTATCTCTTTCCACCATGTGGGATCCAGGAATCAACCTCAAGTCACTGGGCTTGGCAGCCAGCTCCTCTACCTGCTGAGCCATCTTACAGGCTACACAAGCACAATTTCGAATTGTATTGTTTTTACAACTTTTAAACTTGTGATGAAGAACTTGACTCACTCCGGTCATCAGCTTGTTGCCATTTGGGTCCTACATGACTAGAAGTAACATGTCGTATACTTTGAATTTTCTCCCTTATTATTGCAACAGTTTTCCTTTCCCCACAATATGGTTGTGGTCTCATTCTCTATTTTTCCCATGCCTAATTCTGTCTAAAATAGCCTCCAAATTATGAGGAAAGTTTTGAAACATCGTTCATGTTATATCATTTCTTTGTTTCAGACCCTTCTATGCATTTCAGTGAAACTCAGATAAAATCCATCTCCCCCACCTTGACACTCCGTGCTGTAAGCTGTATTGTCTCCCTGTCACCTCCTTCTGGTCTCAGTAGTGGTCTGACTGGGAATAAAGCTTTTAGCTGCCCCATAGTCCACTCTTCTTGAATACTGACCGCTTCGCTCAGATTGAAATTTTACTGATCTGTTTGTGCCGAGTTTATTTTTCCTCCGTGGCTTACATGTGTTATTGGAGCACTAATGAAATAGTTTTTCCCTTCTGGCTTGGCAGGGGCCTTCCTAAGTAAAGCTGACTGGCAATCATAAGAGCTAATAACTGTTAGCAAGGTAAATGAGTGGATGGTGTCAGCTCCTGGACACAGGGGACCTCCCTCAAACAAACCTGTACTTTTAGTTCAGTTAGCCTCACAAAGTTAGTTGTTGATGTCAGCTGACAAAACACAGGAAGGGTAATATATGAATGCACAGATACATTAATGTCATCTGTATAATGCCTGGGAGCTGGCATCATCTATCCATATAAGGACTGTCTGCCAAAGGTAGGCTCCATGCCATAATGGAAAAAAAAAAAAGTGGTTAGGACCCAGTTGGCTTGGCTTTCTGAATAAGCCACTGTAAGCAGAAGTCACCCCAGGGTGGAGATGAGTGACATAACACAGCCGGCACAAAGATGACCACCAGAATTAGCTGGGTCAAGACATCAGGCAGCACAAGCAGCCATGGCAGGCCCAGCAGATGCGGAGGCCTGATCGAGTGTCACCTTTCCTCATCCCCATCTGTTTGCTCCGCTGACCCCAAAGCTGGCCCCAGCTTTCTTTCAGGGCTCTCAGGCAGCTGGGAGCTGAGGAAAATGAGTGTCATGCGAGGGTGTTTGGCAACTGTGTGTCTGATGTGTGCCCATAAGTCATAGCAGTGAGGCAGTGAGGTGTCAGCTTACAATTTCTGCATGCTTCCTCTCCACACAGCCCACCATTGCCAAATAGAGGGAGAGGAGGTGGTGGGTGGTTGAAGTCTCCACACCAGCAATTCAGGGAATGAAGTCTGTCTGCTCTGAGCTATCCCACCATCCCTTACTCTCCATATGGAAGAGGGGGGCGAGGAAGGGGGCGGGGAAGGGGGCAGGGAAGGGGGCGGGGAAGGACCCCTAGACTACAAGTGCTAGCTTCAAACTGATGCTGGGATGTCTGACTCCTTAAGTCTGGATAGTGACCTGGCAAGTACTTAGCTATGTGACCTTGGGGGAAGTTGCTCAACTCCTCTGAACCCCAGTGTTTTCTTTTGGAAAGTTATGCTGGAGACAGGAAAAGATTTAATGGCATAATCTTACCGAGGGCCTGAGCTCAGAACCCAGAGCATAACAACTTATCAATATGTCAACTGTTGCTATTAGGCAAATGTATAGCCCCAGAGATGCCCATAGACAAGTCAGAGTTTTGCCCAGAGGATTTAATATTCTTTAAGGAAAGAGACGATTGTGGGTTTTATTTGATCTAGGGCTTTTACCAAACTCTTGCAAAAAAAACCTGCCTAAATGGTGGGTCCTCAGTGCCTGTCTGCAAGTACTCATTCACCCAGTGTTATACTGAAGTCTACTGAGAAAAACAAGTTCCGGTGATAAATTATTTCATGGCCTTATGAAAGAAACAAGCAATAAGAAATCAAGAAGACAAGGAGTCTTTGACAAGAATACACATTAGATATAGGAATCATCTGTAAGACCCACAACTCATTTAAATGCAGAAAACAACTGACCGTGGGACACCTAGCTCCAGCTGAGGCGTCCACACCACAAGCCGTGCATCTAAGTCTCAGGGAAGAGAGTGAAGACGCAGCAGAAAGAGGTGTGTGTGTGTGTGTGTGTGTGTGTGTGTGTGTGTGTGTGTGTGTGTGTGAATGCATGCCTATAAACATTTTCAGAGGCTGAATGTCAATGTCAGGTGTCTTCATCAATCAGTTTTTGCTTTATATTTTGAGACAAGTTCTCTCACTGAACCTAGAGCTAGCCAGTTCGACCAGACTTCCAGACCAGCAAGACCAGCAACCCCCCACCCGCCACCCTCCCGTCCTCCACTCTGTTCCCCCAGCTCTGAGATTACAAGCATCCACCACCATCGTATCTTACTATTATAGGAGTGCTGGGGCTCAGACCTAGGTCCTCACAGCTCTGTACCGAGTGCTTTACCTACTGAGCTATCTCCTAGCCTCCATTTCTGGGTAGCTTAAATGTTCACTTTGGTCTATTGCTAATGGATGCCTCAAGTTGCAAAGAGTAGTATGACTGATGATGTCTGTCACTATCATGGGGACAAGGCCATCTCTGTCACTAAGGTGAAGCTACCTGTAGCCTTCACTGGATTCCCTCTCTCCCTAGCTTTCTGTAATACTGCTGGGTGTTACTTACTCCTTTCTAAGAAGCTATTCCAATCCCAGACAGAAAAAGGCAGCACAGCCAACTGCCACTAAAGATGTCTCTCCTTTCAACCTCCCTCTGATTCACCGTCTTGAATCTAGGTCATCCCTCTCCACCCACCAGCAACCTCAGCTGAAGTGACTGTTCTCCACAGCACTTTAGCAGTTCATATCCTTGGGACCTGCTTCCTTTCTAGTTCAAAATGCCTTTGGTGTTGGCAGGGTGGCAGGCCAAACCCTCTCCCCTCCAGCAATTTCTTCTTCTAATGTGTTTTCTCCCCTGTGTCAAAGTCTATTGAAAATACAAAGACCTCAGCCCACTGGGGGTTAGCCACATATCTAAATACACCCACCCCCCTCCACCAACCCTGGTTCTTATCAGGATAACTCCTCTACTGTGGCACAAGAAGCATATTTCACCATGGAGCTGGCACGATCAATAGCACTGTGCCCTTTCACAGACCACAGCGGGCATTTTTTTTTCCACACTGTAAACCCTTCAGGATGTCTGCTTTGCAGCTGATGTGTTGGCAGTGCTTCAGGCTCCGTTCCTAACTGTGGCTCGATCAAGTCCAGTTCAAGGAAAACGTATTGAGTAAAAACAAAATCTGCGCACAGCATGCTGCTGGCCGCAGGTTCTGCAGCAAAGGAAATTCCATTGCAGGGGAATGTCAGCCAGCCCCAGAAGAGCCAACTTTCTAGCCCTCTGTGATCAGTCAGAAAGCTGAGCTGACACATGGATCTGAGCAGGCTCACTGCAGCAGGCAGTGTTTACTTCCCCAGCTCTTGGCTCAGTCAAGGAAAAAAAAAAACCAAAAACAAAAACCAAAAAAAACAAAACAAAACCCAGAACCAATCAGTCTAAAGGAGAATTGTGAAAACTGAAGGGGGAAGAAGAGGGAGAAAGCATCTTCTTGTTTAAAAAGTTGGAAAGTTGGTTCCCAGGAACTCAGCAAACTGCTCAGAATATTATCCCTGAGAGTAGAACCTCGGAGTTGTAGTGGTGTGTGTGTGTGTGTGTGTGTGTGTGTGTGTGTGTGTGTGTTTGTGCATGCATCTGTGAATATCTGTGTGCATCTTTGTGTGTATGCATCTGTCTTTCTGTCTGTCTCTGTATGTATGCCTGTCTGTCTGTCTGTCTGTCTGTCTCTGTATGTATCTCTCTGTGTATGTCTGTGAGTCTCTGTATGTATGTCTGCATGTCTGTCTGTGAGTCTCTGTTTGTATGTGTGTCTTTGTGTGTGTGTGTGTGTGTGTCTGTGTAGTCTGTGTGTCTCTCTATGTGTGTTTCTGTGTGCCTCTGTGTGTGTGTCTGTGCATCTGTGTGTGTCTATGTGTGTCTGGGTATGTGTCTGTCTGTGTGTGTCACTATGCCTGTCTGTATGTCTCTCTGTATGTGACTGTGTGTTTGTCTCTGTATGTATGTCTCTGTGTTTGTCTGTGAGTCTCTATATGTATGTCTGTGTGTCTCTGTGCATGTCTGTCTGTGTGTGTGTGTCTGTGTGCCTCTGTGTATGTGTCCTGTGAGTCTCTGTGTATGTATGTCTGTGGGTCTCTGTGTATGTGTGTGTATCTGTGTGCCTTTATGTGTGTGTGTGTGTGTGCGCGCGCGCGCACGCACGTATGTATACAAGGAAACACAAGACATGTCCCTCAAGCACTATCTACCTTGTTATTTTTTTTATTGACAGGGTCTCTCACTGGGCTTGAGGGTGCCAAGTAGGCTAGCCTAACTGGCTAGTGATCCATAGGGGCACACTTTATCTCTGCCTGCCCAGTTCTGGAATTACAAGTATGTGCCATCATGCCTTGCTTTTTATACCACAGGTTCTGGGAATCAAACTCAGGTTCTGTAAAATAAACACTTATCTACGTTAAGCAGCTTTCTAGTTCACTAGAAATTGGACTTTCACATACAGTGTGCATAGTCATGTGGGTTCTTATGTATGCGGAAGGATGGAACTCTGCAGAGAATAGGGTCTTCCTCATAGACCACTTAGCAAATGTGCTGCTCCGCAATGAATACAGGAAAGGTTCAAGCACTGATTTCCCAGAGGCAAGTAATGTTCTCAGCTCTCACCCAAGCCATGACAGCTCTTTGATGGAGTTTCTGTGGCCCATATGCAGGCTATTTTCTCCATCTAGTTTCATGTTGTAAGACGGACAAAGCTGGTAGCAACATCCACTGATGCGAGACTGTGGGCCAAAGCAACATCTGTGGATATGAGACAGTGGACAAAATGGGTTTCCATGATATTGGAAGCAGCCCTTGTTTGTGCTTGAAAGGGTGCTGGACTATGTCTGGCCATTGGAGTTGTTGCTTGCCTTGGTTTTACTTGTGAGCGCTTCTTATGGTAAGTAATGAACTCTATAAAAATGTCAGAGAGAATAAAGAAAGGAAGAGGAGGGGGAGAGGACGATAGAAGAGGAGAAGAAAAAAAATACAGGATTATAAATCAAGATTGTGAAAGATATTTGAAATTTTGATCATCACCAATGACTGTTCAGTGTCCTCTCTTCCTCCTTTTTTATAGAGCCCCAGAACACTTGGGTGTCTATTATTGCCCCAGGGGGTCCATTTATCTTAAGGAAACTGAGGTGGCTCCAGCACTGAGCACCAAATCCACAAAGTCCAACCCATTGGTTGCTGTTCTAGTGACTTCAGTGTGTAACATCTCCCAATGTCATGCAGAGATGAAGTAAGCTACACACGACATAAAATCATCCATAGTTATACAAAGGCTAACTTATAGTTACATCTAATAAGACTAAATGAGTATAGCTTAAAAAATGCCCAGGCACAGCTCCCCTCAAGTGCCTAATATATTTTTGGATTTCTGTTTGTGAAAACAATGTCCATTTTGAGCTGCAGAGCTATGAGTAGGTTCTGGATCTAAACACTGTTCACAATGGGGCTATATATGGACCAACTATCCAGGACTCTACCTGCTAGATGCCAGGGATAACTGTCCCCAGACACTAAACATTGACTTGGGAGAGATTCAAATGGCCACTGAGGAACTAAACTTTCCCTGGCTGAGAGCACAGATATAGTCTGACATATGACATAGGTGTGCTTTAGTCATAGCTCAGATACTACAAATGGTATGCTTGGATTGTTTCTTTTCTGAAATAGCAAACAATTCCTTGTAATGTTGCAAACAAGAATGCAGTCTCTGTCTCTGTCTCTGTCTCTGTCTCTGTCTCTGTCTCTGTCTCTGTCTCTCTGTCTCTGTCTCTCTGTCTCTCTCTCTCTGTCTCTGTCTCTCTCTGTCTCTCTGTCTCTCTCTCTCTCTCTCTCTCTCTCTCTCTCTCTCTCTCTCTCTCCTGCATCCTTGCAAAAGGCAGTGCGTAGCAGTACTTGCAAATAATGCTTTGTGTGTTTATGGAAATCATGGCCACAGAATATAAACAGCTATATTTTCATCTGCAACACAGGGAAGAATGGCAATTGTACAACTTACTAGTCTGGAACACAGCCCATAAATCCCTCCAAAGTATCTAAAACAGCAATCAGGATAGCTAAAGAGTGAATGCAGTCCAGATGCTCATCAACTGATGAGTAAATTAAAAATGTGATCTATCTAGGGCAGGAAGATGGCTCATAAGGTAGAATGCTTGCATTGCATCTATGAAGACTTGGATTTGAATCCCTAGCACCTACATTAAAAGTCAAGTGAAGTGATAGACACTTGTAGTCTCAAAGCTGAATGGTAAATACAGAAAGATCCAAGGGGAACCAGGTATCTGCTGGCCAGTCTTTCTAGTCCAATCTGTGAGCTTGAGGTTCAGAGAATGACCCTGATTCCAACAGCTATTGAAGAAGACATATGATATGGACCACTGGACTCTGCATGTTCGTACACATGCATGTATATACACACAAGAATGTGTGGAGATGCAGAGGCCGGAAGGATCTGTCCTTAGGCCTTTTAGAAACATCCCCATCATGTCTGACACTCAAGAAGCTACCAGCCAGCTCCTGGGTATGACCCTGCATGAGAACGAGAGGTCTGTGCCCGCAATAGAAAATGGCATCAGGAGTGAGCCTGAGCCCCTCCAAGTCATGATTGGAGCTACTGTACCTACCAGCTTTGAGCAAACACCTGCAAATGAAGTAAGAGAGAAATTGAAGTCACCATACAGAGTCAGCAAAGACCTGGGCAAGATATATTTTGATATCGCAGTGGAAAGTCTAGCTCATGTTCATTGTCTGAGATCAGTTGATAACTTGTTTGTGGTCATTCATGAATTTAAAGATTACCAGTTCAAAAATACAAAGGAAGAAGTTCTAAGGGACTGTGAAGAACTGGCTGGAAAGCTCCCATGGTCAGATCCTTTAGAAGTCTGTCAAGTTAACACCACTTTCAAGAAGAAGAAAGCAAAGCACAGAAAGGCAAATCATAGTGCAGGTAAAGAGAAGGTTGACTGTGGACAAGGAGACAAAGAAGATGAGAAAGATGGTAAGAAGAAGCTTGCCAGCAGCACCACAGATTCACATATCTTGGACTATTATGAAAATCCAGCCACCAAAGAAGAGATATCAACCTTAGTAGGTGATGTGTTAGCATCTTGCAAAGATGCAGTTCCTGAAAGCTTAAGAGAAGAAACCGAACCACAAGTACAGATGTTTAGAGTCACTTGATACCCTATGAGCATATACAGGGGGAGGAAATCCCCCTCAGGAACAGTCATAGGGGAGGAGAATAAGGGGAAAATGGGAGAGAGGGAAGAATGGGAGGATACAAGGGATGGGATAACCATTGAGGTGTAACAAGAATAAATTAATTTACAAAAAAAAGAAAGAAATAGAGTCACCTGCAACAGAGCAGGAGAGAAACACTGCTTTGCATCAAATGAATCTGCAAGAGATTTTGAGGGTGCTGTTCAGGAGCATTTTAAGTGGAATACTGATAAGACCAAGTTTGATGTAGAGGTTCTCCTTCACATCCATGACAATGAAGTCATTGTTGGCATTGCACTGATGGAGGAGAGTCTCCATCACAGAAATATAACACATTTTGGATCCACAACTCTTAGACCAGCTCTTGCCTATGGGATGCTCAAGCTCTGTGACCCTAAACCTACTGATGTAATAGTGGACCCAATGTGTGGAACAGGGGTGATGCCAATAGATGAATATACTGAGTGGTCTCACTGTTACCATATTGCTGGTGACAACAACCCACTAGCAGTGAACAGAGCAGCAAATAACATCTCTTCTCTATTGACTAATAGCCAGATTAAAGATGGAAAAATATCCTGGATTTTGCCCATTGGTGCTGTTCAATGGGATATCTACAACCTCCCACTGAGAACTGCTTCTGTGGACATTATTGTAACAGATATACCATTTGGAAAAGGGATAGGCTCCGAAAAAAAAAATCAGGATCTATATCCAGCCTGCCTTTGGGAAATGAGCCGTGTCTGTAGAACAGGGACAGGCAGAGCTGTACTGCTTACTCAGGACAAGAAATGCTTTGCCAAGGAATTATCTGGATTGGGATATGTGTGGCGAAAGGTCCACACAGTCTGAGTGAACATCGGGGGCCTTCATGCTGCAGATTATCTTCTGAAATGCACACCTCAAGCCTTTGTTCACCCTTCAAAACAAGATGGACAAAGAGGCCATCCTTGGTAAAGCAAGAATGAAGACGCCTTAACAGTATTTGTAGTTTGTAACACTGGCAATGTCAGCATACAGAACTTGCTTTGGGAAAGAAATTAATTGCACTGCATAACTACTCTAGAATGCTTTATTGTAAGCAAGGTGACTGTAATGGTACTTCTGAGAAGCCTACATTGCTTGGTTTCTAGGTTTTAGAACACATTGGGCCATGTTCTATTGCCTATGCAGCCTACTGTTCTCTAGTCTAAGGTTTTCACATTACACTTAGATACTGAAGCATCCCTCAATACCTACAGTTTGCCATCTGCCTTAAGATAAATACACACAACCAAAACAGGAAAAAAAAAGAACTTGTGCCCTTACATATAAATACATGTGCATGCATAACACACACACACACATAGTGACACACAAACACATACAAACACAAATATACATACATACACATGTTAAAATTGTAAGGAAAAGAATTATTGAAGAAGACACTGATGCCAACCTTGAGCCTACACACACATATTCATGCACATGCACTTTTCACACATATGCACAACCCCCCACAAATGTACATCTACCACACATCTTCAACGCCACACACACCCAATAAATTTTTGAAGTATTATTTATATATACAACAAAGTATCATTTGTAATGAAAAGCAATGGTACTGCTGAATGCTACAACAGAGGAAATGTTTGCAAATATCATGCTAAGTACAGGAAACAAGTTATCAAAGATCATACAGCAATCCATTCCAGTTACATCAGATATCCAGAATAAAAATATCTAGCAACAGAAAGCAGAGGGGTGAGTTGGTCCCTGGTGTAAGAGGTAAACAATTAAGTAATTCAATGCTTGGGAGGGGCATTAGAGAAACATCTAAGAAAATGTTCTAAAGTTGTGGTCATGCTAATTACACAACCTGAGGATGTATTGGATTGTGTCCTTTCAATGCATTTGGTCTATCAGTTATATCTTGGTAACATTGTTTCTAAGAAAGAAGTTCTTCAGATCAAAGGATAGTTCTTTACTGTGTGAAATGGCATTACTCCCCAAATCATTGGAACAACTTTAAATTTATTGAGTGCTAATTTCATGGAGAACCAGAAACCACTGGTATAAATTTTTTAAATAAATCAATTATGCCTTGCCAGTGATTGGGTCAGCAATACACCTGCCAGCCAATCCGCAAGTTCTTTTAGACCGTGGTGGTTACGTGACTCATGTTAGCTCTTTAGGGGTTGTCTTATTTTGGGTTTTATTTTTGTGAAGAGACACCATGACCACAGCAACTCTTATAAAGGAAAAATTCAATTGGGGCTGGCTTACAGTTCAGAAATTTAGTCCATTATCATCATGGTGGAAAGCATGGCAGCACTCAGGCAGACACGATGCTAGAGAGGTAGCTGAGAATGAATAACCAAGTGCCTGGCATTTCTATGGTATTTACAAAGATCCTGACATTATGATGGGGATTGTTCTAAGAAGTTAATATTTGAAATGTTAAAAATTTTTTTAATGTAAAGTTTTTTATTTTAAATTTTAATTTTAATTAACTTATTTCATTACAGTAGCAACCCTATATAGTGTCTATGATAATTAATTTACAAATGAGAAAACTAAAATTTAAACAATATATAATTTTTCCAAATTTGAGCAACAAAGTTTGAAATGTAGATTTATGTCCAAGGAGCTAACTGAAGCAGAAAACCAGGAGGTTTTTTTTGAAGATCTAGGAAATCCTTGGGCTCAAGGATGGGCTCAAACTGTGAGTATGCAGACCCAGGAGCAAAGCCTTTTAAAAGATATCAATTGCTCAAGGAAAGAAAGCTATAAAGAAAACTCCAGGTATTCATATTTGTAATCCATGTGTGTACATGTAGAGATGAGCAATAAATAACCATAGGAGGCTCAGGGAGGCTCAGGGAGGCTGTCCACAACCTTTGAGACAAGGTCACTGGCCTGGAACTCAAAGGCCATTTTGACAAGCTATGTCCCCAAAGACTCTCATAACTCTGCATCACTACAAAAGGGCACCTCTATGCCTGGATTTTTTTTTTTAAACTGGGCTTTGAGAATTGAACTTGGATTCTTCTGCTTGAAAGATAGGCAGTTTACTCACTTTGCTATCCTTCACTACATTTTCACAATTCACTTACAAGTGCTATATCAAAAAATAATAATAATAACTGTTATCCAGGCATGGCGGCAGATGTTTGTAATCCCAGCACTCAGGGAGGCAAAGGCAGGCAGATCTCTGTGAGTTCAAGGCCAGCCTGGCCTACAAAGCAAATCCAGGACAGCCAAGGCTACACAGAGAAACCCTGTTTTAAAAAAACATTAGTAATAATAATAATAATAATAATAATAATAATAATAATAATAATAATAATAGTAAAAAATAACGGTTAAACTATAAAAATGCAATAAAATATAGTAGAAGGCCATAAAACAAAAATGTTAACAACTGACTCAATGGAAAAGTTTGACATTAAAACATTAGCCAAATTACTAGTATTTCTTTGAAATATCTTTCTCTTATGTATATAGATCCTAAATACCACAGACATCCCTTCTTCAGGCAGATATAACTGGGCCCTGGTCGTCATTCTGTCCCCAAATGTAAGACACACCGAGAACTGGGAAGCCCTGGAAAATCCCTTATCTCTTCATGGGAAGGCCAGGCTAAACAGTCCTGCTAAGAAATGAACTCTGGGTATCTGCTGAGACTATATTTCCTGCCTCATGCTCATATGTGCATGATTCCCAAAATCAGAGTGAAGTTGTAAAGTCAGAAGACGAGGCAGGCAGACAGCCAGTGGCTCTGCCAGCTTTGGTTATCTTCATACAACCCAGGTATCTTTGTTCCCAGAGGATGCTGCCAAGAACTTTGGCGAAGATCTGAACTTCTTAGCAGGTCAAACAGTCCAAGGTATTTAAGGCTCCTTCTTAGGGTAAAATGCCTTTCCTCCAAGACAGGACCACAAGTGACAAGATGACGCCTCCTCCCCATCCTTTTCCCTTCTCATCCTTCTTCCCCCTCTTCCTCTTCTCTCTCCAACTTCCCTCCCTTCTCTCCCTCTCCCCCACCTCCTCTTCCTCCTCTCCTCCTCCTCTTCCTCCACTCTCTTCTTTCTCCCCCTCCCACCGCTCTTCCTCCTTCTTTTCCCCCACCTCTACCCTCTCTATGCCCAGCTGCTTTGCCCCCGTAGCCGCTCTTAAGAGCAAGAACTGTCAGGCAGTGATCCAAAGGGGACTATTTTTGCTCTAACTGAGAGAATGTTTACAACATACCTAAAGCTCGGCTTGTGGTTTCATGTTGTGTATATTTCCAGAAAAAAAAACTGACTGCTTTCCAAATTCGGTGGATGGCTGTGAAAGCCACGGCGGGCCTTAAGGGACTGTTCAGACCCTCCCAGCTCCCAGGGTGGTCAGCACACCCCACCTGAGCAAGGACAGGCCTGCTGATCAGCTTTCTTTCCTGGAGCTGCTGATCTCAGAACTGGTAGCTCGTTGCTATGAAAGAAGAAATTCAAAACTTGCCATGTAGGGCAGGGGATTCTGTGACCACACTATCTTCTTCCCACCCATCCGGGCTGCCCCCAACTGTTTTGGATAAATGTACTTCTCTATTAGAATACAGCTAATCTTGAATATATTTTACCATGAAATATGAACACAGCAATTACAGAATTTTCCATTCAGTCTCCCCTATCATGTTTGTAACATATTGGAGTCTCTTTGAATAGCATTTAACTGTTTTCATATGGGCTTCTGCCTATCCTGGAAGATTTGAAATAGCCAATGGTGTCACTGCAATAAATCCTGGGTGAACTCACTCCTCCCCTCCGTTGTTCTCTCTCTCTCTCTCTCTCTCTCTCTCTCTCTCTCTCTCTCTCTCTCTCTCTCTCTTTCTCTCTCTCCCTATTTTTCTTTTCCTTCCCCCTTTTTTTCTCTTTCCTACCCATCTTTTCTCCCCATTCTCACTCTCTCTGCCTTCTTTCATGTTTTTAAAACATTTTCTTGCAGTGACTCCAAGTTCTAAAATAAGATTTAGGTCTACCCAATTTTCTAAGAGCTTCCTGTTGATTTATCTGCTGATAGCAATTCCATAGTATTATGGACAATTAAACGCTCACACAGTCCTATTCAGTAGATAGGTTTGAGGTGCGACAGTCCAGGAGGTCTTCTCTTATCTGAAGCTGAAATCAAAGGCCTGGGCAGGCCAACCAGTGTTTGACAGGGCAGTAGCAAAATAGCCCCCAGTGTTGGCTAAAATCCTGCCTAACAGCAGCTCTTGTTAGCAGCCAGAAACCTCAGGCCAAACTGCTCACACGTGGTCAGCACAGACAGACCGGGGCCAAAATCTGCCTGGCCCGTTCTTGGACCAACGCTAACTTTCCACTGAGGTTTCGACCTAGACTCTGTATTAAATCCTTGTAGTGTAAGTGGCTTCTATTGTCTAGGCCTCTGCTGGCTTCCACCAGGCAACACTGGGCCTGTTGTTCCCATCTGCCTTGAGACTGTAGTTTCAACAGCAGGCAGCTTGGGCCAGCCTCCAGAGTGTTACAGCCTTGCTCAACTGGATTTAGAAAACTGGTTAAGCCAGGATATGGCTCCCTTGGCCCTGGACCTGCTGTTTTGTTTTTGTTTTTTGTTTTTCCCCTTCTGTTCAGAGTATAACTTCACTCACTTTAGAATAGTGTTGGCCAAGGATGATGGCATGCACATTTGTAACGCCGGCATTTGAGACATAAAAGCAGGAGGATCCAGAGTTCAGGCCAACCTCAGCTATCCATCCTCCATAGCAAGTTTCAGGCCAGCCTGAACTACATAAAACCTCAGCTAAAAAGAAGCAAGCAAGCCAACAAACAAACATTAGTGATTAGTATCAGAAAATGAAAAAGGCCATGTCGGTTAGGAGAATGTGTTTGCTCAAAGGGCAGACCTTTACCAATAATCTCCACCTTTGCTGATGACGTGGAGTTTCAGGGTACTTAAACTGCTTGTTGGAAGTCTGATTTTCCCATTGTAATTCCACACGTGTCAGACCCACCAATAAGACTTATTCCAACATAGGCTTATGTCCAACACCCTAATGGTAGCTACCTCATGTGGGGCCTGAGAGTTTATCCTCCTAAGCTGCCGGATAATACTGGTCCAGAGTGGAGGGGGTAGACTTCAGACATGACTACACAAGAACACAGACACCTTGGAAGCAGGAATGGCCTCACTCACCCCTGAATGCACACCACTCTGCCCTGTATCTGCCATCTATACATCTTTCGATGTTGCTTAGAGCTCCACTGTGCCATGAACTGGTCTAAACGGTAGATGTTCCACAGAGAATGACACAAAGATCCTCCATATGCTAAATCAGGAGAGATGCATGGGACTCAGAAAACACATCAGATGAGGCATAGGGTGGCTTCTCTCTAAAGATGAAACAGTTTGGAAAACTGAATGAAATAAGAAGGCTGATCATATGACTATAGACTCGAGAAAGATTTTAGGTGGTCTCTCTCTAATAGCGAGTGAAAAGGCCCCAGAGCAGAAGTGGCATGTCATTGTCAAGATGCACCAAGGACACAAGGTGGTGAAGTGAACTGAGTGAAAGGAAGAGTGTGGAGGAGACAGAGAGCAGAAAGCATCCTGGGAAGCAGTGACAGGCAGTTAATGTTTAATTCTGAGTGTGATAGGATGATAATGAAGGCTTTTCACTGAGGACAAAATAGCACGAGGTAATTATATTTTAAAGCCCACACTGGAGAATTAGTTGTGAGAAGGCCATTGCCTCAATAATCAAGGCACACACTGAGGGCCTTTTAGACTATGGCAAGATCTGGGTTATATTTTCAAGTTAGCTCAAACTATTCCTGCTGATGGACTGATGGATTGATGTGTTTTCAAGGAAGAAAATAATCAAGAATACCTCAATGCTGAATATTTTCATTGAACGGGTACAAAATGTACTGTGAGTGGGAAGAGCTGAGTATGATTATTGTGTTTAGAATAATCCATGATAAAGAATTAAATATCACTTTTCAGGTCAGGTGGTTGAGTAAGTGCCTGAGAGTAGAGTTTAGGACTGAGGTCCCTGGTGGGATATAACTTTGGAAGTCATTGATAAAGAGACAATCCTCATGTCACTATACTGGTAAAATACCCCCTAATGTATACAGAGAATAATAATAATAATAATAATAATAATAATAATAATAATAATAATAATAATAGCCAAGAGCTGAGCACAGAAAAACTAAGATTTGTTAGAAAAAGAAAGAGGAACAAATGCCAGGTCTTTGCAAAAGGAAAGAGGGGTCAGCTCTGCTTGGTTTTGCTTAGTGATAAATAAGACATGGACTGAGCATAGAGTTCATACGAAAGAAATGTGCTGATGACTTTGACACAAGCTTTGTTGATGAAGTCTAGAGAACAGGAGTGACAGGTAATTATGATTGGAAAGACTTAGGAAAGAACAGCACAGGAAAAGGGGAAAGAAGACAAGTTAGCTATTCCAACGAACATTTTTGTACAAATGAACACAGAGAACTGAGAAACTGATAAATAGTGGAAAACCAAAGCTCATGAAGGTTTTCAAAGAGGAGAAGGTAAAGATAGCTTGAAGACAGGGGATGGATGGATGGGTGAATAGATAGTTCGTGTAGGAGGGGAACAGGGTCAATGGTGCTATTGAAGTCCTTTACTGTGTAGATGAGAAAGAATGGGTTCTACCACAGAAATGATGCGGCAGGAACACTGGGATGCCCCACATATGAGGAATACATAGTAAAATGGGAGAGTTTTCTTCAGGCACAGAATTAAAGAGGCATACATTTGCAGTAGGAATGGGATGTTGTTGAACGTTTTCTAAACATGCGCAGAACCCTATGTTCAATCTTCATAACAAGAAGGAAAGATGAAAGGGAAAAAGGGATGGGGAGAAGAAAGAAGCAACTTTCGTAACCACAAGATAGTTGCTTGTATGGGTAAGAAAGCAACCTAAAGAAATATAAGCAATCACCAAGCTCTATTCCATCTCACTTGGTCTTGGTAGCTTTACATATCACAGGGAACTATTCAAGCATTGTTGTATATTCCATGAATATGTTGTATGAACATATTCCTTGCAAGTAATGAAGTATAGAGCAGAAATAAGGGTAGGTTGGATATATTATAATAGATGAAGCTGCCAGATGAGGGAAGAGGAACCTAGAGTCTATTCAAAGGAAGAACATTAATGACCAATTTTGGAGACATGGGGTTCAAGGAAAATGGATCTGACAAGTTTCTCAGAAGAAAAATTAAGAGGCAGAATCAATGGTCAGAAGTCCTAGAGAATAGAAGGAATTATTAGAATAGATGGAGAAATTGTAGGTAGAGTATATAATATCAAAGACTAACAATGAGCTATAGGATGAGGGTGATCAAGAGGAGAAAAGAGTAGCTCCCCAGGGGTGATAAAGTCAGTAACCAGAAAGCCAGCAGGCTGGCTGGATTGAAGGACAAAAGAGATATAAGCTCAGATCACCAAGAAGTTACCATACAGGGTATAACCAGTCATCACCCAGAGTTGATTTAGTCACAAGACAGACACACAAGTGAAGTAAATCTTTCAGCCTCCAAGTGTTTAGAAGTGTCCAGTTTATAAAAAAGTTCATCATAGAAAACACAAACTGCTTTACAAATAACACTTAGTTTGCACAGAACAATACTGATTGAAAACGAGCGTTGTCTGGTGTTTTGTTTTTGTTTTTGTTTTTTATAGAAAGCCAAAATAATTTCCACAAGTATTTATACATTCATAATGTCATCTGGACATGGTGAGATATCTATATATCCAAGTATATATAAGTATATAAGTAGACATACAGGTTCATATGCAGACATACTATATGCAAATATATGTGTAGACATATATGTATTTACTGATGTATTTATATACAATATAAACATATATGTATACATATGTGTTTATATAAATGTGCATGTATATACATTTAACTATGTGTATAGGTATATATATATATATATATATGTATATATACCATATATTTGTTATCTGTATGTGAATGTGTGTGTTTGTGTGTGTGCATATCTATATATTTCCAGTGTTAGCTGGTAGATTGGAAGTTTTCTCCATGTAATTCCCTGAAAAATTCTATTCAGCCAAGTTAAGAGGCTGGAGAGATGGCCCAGATCCAATTCCCAGCCCTCACATGGGGACTCACACCTAACTGTAATTCCCAAGTCCACGGACTCCTACGGCCTCTTCTGGGCTCTGAGGGCACCAGGCTCATATATGAAACACCAATGCACATTACCAAATAAAACTGCATTAAAATCAATTTTTAAAATTTAACAGAGAAAGAAAGAAACAAAGATAATAGACACCTTTCTGTGGCCTCAATGGTAGTACTTGATTATCAACACATACTTTGCTTGAATGTATTTATTTACTCCTTCCTATAAACAGATAAAGTTCCAGAAATGAGTGAGCACTAAGATAGTCCATCTCCTCTGGAATTTCACAATCTCAAGTCTTTTATCTTATGCACACTGTGACCCTTGCAAACAACTTTATGTACTTTTGACCCTGGCTCTTGAAGATCAGAGCTCAATGTGTGGTCTGCTCCTGAAAACAGGAAGAGGACTTTCTGGCAGATGTGGACTAGATCGCTCTTTCTTTTTTCCTTCTTTCCTTCCTTCCTTCCTTTCTTTTAATTCCTCCATCTCGTTTTCCAACTCTCCTTTAACTATTTGGAACTTAGCCTTGTAGAGTTGTGTCTGCTGTGTTATGAACCTCTTTAATCCCATGTGCAAGAAGACCGAGAAGAGATAATTAGTATAAGACACTATACCACTGACATTTTAAAACTTGCTTTAGTAAAAATCCAAACAAAACTGAGCAATGACAGCAGTTTGGCTCAGTTGCTGGAAAAACTGGAGCTACACTCCAGGTGTGTTGTCTTGGTGCTTAGGGAGTGTTTCCACAAACCCACTGTTCTCCATGGCTGCAGTTGTCTTGCTTCTGTGAAGACTCTAATTCCGGTCTGGAATTCAGCAAGTTGTATATGTGTGTCCATTTTCCATTGACTCATATGTTTGAGCACACGGACCTCAGCAGGTGCTGCTGTTTGGGAAGTCTGTTGAGCCTTTAAGAGGCGTAGCTTCATTCGGAAGAAGTGTGTCACCCAGGCTGGGCCTTGAGGTTTGATGGCCCTGGTCCACTTCCTGAATTTGCTTTTTGACAGCAGCTACAATATGGCCCAGATAAATTTAGCCTCTCTTAAGTTGCTTCTCATGGGTACTTGGACACAGAAATAAGAAAAGTAACCAATAAGCAAGCAAAGCTGGAGTGTTTCCAGCATTGTCTGTTTCATGGGGGAAACAGGGAGAAGAAAACATTTTTAATGAGATGCTCAAGTCATTTAGCAGTACCTTCCCAAGGATCTTCTATGTATCAGAATCTGCCCTAGGTGCTCTACATTCGTCAGTGACCAAAACAGGCAGGGACCCCCTGTTCTCCTGCTGCTGTGCTTGCCAGTTTTCGTTGCTATAACTAGTTGCCAAAATCTGGGCAATGAAGATTATTTAGCTCACAGCTAGAGGCCCCGGTAGCCAGTCAGCTCAGCTCTGAGAGAGGCTCCCTTGGTGGACAGCCCTGTAGTGGAATGTATGAGTTTGATAAACATTACATAACAAGTTAGGGAGCTACATTGAAAGAAGCACTCATTTTTTTTGACCTCCAATTAGGTCCTGCTTTTGAACATCGCCATGAACCAAACTCTTAACACCTGAGTGTTTGAGAGTATATATTCAATCTGTATTCAAAGCACTGATATTTCAGATAGACAATAAATCATAAGTGCAAAACGTAAGTGTAGAGTATTAAAATACACTTCCGTCTTTTAATAAGATGCTGTGGTAACAGAACATAGTGTACAACAGCATAGATTGGAAAGGGCACAATATTCAGAAAGGGGCTCATCTGGAAGCTGACATTGGAGTTACCACTGAAGGAAAATGAGTGGAAAAGGGCTATGTGCACATCAGGAGGAACACTCTAGGCAAAGACCAGCATACTGTGCCTACAACACTCTATAAGCAACACTGAGGTCACTGTAGCTGGAATGAGCAAGGAATGAGATCAGAAAGAGATGCAGTCATAAATGATGGTGAAGTGGGCAGTGAGAAGATGCAGTCAGACATTCTGGCCTTCGTGTGATGTTGGTGCAAAATGAACATACATAATTCCAGGATGGAAAAGGAGCCATTTCAGTCTGACAGAAGCTTGATCTTTTCAGCTGAATAGCACCCTGGCCACTCTGTAGAGCATAGTATGGGCAAGAAGAATAGGAGCGTGGTGCATTGGTGCACACACACACACACACACACCTATAATCCCAGCACTTGGAGAGGTAGAGGCAGGCAGATCTCTGTGAGTTCAAAGCTAGACTGGTCAACAAAATGAGACCAGGAAAGCCAGGGCTTCACAGAGAAACTTCCCCTTGAAACAACAAAAACAAATTCAAACAAAAGAAGAAGCAAAAGGAAAGAAAGGAAAAGAGTAGGAATATATAAAACCAGCAGGAAGTAATCCAGGAGCGGGAATGTGGCATCTTAGATGTGGATTTTAATGACAGAAGTGGGATTGAGACAGATTCCAAAAGTGTGCTCAAGATAGAGCTAATGAGATTTCGACTTCACAAAGGATGGGTGCTTGAGGAAGTGATCAGAAAAAGCATTCCAAACTAAATAAAACAGAAAGGCAGGGCAGAGATAGAAGGCTCAATGAGCAGATAGGCCATTGTAAGAAGAAAATTTGATTGACGTGGGGATGGATAAAGGGGAGAGATGGAAGGTCAGTTTGGGACCAGGTGTTGCTTTCAGAGTGAGTTAAGAATTTCAGACCTCATACTGTCCTTAAGGGGATTGATGAAGAATCCTGAGTAGAGCAGCATGATAGAATATCAGAGCTCAATGCAACTAGTTAGGCCTGGAAAGTGCTGCAGGGACAGAGTTGAAGGCAAGCAGCTCTCTAGGAGAATTTCTGATAAAATAGGTATTTGATGAAGTATGACTAGACACTTCATAGGAAGTAGGACACCAGGTTTCAGAATGATATGTGCTTGGGTAAGATTTCATCTGCATTCTACTAGTCATGGGCAAATGGCTGGCCTCTCCAGACCCCTTTTTCCTAATATGTATAATGGGAATAATTGTGCCGAATTCAAAGAGTTACACAGGCCACGAAATGACCCAGTGGCCATGAGGTGCCTAGTGCAATCCCAGAACACAGCAAATGCTCAGGAAATTCCTTTCAACTCCTCTCATGCTTTTAAATCCATGTTATAAGCAGTCAGTAAGCACTAAGGGAAAAAAGAAAGTAGATGACCACAGCTAAAACACTAATCACTGCAATAGGAATTATACTGAGAGATACTAAGAAATACTAAAATTCATGGGTAATAAGTTGAGGAAAAGTGATATATGTATATAGTCTCAGAGTTTCTACCCCAAGATATATATTAATTATGAAGGGAAAGTTAGAGTAGCCAAGATGTACTTCACCTCTGTCACAAATTGGAGGAGACTAAGGAGATACAGGATGGCCAAATGCTTCACAGAGTCCTATAACTGAAAAGGGCATATTATCAAGAGGACTGAAATGTGAGCTGGGCATGATAGCTGGGCAGTACCACATGCCTGAAATCCCAGCACTCAGGGAGGCAGAGGTGGATCTCTGTAAGTTCAAGGCCAACCTGCTCTGCAAAGTGAGTCCAAGACAGCCAGGGCTACACACAGAAAAACTCTATTTCAAGAGAGAGAGGGAGGGAGGGAGGGAGGGAAGGGAGGGAGGGAGGGGAGGGAGGGAGGGAGGGAGGGAGAGGGAGAGAGAGAGAAAGAGAGAGAGAGAGAGAGAGAGAGAATTTAAGATTAACTCTTTAGCTAGTGGTATTAGGCTAGCATTGCCTTCATCGTTTTTGTAATTGTGTAATAGTGATGTTATATGTTTATATTAAGGTAAGCTGAATTATGCATTATAGCAATCCTGTATGCTTTTTCACTCTTCTACAAGAAAAAAACTACCTTTGAAAGAAAAATGTCTTAGAAAAAATTTCTTGAGAGGGTGCCACAAAGAGACCCGATTGGTATTTTGTAAGAAGTTGGCTTTGAAAAATGAAATGGATACGTCAAAGCCACCTTGATGGCCGCTCTTTGGGGGATATTTTGGTGAAGAATCCAAAGTTAGAAAGTCACAAGGATGGAGTTGCTCCTGAGGGTATGGATGGAGGAATGTGTGGGCAAACACCAACCATTCAAACAGTTTAAATGTTGGATGTTCCCTTTCCCCCAGATCATGTGTTACAGGTTTGGTCTCTGGAGTGACCAGCCAGTGTTGGGAGGTAGGGAATAGAATAAGGTGCTGAGGTCAATCGGAGCACCACCCCCAGGTAGGGGTTAAAGTGTTTTCATACAGATCATTAACAGGAACATTAACACAAGTATGTGAGCATACCTGTTGGTGACTTATATTCATGTGTTAGTGACTTCCAAACTAACACTTATGTATAAGACTTCCAGATGCTGTGTAATTGAAATATGAGGTGAGAAAACAAAAGATGTAAGGATAGAATTCAAGGTAGGGGCAACCTGTAGAGAGAAAAATGGAGACAAAATATGTAGATTAAATCCTTAAAGGAAAGGAATTACATGGGCATATTCAGTAGACAAAAGACATTAAAGACTTTCTATATAAAAAGCCAAGGAGTCATAAAAACAAATTCAGAGAAGGAAAAATAGAAAGCAAACTCCTAGCATAGCTAGAACTAGGAGAAAAATGGCCACAAGGCTAAGCCAACCTTAACCAATACTGTTCTCAAACCAGCCAGAAAAGAACATCAAGAAGACCACAGGAACTGGTGATTGTTTTGTGAAGCCAATAGGTATGATATGAAGACCAGGTTTGAAAAATTAAGAAAAATAGTGAGGTGGGAGCCACAGTCATAGATCCTCGGATCTCAGACAAAACTAAAGAATCTTATTTTTTCATTCATTACTATGGTTTGACTGCTAAATGTTCCTCTTTGCCCAGATTATTGTTACAGATTTGGTCCCTAAGGTGACAGTCAGTGTTGGGAATTGGAAACTAGGAGAAGCTGCCGAGGTTAACCAGGGTAGTCTCAGACAACTCCTTGGTGGTTCCAGTGGAAGGATTACTATTAAAGCCTTGGCCTGGTCCCACCCAGCTCTCTCTAGCTTCCTGAGTTAAGATGTGATTGTTCTTTAAGAATACTTCCACTCTTCCTCCATGGCCATGAGTCTTGATGTGATTCATCTCAGAATACCATCACCTCGATCCTAGAAAACAGGGAAACACATATATCTTTTTTTCCTTGTTAAATAGCATGACTCAGGCATCTCATCACAAGGGAAAAAAGCTAATTAATGCATTTGCTTGCATAAGTTACGTAAGTGTTTGAATGCCCATGTATATCTAGAAGTGGATATGCATTGGCCATTGGCTGGGGAAGATGGAATGTTCAGCACTCCGCCACTTAGAAGGCAAGAAGCGCATTAACAGACCAAGATTTAGATTTTCTTTCCGGAAAAGAATGAGAAAGAACTAGATGAGTTGACAATAGTACATCTTGGTAACTCAGCACCAAGGATGTGGTCAGGATGACAGTGAGACTTCCAGCATATGATCCAGGCTTTGAGCATTTGATCCAGAGTTGGTCTCCTAGGTGTGACTCGGTTTGTTCATGGGTTTGACAAAACATTGCTTTTTGGCCCCATATACCTCAAAGCCCATGGCATTATGTTTAGTCTGGATGGACTTTCAGATATCCCATCAGCAAGTGTGTGAGTGGTAAGCTTTGTTTGAAAACCTCACACAAGTAGGTTAGGAAGAGAACAGAGCTATGCTCTTCTTTTCATACTAGAAAATTCGCAAACACTTAATTTTTATAAAAAAAATATATATATCAGGTTTAAAAGAATTAGTATAGTATCTTTGTTCTGAGATGGTAAAAATGAGTGACCAAGGAAAAGGAGCCCAGATGCATGCAGGATCCTGACTGATGTTCAAAACACAGCTTCAATGGAAACATCTCGTCCACTGTAGGCTCTCAATGGATGTTGAGCTAAACACCTAAGAGTAAAGCAGAACTTGAGATAATTTATCACCTTTGTGTCTTTAAGGCTTAGTAATGACAGCAAGAGTTCATGTTAGGACTCCATGTTGGTTTGTAGGAATTCTACCTCAGAAGAGTAATACAATATAAATTCAAAGAGGTTACTGCAAAAAGCAATCTTGTCTTCTGTAGCTCCCCAAGATAAATCAGCAGTTCCTGGAAACACTGACTCAGTTACTACTTACATCACCTCCACCACTACTGAACTCTCAGCACTCCATTGCGTTATCTGTAACCACTTCTTACTTCAGATGCTCCTGGGGCAGTTTAATGAAGTCATCTACAGCACAGTACCAACGCACTGTATCCGGTCTGAAAAGGATAATTACTTTTCTTATTTCCCCTGGCATAGGTTTGGCAGAGCTTCTGTTTGTACATCCTTTGTTCCTTTGTGCCTGAGCCATAAACTATATGCTCAGCTGATAAATCCGTATTTCCTTCCTTCTTTACTGGGGAGAATGGTGGTGAGATGTGTGCAGAAATTGGGGGCAGGAGCTTGTGAGCAGGCTCTTGCTCTCCACCACCTGTGCACCAAGGTCAGAGCTGTGACATCAGCATCCCACTCATGACCTTTTTTAAAGGTGGAAGTTTTGCTTTGGGGATAGTAGGGTACGAAGTATAGAAGCTTTATGTACGGCAATCGGCCACTGCCTCCATACAGCCCTGAACCCCAATAACCACCATCCTTTTTTAAAAAGAAAGGAAATCCCTAATTAGTTTGAGCCCTTTTAACTATTTCATTATTATTAAGAACAATAGGCAATTCATGACTGGTAAATAAGTTAAGTTGAAGGTCTTCTGAATTTCTTCTCTGTGGGCTCTTAGAGGTTCTGTTGTATGGCAAAGCACCATGTCCACAGGCAACTTGTGGAGAAGGGGATTTGCTTCAGCTTCCAGTTTCACATCACAGTCCAGGAGGTCATGGAAAGACCTCAAGGCTGAAACTTGAAGGCAGGAACTGAAGCAGAAGCCACGAAGAAATGCTGCTTACTGGCTTGCTCCCCAAGGCCTGCTCAGCTTACTTTCTTATACAACCCAAAGCCCAGAACCACCAACCCAGGCTTGGCACCACCCACAAGGAGCTGAGCCCTCCCATATCAATTATTAATTAAAAAAAATGCAACACAGGCTTACCTACAGCCCAGTCATAATGGGGAAATTTTCTTAATTGTGACTCCTTTTTCCCAGATTAATCTACATTCTGTCACATTTACAAAACACTAGCCAATACATTGACTTTGCACACATTTTTGTGCCGTTTCCATCATTCTACTTCTCACCTCTTGGATAGAAGCTGGTATTTTGTTTCAGCTTAAGCTTCCCCTGTCTTTGGGGAGATGAGCACCCCTCCCTTACCCGCCTTCCATCCTTCAGCTGATCATACACGCATGGAACATAGATCTGGCCCAGACAGCCTAGGGAGCCATAAAGATGGATCTGGGTAAAGATTTGACAAGTTCCTAAATTTAGTCGACACTGTAACTAACTAGGAAAAATTAGCATATGAATACCAGTTGACTAATAAAATTCAGGTGGCGGCTAAACAACTTTGGTATATTCACATTTTCCTGGTTCCCCCTTTTTGGCTAGATACAAGCCTAACATACCTTCATATTCTGTGCAGTATTTGCCCTGGTTTTCGAGACTAGAGAATTTTGAGATCCTGTGACATTTACTAAGACATTTCAATAAAATCAAGCTGTCTACTTTGTTTCACAGTTCATATCATTTTGGAATAACTTGTTTTTGATAAACTGACATGCTGATTAAGTACCTGAGAATGTCTGTTACTATCTGATTAAGATCCAGTTTGTGAAATTAAAGGAAAGCCAGAAGTTTAAAAAAAAAAAAAAAGATTTGACAAGTTCCAACACTGGGACCAAGGGCTTGGCTAAATTGATCTCTAGACTAAAACAGAATAATAAGAGTGTATGTATCAAACAAATGTATTTTTTATATGCCCTGGCATTCTATAGTGGCCTCTGTCTGCCATATCAATACAGAAAATGTGTGTGTTTGTGTGTGTGTGTGTGTGTGTGTGTGTGTGTGTGTGTGTGTGTGTACACTGCTATCCTGGAGGCAGCCACACAAGCCAGTCAGGTCATTGTGACAGAAACCCTTCCATAAACAAGGCATAGTGTTGTGATTGTTCAAAGTCATCCTTGGCTATGTAGCCAGCTTGAGGCCAACCTGGGCTATGTGAGACCCCCCCTCTCAAAATAAAAGTCCCTCCATTTTAGTCATCCTTCTGATGACAGATGTTACTGCTAACTGAAGAGACCCTGGATAACCATCACCCAGGAAAACGCACCTCCAAAACCCTAACCACAGAAATTGTCAAATGGTAAATTTTGGTGCTTGAATCTACTGAGCAGAGGGTGGGCTTCAGCGCAGAAATTGGAAGATTATGTGGTAGGAAAAAAAAATAGTGGCTTTTTAGCATAAACAGCCAGCCCAGAATTTAACAGAGAAAGAAAATGTGAGACAAACTTGTATGTAGAAATGAAGGGAACAGAGGCAAGAATGACAGAGCCTCTCAGACCTTGAAGGAGGCCTAGAGTCCGCCAGCTCTGTGACCTCAGGCATACCGAAAGGCCTCTCAGCTTCAGTTTTGCCTGTATTTGTGTTCTCAAAATGATAGGAGCTAGGAATGTCAGAGGAGAGAGAATATGCATCAGCCATGTTAACACAGTTCTCTTACTCAAGAACTTGAGCTGGCTCCCTTTTTCTATGAATTCCAGATAGTGTTTTATCTCTCATTCTCCCTTTGTCTTGCACAGTCATAGTAGCTCCCATACACCAGAGTGGACATGTGTTGAGATACCCTGCAGGAGTTCCGTAAGGAGACCATCAAGACTGGCAGATCTGGACCCAGAGGCACCTACACAAACTGATGCACCAACCAAGGACAATGCATGCCAAGAACTCAGACCCACTCTTCAGCTGTAGCCAATGAACAGCTCATTCTCCACACGGGAGGAGGGGAGTCGGTGCTGCCTCTGGCATGAATGAATTCTGGTGGCTGTGATTTGATCACTTCCTCTTGGCCTGGCGGCTTTATAGGAGCACAGAGGAAGGGGATACAGGCTGTCCTGATGAAGCCTGGTAGGATGTGGTCAGAAGATGGAGGAGGAGGGTACCCCTGTCAGAGGTCTAGGGGAGGGGAACCGGGCAGAAAAGGGAGAGAGGGTAGGAACAGGAAGATAAGAGCAAGGGGATAACAATAGAGACGTAATGTGAATAAATTATAATTAAAAAAATTTAATATACCAATTCAGGCTTGGTGTGGTGGTGCAGGCCTGTAATCCTAGCACTCAGGGTGGCAGAGGCAGGCAGATCTCTGAATTCAAAGCCAGTCTGGTCTACAAAGCAAGTACAGGACAGCCAAGGCCACACAGAGCTAAAAAAAAAAAAAAAAAAAAAAGCCAAAAAACAAAACAAACAAATAACAACAAATTATCAATTCAGAATAGGAGAGAGGATTCAGTAGTTAAGAGCAGGTGCTGCTGCTCTTGCAGAGAACCCAAGTTGAGCTCACAACAGCCTTTCACTCCAGCTCTGGAAAATCTGATGCCTGTGACCTCCATGGACACTAGTACACACACACACACACACACACACACACACACACACACACACCTTCACATGGAAGTATGATTAAAAATAATAATTACAATTTTGTATTGCAGGATGCTGCTCTAAAATTGTTCTATTTTGCTGTTTATTGTTTTTAATCATTATGGAGCTTAATTCACAAGCTAAACCTTCTCATGGGCGAGTATGATAGGAAAATGGTATATGAAGGGTCCTGGGCTCTCCGGGGTTTTAGGTGCATACTGGATCTCAGAACATATCATCCATGAACAGTGAGGGTCACTATAATGTGTGGCAGCAACAATAAAAGAATACAGGTGCCTTATATAAAATTGTCTTTTTGATGACATATGCTTTGCAGACTCACATTGTATGACATCCTACATCCTAAACTGCCATAAGAAACACCCCATTGAAGATCCTGCAAACCTTCCTGAAACCTACTAGCTTCTAAGCATTTTCCATAGGGTAAAAGGCTATTAAGTATATTAATAGTTTCACTAATAGTTACATTAATAGTGTTTCAAATTACAAAGCCATCACTGGACTCCAGACACAGTTATATGTTTAAATATTACTAATTCCACAATTGTCTTGAAAGATAGTTTTATACAGTGGTGAGATGAACATTAGATATATTACATGATTTGGTTTGTGACCCCACACACAGGTTAAAAAAGAAAAATTAAAATCTCAGATTAAAAACCAACTAAGTTTCAAAGCTCAGCACTCTCTATTTTTAAAAAACAAAGTAGATTCAGGCTACTCTGCAATTAATGTGAAAACTTCATACCCGACACCTTCACAAATGCACCGCCGAAACATCCCATGTTAAGACCATCATAATCAGGTCAAAGGCAAAAGGAAAACCACTGTTCCCACTACCTATTGTCTGCAAAAGGAGAAGCTACATTTCCATGCAAGATCAGCTTATAGATCCTATTAGTCATTCTTTATTATGGTGAGAAAATACCCAAGACATTAAATTACAGGGAGAAAAGGCTTATTTTGACTCATAATTCTTTCTATGCTCTCTTAGCTCCATGGATCTGTGGCAAGGCATTACACTACAGGAGAGAGCATGTGGTATTTCAACAGCTTACCTCATGGGAAACAAAGGAAGAGAAGGAGGGAGGAAGGGAAAGAAGGAGATAGAAAGGGAGAGAGAGAGAGAGAGAGAGAGAGAGAGAGAGAGACCTTTAATGGCATGCCCTCATGCTCTAACTTCCTTCCACTGGAGCCCAGTGGAGGGAGGGAGAGAGGGAGGGAGGGAAGAGAAAGGACCCAAGGAAAAGAGATATAACCTGCCTATAAAGAAAATGGAAAAGAAAAAGAAAATGGTCCAGTAGACAGACATGATATAGAAACCTGGAGCTAATCAACAATTCTCTTTTATTGAGGTGTACTTTGCCTGCAAAAATAAGTGACTGGCTAATTTTAGCAGAGAAAGTCTTGGACTACTAGGTGTGAAATGTTTTTACAAGCAGCCCTAGTGCTATCCGGTGTTTGGAATTTTGCAGGAGAAAAGTTTCCCACAGCAGTTTAGAGAATTTTGTTTTTCAAGTCCATACTTATTACTGAAACACAGTACAGTATTTTTTTTGTGTTTTGAATGTGTACTTGAGTAAGAAAACTTGCTGCTATATGCTGGGATATTCTATTTATACTGGTAAGTTAGTCATTAATATGTAAAGGTTGATGCTTTCCTTCTGAATAACTCTCCTATATCTGTGACTCTGTAAAATACTGTTGGATGTTTTGAAATGGTAGTCATGAGCATTCAACCACTTTTAACTTAGATGTTGTATTTTAATAGATTTTTTAAAAAATACATGTTCATACTGGAACAAGGTTATTCCAAAAGGTAATCATCCTGTGCTAGTGTCTTTTTTCTTTTCTCTTCTTTTTTCTTTTCTTTTTTGATCTTCCTCTTCTTCCTCCTCCTCTTCTTTTTCTTTAAAGAATTTCTTTTTAGTTTATAATTCTACATCTTAAAAATAAATAACATTGAATGGAATGTTTATTTCAAGAATGAAAAGGGTCACTTCTAGTTATGGTTGGAAAATCCAAATAGAATCTAAAGCTTAATGCAAAGTTTGGTTATTTTGTGTTAGATTTGACCAATATGACAAGGTAACTGCCAGATGTCAACTTGGGTGAAAATTAGATCAGAGGTCTTCAGGCCTTTCATCTTTGCAACTTTTTGGTAAACTTAAAGTTATCTTAACCTAAAATGTTTCTTTTAAAATTTGAATTGGCCACACCTAGTTACATGGACAGCTGTGACTTGGGGAAGTAACTTCCAAAGGCCTGTGAGCTGGACCTGCAGCCCATGGTGCTGTTGGGTGGTATCAGACGCTACAGGAAATGAGGCGTGGTTGGAGCTCTTCCTATCAAATTGGGGAGTTAAAGGACAGTTGAAGGCCCACTTCCTATTCTCTCCTTTTTCTTCCTTGGCCACTATGCATAGAGTAGTTTCTTCTGCCACATACTACTGTCACGGTAGCATACTTCACCAGAGACATAAGAGCAACTTCCCAAACCGTGAATTGGAGTAAACCTTTCTTCTGTATAGTTTCTCTATCTCAGAGATTTGTCATAAGCAAGTTTGTAGCACTGTCCTTCGTGTGGACTGAGTAGAGGAGTGGTGTTCTCTGATCTTCTACTATGCCACCTCTATTATACTAAGTACCATGCCTGCAACAGGAGTCTGGCGAGAGAAACCAAAGTCAACTAAAATGGCAGTGGTGTCTGCTATAGTTGTCCCTTCTTAACCATAAATGATTTACTTGTTCAGACTCTCTTCATTTAATCATTATTTCAGGTGCAGAGATGGTTTCCTGTGGGTAACACCTCCTTATGCAACATATTATTCAAAAGAAATACACAAGCAAACAACACCAAACCAAAGGCCACTTCATGGCCAGTGTGTGTCAGGTCACTTGGACATTTGCTTTTCACTTAGAGCAAGATTATGCACCATTCCAAGTGAGAAGCCACATCTGTTTTCTACACTGGTGGACCTCTGGTTCCTCACCTGACTCTGCAGATGTTCAAAGATGACTTAATGATGCATAGACTGATGAATTAATTAGCTGGGATTCATAGGAAAGGATCTAATTGGATGTAAAGAGTTGTATTCTGAATTCACAGGGAAACAAGTCTAAGACCTACAGGGATAGTTTTCAGACAGTCAGAGAATTACATTTCTAGTGGCCTGAGTGACGTAACAGTAGTAGATTCAGACTGATGAATCCGTGTAGCACAGGCACTATCATGGACAACTGACTCCTTGGGAAAAAAGCATGCAGATCAAGGGACATTAGGTCAATCCATAATACTATGACTGGAAAGAATGTACTGCCACATTAAAGCACATCTCTACACTGCTAATGTGGAAAGACTCCAATTCAGTCATTGGTTTATTGAGCAGATATTGTTTGAGCTCCACATCTTCCAAATTAGTGAATAAGTTAAACAAAAACCCATCCCAGCTGGCCACCTGTGCACTGGAAAAGACAAAGAACAAGCTGAGAAATTGTGACAGGATCACAAGAGCAATGCCCCAGGTCCCAGGTTGGCAGGGAAAACTGAGAGCCTTATGATGACAATCAAGCATGATCAGGACTCCTTTGAGTTCACTGACTATTACCTAGCTTATGAAGTAATTAATTACTATTTGACAGTCTAGATCAGCAGTTCTCAACCTGTGAGTCATGACCCCTTTGGGGAGTCACATATCACATATTCCGGACATCATGTTTATATTGTCATTTATAACCATAGCAAATTACAGCTATGAAGTAGCAACAAAATAATTTTATGATTTGGGGGTCATCACAACATGGGGTTACAACATTAGGAAGTTTGAGAACACTGGTCTAGATTATGTTCCAATGCCTGCTCTCTGAGAGTGCAGCTCTGAGCTAGGTTCTGTGCCAATACTCAGTTTATGGGAAGGAAACTACGTCTAAGAAGGAGCTGGCCAAGATCACATGGATAGTAAGTACTGGAACAGAATGTGGACCCAAGTGGCTAACTTCTGAAATCTTGACTTTGACTCCATACTCATCTTCTTCAACTCCATCATCTGTTGGTCAACACATAATAGAAGTGTTAACCTTAAATTCTAAAGCCTTCCATCTCAATTGGTAGCTTTGGTTACAGTGCCATCAACTCTCTAGTAATCCCAAAGATAAGACTTGGCTTTTGAAATGAGCAAAGATGAATTAACTCATCACTTTCCTCTTTCTGCTCAGTGTCAGGAATTATCATCAGTGGAAATATGCCAGTTCCCAGAAGCTGGCAGGTCTGCTAGCCTAGCATCTTACTTGAAAATTACCATTGTTACTTTTAACATGTAAACAATTTCTTACAGCCTGGTAGGTTACAGAGGTTCTTCTTAAATTTATTTATTTATTTATTTATTTTTGCCAATAATGGGATAGAATATTTTATCTTCCTAAGTCTTTCATACATTCTATCAATAGTAAAATACTTGGTTATTTTAATTTGTTATACAAATAAGTAAGTAAATGCCCAATTTATGCTTTATCTCTACCCTTTGATTTGAGTGCTTTAAGGCTGGCTGGTCATGGAGACAGGAAGATGCTGAATGCCATAAATATTCATGTCTCTCATATATTGAAAATCAGCATGTTGATGTGGTTCAGACTGAGTGCTAAACTTCACTTAGCTCTTGGACGATTATTATACTGCCACAGGAAACTGATAAATATTCATTTATAAGACAGTGCACAGGGTTAGTACAATAGCAAAGGTGTTAATGAATAATGACACTGGTAACCAGCATCCTCATTGCTGTCACAGAAAACCTCTTTATTAATTGCCCAAGAATACTCTAAACATTCCTTGCAGATCAACCCAATAAAACGAGAAAACAAAAAAATGGCATTAAATTTGTCATTTTAACCATTTTTCAAGATTTATTTTAGGGGTGTGTGTGTGTGTGTGTGTGTGTGTGTGTGTGTGTGTGTGTGTGAGACTGTCCACATGAGTACAGGTGCCTTTGGAGACCAGAGACGTTCCTCAGATCCCCTGCCGCTGGAGTTACAGTGGGTTGTAAGCCTCCAGGTGTGGGTGATAGGAACTGAGCTCCAAAGCTCTACAAGAGCAGTGATCACTCTTAACTGCTGAACCATTTCTTCCACCCCTATCGTATTCATTTTTAATTGTCCACTTCAGTGGCATTCAGTACATTCATGCTGCCATGACACCATTTCTACCTTCCACCTCAGAGATTTCATTTTGCAAAACCAAAGCTGTGCACCAAATACAAAACTCTCTGGGGCTCCTCCCTCCCTTAGCCCTTGGCAAACATCACTCTACTCTCTTTGTTTATAAATACAACTCCTCTGGATACATCATATGAGAGTGAGAATACAACATTTGCCCTTTGGTGATGAACTTGCTTCGCTTGCAACTTGTCAATCAAGAGTTAAATATAAAATTAGCACTCAGATTCACCTTCCTTGCTTTTGTTGGGCCATGTGTCAAAATTCCTTGCTTTTTAAAACTGGGTAATATTCCATTGTATGCCTACACATGTTGCTTAGCTATCCATCTGTCAGCAGGCACTTAGGTTGCTTACACCTGTTGGCTCCTTTGAATAATGCTACAATGAATAAAAATATCTCTAGTCCTTAACTTAACATCACTTAACATCGTGTGTATAGCTAGAGGTAGAGCTGCCAGATTATACATATGTGTCATTGGGGCTGGGAGTGGAGGAAGGTTGAGTGTATGGCTGCACCCTCCCATTGACTCACAGGCAAAGGTCACAGCAGGACCGGTGGTAATTTCTCTCATTCTCCACCTTATTTCCTTAAGACAGGGTCTCTCACTGAACCAAAGCTCTCACCATTTTGGCTAGGCTGGCTGCCGAAAAGCTCAGGTGATGCAGACTGTTTCTGCCTACGCCCACCCCCACCCCCAGGTGCAGGAATTGCATACACACACAATCATGCCTAGCTTTTTACATGGATACAAGGGATTTAAACTTAGAGCCTCATGTTACACCAGCACTGTTCTCCACTGAGCCAGTTTCCCAACAACATTTCCTTTTTTCAGGCACCCACACAGTGTTCTTCTTGCAAAAGGTGTAACCATTTTACTGCCCAATAACAGTGCACCATAGCCCAATGTCTTGAATCCTTCCCAACACTGGCCACTGTCTGTTTTGTTGTTTGCTTTTGCTAGTAGTGACCTTCCTAAAATGTATGGGGAATTACTTTTAACTCAGTTTAGTAAGTGAAGAAACTGGGGCCTAGGGAGTTAAAATAAGCTGTCTAGGCTCACCCTGTCACCAACTGCCAATAGATTTTTATACCTTTTCTTTTAATAATGAGAGCAGATGCCATTTATTGAATGCACTATGTTCCAAGCACTGCACTGGGCATTCTGTATGAAGAATTTCACATATACTCATGAGTAATCTCTTAAATCAGGTTTTATGATTTCTACTCTTCTAATGAAGATAACAGAACTTGAGTCCACTGTCCAGGGTTACTTACTCATAAATAAGAGAAACAGAATCCAAATCCAGTTTCCTGAACTCAGGGTTTAAGCAGTCAGCCTCCTTCCTACATTATATTTCAGCCAACAGCATCTGATTAAGTCCTTTATCTCTCTGTGTAGCCTCAGTAGAGATGCTCTCCTTTCTTACAGCTAGTCAAAGCCATTCTCCTGTATTTCTTGATTATTGAAATCTGCTCACCTACCCAGGAAGACTTGTGCTGGCATTTAGATGCAATTCCTCGAGGCTTTCCGATGAGCTCAGACAGTTGAAACATGTACACGTCCTGGAACATTCCTTCGTAGGTAGCGTATGTTGGCAGGACGCAACATTGCCCAAAAAATCCACGACTTTCACAGGAGCCTTTTATTTACCTCTGAGTCCTTCCCAGCTCCTTGGTATTCGTTCTTACCAAGTGTGACTCCTCACTTAGCCTACTAGCCTGTCTGCAGATCTGACAAGCACATCACTCTGGGGTGACCGACAAAAGCTGATCTCTAAATGGGCCATTTGAACTTTGCTAACTCTTGTTCAGCAAGAAACCAGTTGGTTTTGTAAAACAGAATGTGCCAGATAAGTAGGAGATGCCATTTAGAATAATGTCACATGATGCCTGATGATACAGCTCAGTAGTGAAACACTTGCTTCTGGTACACAAAGCTGTGAGTCCATATCGAACACAAGGCGGGGGGAAGACTTAGAATATTGAATGGTGCATAAACTCTAGCCTGTCATGGTGAATACGGGCTGTACAGCTCGCTCAGACTAGCTTCAGAACTCCAGGCAGCCATTTCATAGATGCTTTGAGCAAATAGGTTTACCCCTGAGCCCTAGCTTCCCTGCAAGGTGGAGATAAAAAAAATAATATCCCTTATACCTCTGTAAAGTATGCCTTAAAATATCTGTATCATAAGGTTATAAAAGGATCAAATGAGATTCTATTCGTCAAAATAATAGCATGGCATCTGGCACATAGTAAAGTCTCCATAAATGTTAGCTGCCCTGTTAAATCAGCCTGGCTCCAAGATAACATTCGAAGGAGAGAAATTCATCCTGCTGTCATGTCTGGTACAGAGACTTATACATAGTAGGTCAGGCCAAGAAATATTTTGGAAGATTATCATGCATTGTTTTTGTGGGATGGCCAATCAGTTTTCAACCTTGTGACCCACACCCCAAAACTTTTAATCCCAGAACCAAAAAGGATCAGGGTAAGGATGAAGCCAGAGAAAGGAGGCATGGAGACAGGCACATGCAGGAATTCCGGAAGTCCTCATCTTCTGGGAGCCAGCCTCCCAGATGCCTCATACTTCAGGCCAAAAGAAGTTGGCTAGGACCTCTGTGTGAATAGCTAGGGTGTTGAGCAATTACCTGCAGGTCTAAACAGTTACAGCATCTTGCCCACCGGAGGAGTTGTCCTGACACTTCTCTGCAGTGATTATCCTGCTTTTCCACTTCCACATGTTAGGAAACGTCTCCTCTATAGGACATCCTAATCCAAGTCATCCGCTCTGTCTTTTGAATGCAGCCAGACCTGGTAGCATATTGTTTGCAATTAGAATGCCATAGCATTTTGCTACAAAGGTAGCCCAACATTTAGTTTGTGCTTACATCACTGCATCGCTGCTGGAATTTAAGCGTTGTTGCGATCCAAAATGAAAGGCATGCCTTCTGAGTGGCTCTTCTGTTAAGACTTGGTCTTCAAAGCAATGTTCCCAGGGAGAAGTTCTTCTGTGACATGACTGGATCGTGAGGATGCTGACCTAGTCAATAGTTTAACTGGCTAATGGATTCATTACTGGATGGATGCTTTGTTGGGTGGTAATAGCAACTTTGGGAAGAGAAGCCTGGTTGGAGGAAGTGAGTTACTGAGCTGCCTTTGGAAAATGTATCTGGTTCCCAGCCTCTCCACCCACCCTCACTTCCTGGCTGTCATCAGTTGAGCAACTGTCTTTTACCGTCCTTCCATAATGTTTCAAGCTCATCTCGGTCCAAAGCAATGGAACCAACAGGCCATGGATTTAAGCTTCAGAAACCATGAACCTAAAGCAGCTCTCCTTCCTTAAGCTGTGTGTTCAGGTATCCTATGACAGCCGCCAGCATCATCAATACAAGCTCTATCCTTGTTCTTGTTCAGGAACTGAAGTGCCCAACAAAGTAATTCCTGTGACTATGTGCCTACTTAAACTTATATTGATAAAAAAAAAAAACCTATATTCACTTTTAGCCTCAATCATACTGTAAGTGCTTAGTAACCACCTGTGTCTTGGACAGAGAAGAAACATTTGCATCATCCCAGCAACTACTGTTGGCCAGAGATATACCCTGGAAAATATATCAGATCTCAAATCAGTCACAGAACAAATGGAATCATAGCTGGGTGAGAAGAGGAAACAGTCCTCTACAGGGCGTGGTAGGTGTGATAGTATTAAAATGTCAGGCACTCCTTGAATCTAATTCCCTATTCTGTTTGTTTGTTTGTTTGTTTGTTGAGACAGGGTTTCTCTGTGTGTAGCCTTGGCTGTCCTGGACTCACTTTGTAGACCAGGCTGGCCTGGAATTCACAGAGATCCTCCTGCCTCTGACTCCCTGACTGCTAGGATTGCAGGCGTGCACTGCTATGCCCAGCTTAACTCCCCATTCTTGAACATGACCTAGGCTTGGTAGCTAGCTTCTAGTAAATAGAATGAGACAGCAGTTATGAAGTTTTTGTTGTTGGTTTGGTTTGGTTTTCTTGTTTTGTTTTTGTTTTTGTTTTTTAAGAAAAAGCAAGAGAGTTCCAGCTTGGCTCCTACCCCTTCCCCTCTCCTCTTCTCACCCCCACCTCCTTTTCACTCCACACTTTTTATGGTTAATTCTAAGTGTTTGGACCTAGTCATGCGTAAGCCACAACCACTTGAAGGAGGCACATATAGATGCTTTCAGAAGTAAAATCTATACTTGTGGGATGGTTTATCTAGCCCAGCCTTGAACTTCCCCTGTCAAAGGTCAGTGGAAGAGACAAAGGTGTCCCCACTATATGCTGCCTTCCTTGTGGATCCATGAAGTGGCTCCTGTTGTTTGCAGTGTCTATGTTTGAGATGACTCATTATGCATCATTAAATACTTGGTACTCACACATGTTATTTGAAAGTGACACATTTTTCATGATGCTACTTTAGTGAAGTATTTTTAATGATTCTTGAACAAAGTTCAAACTGTGATGAAAAGATGCTAAAGGAAGTACAGAGTTCTCCTCAGTGCAGAGTGAAATGCCAGTGGTCTTAGAATAAACAGTAAAAACTTTATGAAGTTATTTTTAAAGCAGCAACTTTCCCAGTATCCATCTGTGCATGCTTTCCCTCTGGCCTGAGTTTTCCTCCCAGCCTTACTCTTAATAGCTAAAACATGGATAACTTTTTGTGATTGCTCCACCAAATGTAAGAATTTTTGAGTAGTGATTCTCCAGTTCTCCACAGAAATTATATCCTGGTTAGAAAGGGACTTGGATCTACTACTTGAAACTGAGAAAACGTTAGTTGCCTGTATGCCATAGATGCTCTCACATGACTGTGATGTCAATGCCTGGCAGAACCAGTTAAGCATAGAAAGGTTGGTGTGGACTCACACTTTCAGGGAACTTCAGTCCCCTATGGCTAGGGAAGATATTCAAAAGTCCATGGCAGGAGTAATATGTGACATGGGCTCCTCACAGTACATTGGGCCAAGAAGCAAAGTACAGAGCTAGAACCTTAGGCCAGGTTGTTGTCTTCAAATGTCTGCCCTTGACCTACTTCTGTCAACCAGACCTTACTTCCCAAAATCTCTCAGCTTCCCCGAAAAGTATGACCAACCAGGAAACAAGTGTTCTAACCTCAAGCCTTGATGAACATTTCAGATCCAAACCCTAACAACACATAAACGGTTTTCTGAATTTGCATTAATATTGATCAGTGTTGGACTTCTTTGCAAGTAGAACTTTAAAAAGGGGACTTGGCTTAACATATCTTATTGGGACAAGTTGTAAGAAAATGGGTAAGGCCAGGAATAAGTATGTGTTGTTGAGTTGGTGACTGCTACAAGAGTTCAATGGGACTGTTGGAAAAGCTCAATCCAGCCCAGGGAAGAAAAGGAAGAAGCCTTTGCCTGTGACTCCTGGTCCTCCTGAGTCAGTCATTATCCTGTGGAGTCCGCCTGCATGAACGCCAGTGTCACAGAGTGGTGTGAGAAGTATTGTCAAACTAGAAAACAAGAGGTGGCTATAAATCATAAAATGTTATATTCTCACACCTCTCTCTTCACCAGTCAGATAGCTATAGTCATTATGTTTAGGTGTCATCCTAAGTGGATTAAAGAAAACCAAGACAGCTGATTATATATTGTTTCTGCTTATGTCTGAGGGGGTGTGTCTAAGAGAGTTTAGGCCTTGAATCAGAAGACTGAGAGAGTCCACTCTCTCTCAAGATGAGGGCACATTCCAATCAATGGAAGGACAGTTTTCTGATTACTATGACAAAATACCTGAGAAAGGCATCTTAGATAAAGAAGGGTTTCTTTTGGCTCACAGTTTTAGGGTGCAGTCCATCATGGTGGGAAGGTGTGGAAACAGAGAGATGAATGCTCTGCTGATGCTTAGCTTGACGTCTACTTTTCATTCAATCCAAGACTCCAGTCCATGGAATGGTACCATCCACAGTCAGGGGGGAGTCATTCACTTCAATCAGAATGCAGAAACTCCCTCACAAGCGTGCAAAAAAAAAAAAAGTTTATCTTGGGATCTGGATGATTGTAGATCCTGTCAAGGTGATGATAATAACCCTTGCAGATGCTCAAGAAGACAAAGATATGTGAAAAGTAGGTGCACTCTCTCCCAGAGCCAGGACATCTCTCCTCTATTGTCACTGACAACCAGGATTCCTAGCATTTTGTGCCAAACCATCCCATCCCCAGCTCTCGGGTCTTCAGCTTCAGGCAGAGAGTCATGCCATCAGTTTTCCTGCTTCTGAGGCTCTTTTGGATTTCGACTTCTCTGACATCCGTGGTTCTTCAGTTTGCAGACAACATATACAACTTCTCATCCTATACAATTTCTTGAGCTGGTCACATTGAATGATCTTCACTCCTCTGTCACTCTCTCCCATCTATTGTTTTTTCCCCAGTAAGTACACTTGACCCTTGACTCATAGATCAGCTGAGATGCTTACTTGGCAGAAATAACCTACATATTCACCCTCAGAGTATCTGATCCCTTAGTGCATTTGTCATCATAGGAAAATGCCATCATCAACAGAACTGGAGGGATGGAGTGACAGCACAGTGGCTGCTCTGGCCTGCAGATGTTATTCTCAACGCTCTCACCATCAAAGCATCAGCCCTAGTTGTTGTCAGTTGAGCGCATTACTAGAGTAATCATTTTCCCTGCTCACTGTCGTGAGAAATTGCAAGTAACCCACATAGTCCTAAATCCCAACAAACACCTACCATTTTGCCTCACTTGCAGTAAAAGGTATAATATAAGAGACAGGATCAGCTTCAGACTGTGTGCCACACTACCCGTGGAAGTTTGAAGAATTAAATAGCTGAAGGAGTTGTTTTGAAGGTGCATATTATAGGAACCGCAATGGTTTTACTTAGCGTTTCTTTGGAGAGGCTTTGAGTGTGCTGAAGAAGCATACATAGCACCTCTTGGCACAATCAAGAAGAAAAATAGATTAGTGTGTTTCAGAACGCCTTCCCTCAGGGAGGCTTGCAAAAGGATCGATCATAACAAATGATGGTTTTGTGCTCTGTTCCATCAGCCAGGCCTGTTTCCTATTCTAGGTGCAACTGTAGGGTACAGCTCCATCCACCTTACGCAGACAGGTAGCCCTGTCCTCCTGTCTGTATCCCACACTGAAATCATGTCTCTGAAGCTTCTATAGTCTACAGAACCCACTGGAAGCCCAGATGGATGGCGACCTTAACATCCCCGGGGCAGCTCTCTCACCAAAAGAAGCTGAGCTAGATGAATTCTCCTGTCTCCACCATTGCAATATATGATTGGGAAGCATGGCATGCATGGCTCCGATGGCCTGGAGGAATCAAACGCCCGTTTCCTAAAGTGACAGCCTCACACATTAACACCAGAATTGTTTCTTCCCACTTTCACATTCTTCACTCCCTCAATTTTGGGGGCTCACTGCCCACATGAAATAAGCCAAAGGGGCTTCAGAAACAAAAACTGTGGATTCTCTGGCACCTTTCAGGTGACTATTGCTGTGATGAAATACCACGATGCAAAGCAACTCAGGGGAGGAAAGGGTTTATTTGGCTCTCACTTCCACATCACTGTTCGTCATTGAAGGAAGTCAGTGCAGGAACTCAAACAGGGCAAGAACCTGGAGGCAAGAGCTGATACATAGGCCACTGTGGGCTCATCCTGCTTTCTTACAGAACCCAAGACCACCAGCCCAGGGATAGCACCATGCACAATGGGCTGGCCCCTCCACCCATCAATCATTAATTAAGAAAATGCCCTACAGGCTTGCCCACAGCCTGATTTTATGGAGTCATTCTCTCTACTGAGGTTCTCTCTACCCAGATGACTTTAGTTTGTATCAAGTTGAAATAAAACTATCCAGCATACCTGGGAACGTACTACTGACTCCATCCATAGAAGCAGATACGCTATCTACAGGTCCTCAACTCTTCAAAGCTGTACAATGTTGTCGGTTGAGTGCATTGCTATAGTAATCCTATTCTTTGCTCACTGTCATGAGAACTAACCCACACAGTTAATCCTATCATGTCAGTCCCTAACTCTAGTAGGAATTCCCAGGGGACCTGCAATCTAAGCCTTCCAAAGCAGTTAGACAAGCTTAAGATCTTCACTTTCTCTTTTCTCTTCCAAATCCAATGCCCTAGTCTCTTTCCCTATCTAGGAAGCAGACTACCTCTTGTTACCTCTCCTCACACTCTGCCCCCGTTTCCAGGAGATGAAGCAAATCTTGGTGGAACCGATCCTGTTTTCCTCCCTCCTGTGGGACCCTTCTGAGCCCCACATCCTCCTCTCTCGTCCTCATTCCTAGACATCAGCTTCCAATATCTAGAGTCCCCAGTGAGCACACCTATCAGGGTCCCAGAAGAATTCAGTACCAGGCAACCACACAGCCAGCACACCTTCCTACAAACCAGAGAGAAAACAGAATCCAAGAAACAAGAAACCCAAACAACAAAGAGAAGACCAAGAATTAGCACCTAGAAGTCTAATCATCCCCAAACCAGAAACCAAGATGCCAGCATAAAAACAGTAACAGTCTGCTGGGAGTGGTGACATATGCCTTTAATCCCAGTACCCAGGGAGGCAGAGGCAGGCATGTATCTGTGAATTCTAGGCCAGCCTGGTCTACAGAGTGAGGACAGAGAGTGTACAGGACAGCCAAGGGCTACAAAGAGAAACCCTGTCTCAAAAAGCCAAAAACAAAACAACAACAAATAACAGTCACAGCCAGGGCAATGTGTCTTCAACAGAACCCAGCAAATAGCAGGCCCTGAGAATTGCAACATAACTGAAGCACAAGATAACGACCTTCAAATAGCCACTATGAATACGATAAAGGTCCTTAAATGGGAAATGAATAAATCCATTAAAGAAATCTATGAAAACAGATCCACCGGCCTTGATTTTCTTCTTGTGGGGCTCCTGAACCATCTGGGTCCTCCCATCCCCCCAGTCTTCCATACCACTCTCTCCTGGAGTCCATCAGCAAGTCCCAGCATCTGTCCTGTTCCCTGTGAGTGGAGACTATCAGAGGACATCTATGTTGGCCTAATATTTACTTATAAGTGAGTACATACCGTGTGTATCTTTCTCACTCAGGATGATCATTTCTAGTTCCATCCATTGGCTTGCAAATTTCAAGACTCCCTTGTTTTTGAGAGCTGAATACTATTCCATTGTGTAAATGGACCACTGTTTCTTTACCTATTCTTCTGTTGAGGGACATCTAGGTTGTTTCCAGATTCTGGCTATTACCAGGGGGCCTGCACAAACCTTTGTATGCATGCAGTAAACATAGACCCCCCCCCATTCAGATCTAGCCAATGGAAAGATCATTCTCCACAGCTGTGGGGAGAGCAGTGACTACCTCTGATGTGAACTCTGGTGCCTCATATTTGATTATTTCCCCTTAGTGGGGAGGCCTGGTGGCAGGAAGAGGAAGGAGAATCAGGCTATCTGGATGAGACCTGAGAGGGTATGGTCAGATCGTGGGGGAGGAGGTCCCCTTCTATCAGAGGCCTAGGGGAGGGAAATAGGGTAAAAGAGGGAAGGGGAATGGGAAGATACAAATGGAGGGATAACAATTGGAATATAATCTGAATAAATTATAATAATTTATTTTTTTAAAATACTGACAAAAAAAAAAAGAAATCTATTAAAACACAAATCATGGAAGGAAATTGGGGAAAACAATTCAAAACCTAAAGATAGAAATAGAATCAATAAAGAAGAGCCAAACTGAGAAAAATTTAGAAAGAAAAAAATTTAAGAAATTGAATAGGAACCTCAGAGGCAAGATCCATCAACAGAATATAAGATACAGAAGAACAGCTCTCAGACATTGAGGACATGTTAAAAGAAATGGACACATCAGTCAAAGAAAATGTTAAATCTAAGGAAAATCCTTACATGAAAAAATTGGATAATCTTGAACAGTACAGGAAGACCAAATTTAAGAATGGTAGGAATGGAGAAAGGAGAAGAAAGCCGAGTCAAAAGCAAAGAAGATATTTTCAACAAAATCATACAAGAAAAATTTTCTAACCTAAGGAAGAAGATACCTATCAAAGTACAAGAAGCATACAGAATACAAAATGGACTAGACCAGAAAAAAAAATTTCCTTGGCACATAATAATCAAAACACTAAACCTACAGGACAAAGAAAGAATATTAAAAGAAGATACCTATCAAGGTACAAGAAGCCTACAGAATACAAAATAGACTAGACCAGAAATGAAATTTTCTTGGCACATAATAGTCAAAACACTAAATCTACAAGACAAAGAAAGAATATTAAAAGCTTCAAGAGAAAAAGACCAAGTAACATATAAAGGCATGTCTATTAGAATAAATAACACCTCTCTCTTCAGTGAAGACTCTGAAATCCAGAAGGGTCTGAACAGATGTTCTACTTCAAGAGACACAGATGCCAGGCCAGAGTACCATACCTGGCAAAACTTTCAATCACAATAGATTGATGTTTCATGATAAAACCAAATTTAAGCAGCATTTATCTAGAAACCCTGGCCTATAGAAGGCACTAAAAGGAAAACCCCAACCTAAAGGAATAAATAATCCCTGACCAGGAAATCAAAAAAGGAGAAAGATACACACATACACACACCAAAATAACAGAAATCAACAAACACTGGTCATTGATATCTCTTAACATCAGTAGTTAATTCCCCCAATCAAAAGACACAGACTAAATTAATAGATGTAAAAACAAGATGCTGCACTCAAAAAACACACCTCAACATCAAGGGTAGACATCACCTCAGTATAAAAGGATGGGAAAAGGATGGAAAAGGTACCAGAAAATGGGCCTAAGAAGCAAACTGATGAGGCTGTTTTAATACCTGATAAAATAGATGTAAAGCCTAAACTAATCAGGGAAGAATACTATATATTCACCAAATGAAAAATTCACTAAGAGGGCATTTAAATTCTTGACATCTTTATCTCAAACATGAGAGCACCCAAGTTTGCAAAAGAAACAGTTCTACAGCTTAAATCACATATTGACTCTCAAACATTGATAATTGGAGACTTCTGTACTCTACTCTAGCCAATGGACAGATCATCAAGACAGAAACTAAGCAGAAATGCTACCACCAACTGACATTATAAACCAAATGGACCTAATAGATATTAACAAAATATTTAACCCTATACAAAAGAATATTCTTTCTTCTCAGCACCTCATGGAACTTTCTCCAAAATTGGACACATACTCAGACAAAAAACAAGTCTTAACAGATACAAGAAAATGTAAATATTGCCCCCTGACCCACATCCTGTCAGACCACCACATATTACAGTTAGATATCAACAACAACAGAAAGCTTACAAACTCCTGGAACCTGAGCAACTCTCTATTAAATTTAAAAAAAAAATGAGTCAAGACAAAAATTAATAAAGAAATTAAAGACTTTTTAGAATTGAATGAAAATCAATGCACAACATACCTTTATTTATGGGTCATAATAAAGGCTGATCTTAGAGGCAAGTTCATAGCACTATGTGCCTAGTTTACAATGTAGAAATCTTATTCTCATAACTTAAAAGCACATCTGAAATCTCTAGAACCAAAAGAAGAAATTATAGCCAAAAGGAATATATGGCAAGAAATAATCAAACTAGGGGCTGAGATCAACAGGATAGAAACAACAACAAAAGCATTACAAAAAAATCAATGAGACAAAGTTTTCATTATTTGAGAAAATCAATAAGATTGACAAGTCCTTATTTAAATTAACTAAAAGGAGAGGAACAATACCCAAATAACAAAATTAGAAATAAAAATGAGGACATAAGAACACTGAGGATATCCAGAGTATCATTAAGGACATACTAAAAGTACAAAAGAAAGAAAGAAAGAAAGAAAGAAAGAAAGAAAGAAAGAAAGAAAGAAAGAAAGAAAGAAAGAAAAGGATTTCTAGATACATATCATTTACCAAAGTTAAATCAAGATAAATAAACAATTTAAACAGACCTGAAACCTCAAGGGAAATAGAAGACCAGAAAAGCACGAACAAAGCCCTGACATTAGCACAGAATTCTACCAGAGTTTCAAAGAAGAGTTAATGCCATTGTTATTCAAATTATTTTTAAAGAAATAGAAACAGAAAAAAACATTGCCCAATTCATTTCTGAGGCCATAATTACCCCAATACCCAAACCATATGAAGACCCAACAAAGAGAGAATCACAGATCAGTTTGTCTTATGAACATAAATGCAAAATTTTTCAATAAGATACTTATAAAACAAATCCAAGAACACATCAAAAAAATCATCTACCATGCATGATCAAGCAGGCTTCGTAAAGAGATATAGGCATGGTTCAGTATATGAAAATCAGTTATGATAACCCACCATATACATGAACTGAAAGACAAAAACCACATGCTAATCTCATTGGATGCAGAAAAGGCCTTTGAGAAAATCTTCATGATAAAAGTTCTAGAGAGATTAGGGATACAAGGGACATACCTAAACATGATAAAGACAGGTTACAGTAAGCCCATAGCCAACATCAACTTAAGTGGAGAGAAACTCAAAGCAATTCCACTAAAATCAGGAACAAGATGAGGTTGTCCACTCTCTCTCCATCCCTATTTAATATAGTACTTAAAGTCTTAATAGAGCAATAAGACAAGGAAGAAGTCAAATATATCTTATTTTCAGATGATATGATAGTATATATAAGTGGCCCCCAAAATTCCACTCCTCCAGTTAATAAACACATTTGTTAAAGTAGCTAAATAAAAAATGAACACACAAAAACCAATAGCCCTTCTATATACAAATGATAAATGGATGGAGAAAGAAGTCAAAGAAACACTTTTCACCAAAGCACAAAATAAAATAAAACATCTTGGGGTAACTCTAAGCAAGGAAATGATTTGTCTAATAAAAACTTCAAGTCTTTGAAGAAAAAAATGGAAGATATCAGAAAATGGAAAGATCCCCCATGCAAATGGATCAGCAGGATTAATATAGTAAAAAACAAAAAATGGCCATCCTACCAAAAGGACTCTACAGATTGATTGCAATCTCCATTAAAATTCCAACACAATTCTTCACATTATAATTTTAAGCTTCATATGGAAATACAAAAAAAAAGTGAGGATAGCTTTTTTTAATTCCTTAATAATAAAAGAACTACTGGAAGAATCACCACGCCGGACCTCAAACTGTACTACAGAGCTATAGTAATAAAAACCACATGATAATAAAAGCTGCATGATATTGGCACAAAAGCAAGACCAATGGGATAGAATTGAAGACATGGACTTAAATCCACATACATATGGACACCTGATTTTTTTTTTTTATAAAGAAGCCAGAAATAGACCCCGAAAAAAGACAGCATCTTAAGCATGTGGTGCTGGTCAAACTGGATGTCTGCATGTAGAAGAAGGCAAATAGTACAATACTTACAACCCTACACAAAACTCAACTCCAAAAGAATCAAGAACCTCAAGATAAAACCAGATACACTGAACCTGACAGAACATAAAGTGGAGGATAGCCTCGAATACGTTTCTGCATAGACCACCATTAGTTCAGGCATCGAGATCAACAACTAATAAGTGAGACCTCATGAAACTTAAAAGCTTCTACACAGCAATGGACACCATCATTTGGACAAAATGGCATCCTACAGAATGGGAAAAGACTTTTTTTTTTTTTACCAATTACATATGTGATAGAGGGCCAATATTCAAAATATATAAAGAACTGAAAATAACTGGATATCAAGAAAAATAACCCAATTGAAGACTGGGGTTCATTTCTAAGCAGACTTCTCAAAAGAAGAAGAAAGCCCAGAAAGAAAGTGTCAACGTCTTAGTCACAGAAAAACACAAATCAAACCTACTTTGACATTTCATCTTACACTCATCGGAATAGCTAAGATAAATTGAACAAATGACAACTCATAGTGGCGAGAGGTGGAGTAAGGGAAATATTTGTCCCCTGCTGTTGGTACTGCAAACTTGTATAGCCACTGTGGAAAGCAGTGTAGTGTTCCTCGGGAATATGACGGCCAATCTACCTTGAGATCCACCTACACTAATCTTGGGCATAAAGACAAACATTGGAAATTAAACAATATGCTTCTAAATAACATATAGTCAAAGAAGTCTTACAATTTTTAAAGTGTTTTAGGCCAAATGATGACAAACATGACTTGAGGCGGGGGACACAGGTTAGGGAGTAAGTAACTTACCATAGAAATGTAAGGGTCTGTGTTCATATCTGCAGCACCTTTATAAATGCTGGGCCGGCTTCGGAGCCGACATACAATCACATCTCTTGGAGGTAGAGACAGAGGAAGCAGGATAGAATGGCTACAATAATGGAGGTGGTGATCCTGAGTCCAAGTGAGGAAGCCTGCCTCAATATATAGATAGAAAGCAATTAAGGAAGACACCCAGTGTCAACCTCCAGCTTCCACATTCACATGCTCAAATGTACATGCCACACACATACGAATATACACATAAACTGACAACTACGTAGACAGGCTAACCAGGAGAAACAAAAATATACAAATTACTAATACCAGAAATGAGAGAGGAACCATTGTCACAGATCTCAGGAAGTGGATATGTAAGAGGAGGGAATTCCACTTGGAATATTTGCTTGTGAGATCTATGAGCAAGCATTTGATGGTTGCTATGAATATGCTGATTCCTTAGGAGACACAAGATGTCCAAGTTCATGTAATGTATGACATCATCTGAGTAGGCCTTTGCTCATCTCAGTGACTTGATTAATAATTAATGATCTTTCAGGAAGAAAAAATAAAACAAGGGTGGTTGGTTTTCTTATTGCAATACACTCAACATGTAATATTTAAATATCAATTCTACATACTCATTTACCAAAAATTGAAGTGGAATAGATACTCCTTGACTCATTTTATGAAGTAAATATTACACACACTACACACACACACACACACACACACACACACATACACACACATACACACACAAGAGATGATAACAAAGGAATATTATACACAAATATCCTCACTTTAGGGAACATTATAATTTCATAAGTTGTTATAAATCTGTAAGAAAGTCTATAAGACTTGTTCAGGAAAGTGTCCTCTAGTTTATAAGATCTTCCCAGCAGGACTATAGGTTAGCATTCTGATGTGACTATGTCTGTGTGTTAGAACTGAGTAAGTGAGGGATGGCAGATGAAGGGAGCCAGGCTTTTCAGAACTGAGTGACAGATTACAAATAAGCAGGATGAAGAGGCTGACATGGCCAATGTGATGATGGATTAGAGTTGGGGACTTAATGGGAGCTCTTGTTAACTGATACAGACACAGGACATGTCACATAAAGATATTTATTGATACTTGTACATATAAGAGGTCACAAGCACACATATATTTCCTAGTTCTGTCAGCAGGGAGATCAGAGAACCAACCACACCACAGAAGCAGTAAGAACACCTCATACCAGGATACTAGTCTCTCTAATAATATGTTTCTGGGTTCCTTGGAGAAGTGACTGACTCACAACACTGGTCAGGAAATGTACAATATGAGCTAAAAGAACCATGTACTGCTAGAAAGCAAGAACATGCTCAAAACATACTAGGTACACATTCAAAGAGCCCTCCCATGGATGGAAATATGCCAAAGGCACATGAGTTAAATGAAACTGCTCCCAGTGGCCAAGGCTGAGAAAACTTGGACCACAAAATAAAATGACAAATACTATATTATAACTCAAGGGAATGGGCTATATAGTCATGAATCCACCTACCAACACACCTAGATAAATAAATAAACAAACAAACTCTCAACTAATAAATGGGTCAATGAACTGAACAGACAGCTCTCAAAGAAACAGAAATGGCAAACACTTTGTGTGTGTGTGTGTGTGTGTGTGTGTGTGTGTGTGTGTGTGTGTGTGTGTGCACACGCACGCAAGCACACTTACAACATTTTTAGCCATCAGGGAAACACATTTATTTAAACTGTCTTGAGATTCATCTCACCACAGTCAAAGCAGCCATCATCAAGAAAACAAACGATGACAAGAACTGGCAAAGATGTGGAGAAAGAGAAATACTTACTCTCTTTGATGTTGATGGGAGTGGAAATCAGTGTAGAAGATCCTCAGGACACTGAACCTAGGGCCACCAATGCGAACCAGCTACTCCATGGCTGAAAATATACCAAAAGGACTTTACATTTTTCCACAAAGATATTCACGCACCCTTGTCTTCTGCAGCTCTGCTCATAATAACAAGAAAATAGAATCAGCCAAGGTCAGTGCTTCTCAGCCTGTGGGTCGCAACCCCTAAGCCCACCAGAAAACACAGATGTCTACATTACCCTTCATAACATTAGCAAATTTACAGGTATGAAGTAGCTACAAAAATAATTTTATGGTTGGGGGTCGCCACAAATGAGCAACGTTATTAAAGAGTCCCTGAATTAGGAAGGTTGAGAACCGCTGGCTTAGATGATCGTGCACAGTGGAGTAGATACTGAAAATGTGGTACATACAACAGAACTTTGAAGAATGATAAAATAGGAAAGTGGATGGAGTTGAGAAAAGTGAGATAAAGTAAGGTAAGCCAGGCTCACAAAAATAAACGCTGTGTGTTTTATCCACCATGGAGGATCTAAGTTCATTTGTTTGTTTGATTGCTTGTTTGTTTGTCTTGAGACCAAGTATTACTGTGTAGTTCTGACTGACCTGGAATTTACTTTGTAGATCAGGCTGACCTTGAACTCACAAAAATCCACCTGCCTCCACCACCTGAGTGCTAGAATTAAAGGCATAGGCCGCCATACCTGGAGGTTCCAGGGGTGTGTGTGTGTGTGTGTGTGTGTGTGTGTGTGTGTTTATGTGAAAGTGGGTTTTGACAGAGACCAAAACACTTGTAAGAAAGAGAAAGAGACCGACCGAAACGGAGGGAAGTGGAGAACAGTGATTCTCAACCTTCCTAACGCTTTGACCCTCTAAAACAGTTCCTCATGTTGTGGTAATCGCCCCAACTATAAAATTATTTTCAGAGCTACTTCATAACTGTAATTTTTCTACTGTTATGAATTGTAATGTAAGTATGTGATATGCAGGGTATCTGATGTGTGACCCTTATGAAAGGGTATTTGACACCCCCCCAAGAGGTTTTGACCCCCACAGGTTGAGAACTGTTGGCAAAGAGGGTTAAGTGCATACATCATGTAAAAATAGAATACTAGACACAGAAGAAAACAAACTGCACCAGGTTCAAGGAACTGTAGGAAAGGGGCTGGGAGCTTTCAACTGAAGCTAAATGCGGCTGAAAACACTTTAGAAAAGCCTTTTACTTTGCATGCTAATATTTTTAAATTTTTTTAGTTAATTTATTCATATTACATCTCAATTGTTAGCCCTTCCCCTGTTTCCTCCCATTCTTCCCTCCCTCCCACATCCCCCCTTCTCCCCTCCTCTATGTCTGTGATTGAGGGAGACCTCCTCCCCCTATATATGCTCTTAGAATATCGAGTCTCTTCTTGGTAACTTGCTATCCTTCCTCTGAGTGCCGCCAGGCTTCCCCAGCCAGGGGATGTGGTCAGGAAAGGGGCACCAGAGTTCGTGTGAGAGTCAGATCTCACTCTCCACTCATCGGTGGAGAATATCATGTTCATCGGCTAGGTCTTGGTAGGGGTTTGAAGTTTACTGCCTATATTCTCCTTGGCTGGGGCCTTAGTTTGAGGAGGACCCAGATCTGCCTGCCATAAAGTTCTTCTTGTAGATTTCCAGGACCCTGTGGGTCCTATTATTTCCCCATTCTTCCGTACTACTCTCGCCTAAAGTCTCAATAGGATGTCCTCTCCTCTGACCCACTTTCTTGGTAAGTTTTTCATGGTATGTATCCCTTGGACTAGTGTTTTGATATAAGTGAGTATATACCGTTTGTCTCTTTTTGCTTCTGGGTGAACTCACTCATTATGATAATTTCTAGATCAATCCATTTGTCCACAAATTTTGGAAATTCCTTGTTTTTAATAGCTGAGTAGTATTCCATAGTGTAAATGTACCACAGTTTCTTAGTCCATTCTTCTACTGAGGGACACTTAGGCTGTTTCCATGTTCTGGCTATTGTGTATAAAGCAGCTATAAACATGATTGAGCATATGTCCCTGTTGTGTGGTAGGGCATTTTCTGGGTATATTCCAAAGAGTGGGATAGCTGGATCTTCAGGAAGCCCTATTCCCATTTTTTCTGAGAAAGCACCAGATAGCTTTCCAAAGTGGTTGTACTAGTTTGCATTCCCACCAGCAATGAAGGAGTGTTCCTCTCTCTCCACATCCTCGCCAACATGTGGTGTCATTTGAGTTTTTGATCTTAGCCATTCTGATGGGTGTAAGATGGAATCTCAGTGTCGTTTTGATTTGCATTTCTCTGATGACTAACGAGGACAAGCATTTCTTTAAGTGTTTCTCAGCCATTTGATATTCCTCTGTTGAGAATTCTCTGTTAAGTTCCAAGCCCCGTTTCGCAATTGGGTTGTTTGGTTTTGTGGTGTTTAATTTCTTGAGTTCTTTATATATTTTGGATATTAAACCTTTGTCAGATGAAGGGTTGGTGAAGATCTTTTTCTAGTCTGTAGGCTGTTGCTTTGTTCTACTGACAGTGTCTCCTTGCATGCTAATTTTAAAAAATTAAAGTGATAATATGAAATCACTCCCTTACAAAGGAACATACTGTCCACTACAGGAAGTCTTTCTGACACTTTGACTGATGTTTCATGACCTTGCTCTATTAGGACTCTTTTCACAAATTCAATAATAATTCACTTTCTTGAAACTTGTTTTTCTTATTTATTACAAAGATGTTAGTTAGCATTTCGGGAAGCTTCATTCTGGAATTCCCTATGTGTATTTCTGTATCCCTCAGTGCCAAGAGCATCATAAATCTTCATAACTATGTATTGGATGGATGGATGATGGGAAGAAGGCAGGAAGGCTTTCCGCCTGTCAGTCACTGTGCTTTGTGTTTCTCACCAATTGTTTTTAGTACTACAGTGCATGATTCTTGGCATTATAACCCAACACATCATGTACGGACTACTGTTGGGGTGGGGGGACAGGAATGTGTATGTAGATGCCCGAAGGCACCCGTAGGTGTCGTTACTCAAGTGCCATCCACTGTGGGTTTTAGTTTAGTTTAGTTTAGTTTAGTTTATTTGATACAGTATCTCACAATGACCAGTGAGCCCCCAGGGACCAGTTTGTCTCCACTTCTCTAGCTCTGGGATTTCAAGTACAAGCTACAACACACAGCTTCATATATTTGATTTGTGGTAGTAGAGGTGGGCACATCAAACTTAGTTCCCCATGCTTGCAAGACAAGCACTTTACTGGATAAGCTATCCCCAAGCCCCTGGCCTGTTGGTTTTGACCATTTAACATGTAAGGTACTGTTGTGGTTAAGAGAAATTCTTTTTCTTATCCAACAAGCAACACAAGCAAGACTCAAACCAAACTTCCTGACCCCAGACATCACATGCTTGGCCTGCTCTCCTATTGCCATAAACCTCCTAAGGTAACAACAGAATGAGAGGAATTTGCACTTTCATAAGCATTTCCTGCCTTGCTGCTGCCCTGGGAATGCCAATAGATTGCTTCTGGAGCCCCTTCGGTGGTGCCAATTATGAAAGTGAATGGAACAGAACCGCCACCCCCTCCTCCTCCATCAAAATGTTTCTCTTACACAGTTCTGTTTCTCTTCACCCCCCACCCCAAGCCATTTATCTCTTTCCAGCTTGGCTTGGATAAAAGCGGGTCATCTATAATTTGTCTAGCTCTGCATTCTGCAGAGGAGGCGAGGAGACAGAGATAAACGCGTGACCTCCAGTTCATTTTTCTAATAACAGTATCTTGTCTTGACATAAGCGGGACCTGGGACTGCTCATCACATTTAAGGAAAAAGAGAAAAATGGTGGGGGATGGGGATGAGCAGCAGAAGGAGGACCTTTCTCTGAAAACCCCAAAGACCATAAAAACCACTCACCTCAGAGAGCACCAGAGGAGTGCCAGGCAAGACAGTGCAGGGGCCTGGGGATGTTTGGTTGGCATTGGTTTACCCCCGAGTTCAGACTTAACTGTGACATAATGGCTCTAAAGTAAGATTTAAAACACAGAGAGAAAAGTTAGACTCTGGAAGAGAAGGCTTTTGCCCTAATTAAACAGCTTTGATGTTATGAAAAAAAAAATACAGGGCAGATGTCACTTGCTATTTTATAGCAGCCGTGTAATTGCTAAATTCTTTAAGCATAGAGGAATATTTTGGGACATGAGAATAGAAGCAAGTTCTTTTGAGAAAATAGTCCCAACTGTCTCCAAGTCATCATCTGTGTTGGGAAACAAGCTGACATTTTAGGAGAAAACGAGATTTTTCTGCATGTAGCTCCAGAGCAAATCTCACACGTAGCTCTATGGACGCAGTTCCATTTAGCATTTTGCTATGGGTTTTTTTTTTCTTTCTATTTTTTAGAGTGATAGAAAACCACACTTTCTCCTCCTAAGTAATAAAGCTGCGGAGAGGATTGCAAGGCATAGCGTTCTATAAATGAGTCTAAATTTATGGCTGCATTATAAACTATATTAGGCAATCCAAAAGCCTGCTTGTTTCTTTGGAGTCTATAAATTAGGCAGTCATGCCCCGTAAACAGCAAACGAACAGCCACAGAATCACTCTGGGACAAGATGCATACACAGACGCTGCAGAACGTTCTGCGTCTCCTCGCTCGCAGGCATTTTTCAATAAATCACCAGTAGAATGAAGTCCAGGCCCCCTTCTTTAAAAGACACCCAGCAGGCAAATGGACTCGTGTCACATTCCAACCAGCTAACAAGGATGACTAAGGAGGCCCATATGGTAGAGCAAGTTTATCATATAACAAACATCATCCTCAAGAGATAACTGAGATTCCATCAGAGATCTCCGTGTACTGGACATGGGGCAGACTTGCAGAACACTAACAAAAATGAGTGTGGTTCCTTCTGTCATTATTTCTCATGAAAATCATGCAAGGTCCAGCCGTGACGTTAAGCCCCATACCTCAGTTGTTTATGCTTATCTGATAGCCCTGCAAGGCTTGTGAAATAGGGGAACTGAGGCCACAAAGTTGAGCTCTGAAACTTCCTTCTTCCCGGTAAAGCAGCTAAATCTCTCAGCTCTCAGCTCCCAAAGCCAAGCCATTACTTAGCCCTATTATCCTTTATGTCTAGACTAGTTGTGACCCTGCCATGCCTAAGCATGTGGTAAGATGCCTTGGGTCAGGTTCTGTGTGTTTTATCGCTCACTACAAATTCAACTTAGCCAAAGCAAGAGCAGTGATGGCATAGCAAGAAAGAGTAGAAAGAAGAGCCCCCAGCTTCATTGAGTGAGTTCTGTGTGCCAGGCACTAGGGTAGGCAGTATGAGAAGAGCCTTGCCTGATCTTTATCATGCTGCAGAGGCTAGACTCCTCTAGCCTCCAGATGTTGTTGTTGTTGTTGTTTATTTTTAAACTAGCATACAAACTATTCATTATGATATTGTCAGAAAGTGTCTGTTTTAGTTGATCCCCCAGCTCCTCCCCCCTCCCACACCACTTCCTTCACCATCGCGTCCCCCTCTTTCTCCTCGTAGTCACCTTTTAAATTTCATGTCCTATGGATTCTATTGCCCTTTTCTAAAAATTACGTTTCTATCCCTTCTTTAAGGCTTGTTTTTCAGAGGCTGGAAAGATTACCCGATAGGCTAACTGCTTGCTGCATAAGCGTGAGGACCCAAGTTCAGATCCCTAGCACTCAAGTAAGTGTGGATTTGGAAGCACCCGTCTGTAACTCCAGGGCTTGGAAGAGAGGCAGGAAGACCTTTGGGGCTTCTTGGCAAGCCAACCTAGCTCCAGGTTTAGCAAACACAGTGTCTTAAAATTCAAGGTAGAGGGCTGGAGCGATGGCTGTCTGCTCTTCCAGAGGACTGGAGTTCAAATCCCGGCAACCACATGGTGGCTCACAACCATCTGTAATGTGATCTCATGCCCTCTTCTGGCCTGCAGATATACATGCAGATAAAGCACTCATATACATTAAATAAATCTTTAAAAAAAAATCAAGGTAGAGCTGGGTGTGGTGGTGCACGCCTTTAATCCCAGCACTCAAGAGGCACAGGCAGGCAGATCACTGTGAGTTTGAGGCCAGCCTGGTCTACAAAGTGAGTCCAGGACAGCCAAGGCTACACAGAGAAACCCTGTCTTGAAAAACAAAACAAAACAAAAACAAAAATCAAGGTAGAGTTGTCTGTACACACATGCATGTGAGCACACACACACACACACACACACACACACACACACACACACACACACACATCAACTAGATGTGGCAGAATATAATGGTAGACTTGTAAACCCAGTGCTGGGGAGATAGAGACAGGACCTAAGGTTCACTAGGCAACCAGCCACGCCTCCTCGATGAGCTCTATGACATTGAGAGAACATGTCTCAAAAAAACAAACAAAACATACCCACCCAGGTGAGCAACTACTAAAGAACAACAGACTGTCCTCATATATATGCATATTCTCACACATACATGTGTGTACACATACACATGCACACGTATGAGTGCCAGGGTAGGGGAAAGATATGGCAGACAGACTTGGTTTTTCTCCCCCTCATGGCCTCCTTTCTAGTTTTGTGCATAAATAATGAGCAAGTACACCAATTACCCTTTACTGTGGATGAGAAATATAACACTGAGAGTGTAAGGATTGGGGGAATCACACAACCTAGCAAGGGACAGAACTGTGGTTTGAAACTAGATCAGGATCCCTATGAGACACACCCACTTACTACAACAAGCTGCGAACACCAAAGTTACAAATGTGATGGGGTGAGATGTCTAAGCATACATTTTTGTGTATCCCTATATTCCCAAATCCTCCTGTACTTCAAGTATGTGGTGTGCGGAATTGAGAAGTCCTGATTGTTTGGACAAATATTTGTCATGATGACCAGCTATTTCCACTCCTTGCCAACTACAAGCAGAATTTTCTATTCTGTGTGTTAGTTATGTTTGTTCTTTTTACTTAAACTTCATTGCCCCATTATTGTGATCTTTGTTGTTTTGGTTTTAAATTCTGAGGCAAAAGGTGGAAATGGTCCCTGTCCTTCCATTTTTGTCCCACTCTGAGGACTGTCCACTCCTTCTACCTCCTCTTCATCCCTTATCTCCAAACAGGTGACATCTGTGGAGAAACTAAATTACAACTTATTCCATTCTCAAAAACCTAAAGTGGATCCTGTGGGTTTTTAAGACAAGAATGCACGAAATCCGGAATGAAAAGTGTTGAGAGGAAAGGGGAGGAATTTGATCAAAATATATACATGTATGAAATTCTTAAATAAGTAAAAAGACAGACAAAACCAAACAAGCAAACAATCAAACCTAAGAAAATGTTTCTACAATTTCATCTAGGCCTTGAATCAGCCACACGAGAATCTTTTCACTTGATGCTGCAGGAGACAGGAAATCCCCCTTCTTGCTTATCCTCATCTGTGCTTATAAACCACATGGTCCCAGGCCTTTCCGGGCACAATTTCAGCTGAGAGGTTGAAATTATTCCTTATCACAACCCCCTCCTCCCATCTCCCAGTGTCCTTTTTAGCGCTTCCAAGCCATTGGCACAAGATGGTACATCTTTCATAAGAGGCGATCTTATTTGTTGGCTTTGGCAGACTCTGAAACACTTCAGATCCGTCCACAAAGACCAGAGCACCAACAATTCTTCTCTTCTTCCTGTATCTGGTAATTAGATCTCTTGCACCTGTCTGTACCCTTAAACTCTGCTACTGTCCAGGGCATTAAGGGCTGCCCCTGGAGTGTGTGCAGCATTGATAGCCATGGTTAGGATGGATGCTATGTTCAAGTGTTGGAAACAATAGAATAGTGGTCATAGACATGTCTCTACTATGAAAAGTGTTGAAGATAATAGAATATTTTACATAGGTATGTCTCTAATATGAAAGAAAAATCTAGCAGATAAAAAGCAGGTCATATTTTCTAACAAACACATTAACTATGCTTTAAAGAAATCATTCCAGGTGATGAGATTGAGAAAAATCACAATAACGTTCAAAACCCACAGATTGTATGAGAGAATGAAGGCGGTGGACTCATGGACAAGCAGCTTGAGTTAGTGTCTCCAGAGCTCTGTTCACATCACCCCATCAGTGAGGAGCACATTGTCAATACTCTTAATACAGACCCCAGCATCCTCACCTGCTGGGCACACATATAACCATTCCCAGCTCCTACTGAACTTCATTTATCATTTTTCATGAACCATAGTCTGGTATGCCTTTCTTTTCAAGATCTATTTATCTGGCCCCCTCACGAAATACAAGCTCTCTGAGATCAGGACAGTTGTTTTGTACAGCACTGTGTCTTCCAAGCTTCATATAGTCTCTACAAAGCGATAAACATTTGTTGATATAGTCAACAAATAAACAAATATCTACTTCAGATCCGTTGACCCTCAAAACCCTGTTTTCACCCTGTTCTCCAAATGCCTTTGGGGAAAATACAGCATTGATCCAACAATTCTCAAAGGATAGGCATGTTCACCTTAGTTACGAAGGGAACCTCTTGGCATTCACATGCTCAGCGTTGTTGTAGCAACTTCTACATCAGGCTGTTCTCCTGCAAGACCCCATGAACACACAGGCCAGTCAATATCTCCCCTTGGTGAAGAGAAAGCTAAGATCTAAAAAGAGGTGCCATGTCTAAGGTTTATATTCTGAGGAATTCTACCACCATCCTTCCTCATTCCCCCTTCATCTCTGACACATTAAACCAGTTTCCCTGCATCATAAATAATGAACAGAAAGACAGTATGGTTCCCGTTTTTTTGTAAGTTGCTGGTTTGTGTTTTATTGGCTCTTCCATGAAGAAATGACAAGAGAGAATGAAAACATGTGGAATTTTTAAGGCGTGTTTCACTTGAAATCTCCCCTTACAGTGCAACGCAGAGAAACCACAGCAAACCATAAAAGCACTGTTTATAAGGTGCTAATAGGATTATTAAAAGAAAGTGGCAATTTCAGTAATTTACATGCAGGGACATGTAGTTATGGGACTATGTGGATGCCCTCATTAGTGGTCATAATTTGATGTGCTAGGTTGGTAAAAGGGTTCATGCTAAACAGCCCTTCCTCTTGCATTCCGCTCTTCAGTAGGCCTGACAGTGATGGACACCCCTCAAGTAAGAAGCCCATTGCACCAGAGGCAGGCATGAAGGAAACAGCCAGAGCTGGTGACCGAGTTCAACGTCTGCACATTGGTCTTTCCCTCCTATTAAAACTGTAGTGTCCCAACTCGGGACACCAGAACAAAAGGCTTCATTCTTTTGAGTTCTTACTTGCCCAACCACAAAGCCAAGCCTCTTTGGCCAACAGCTCATTCAGACTCTGGCCACACCCAACCCTGTTCCACACAGGGAAATGCTACGAGAACAATATTTTAAGGTTTCCCCTTCATTATGACTCATGCATCCCATCATTTTCTTTGTCTGTCCTCTCTCGGTTATTTTCAGCCACGTCGGGAGTTCAGACAAGAGTGGATGACTGTGCAGGTTTCAGGCTGTACAGTTCTGAGCATCATTCATCACACTCCCTCTGTGGGTCTCTGTAGCTCTGGGCGTGGTGTTCTATTGCCCTGTAAGCTCTGGAGCCTACCTAGGCCATTTGAATATGGAAGATGAAACCAGTGTTATTTATTCCCTGCGCTCGTTTTGAAGTGCGGTGGAGTAACATGGGTACACATGACTTATCAATTAGGAAGTGAATTATCGAGTATACTCAAGTATGTGAGAAGACTGATCAGCTACTTTTTGAATAAGCAGAACTTCCCTGGGATATGTGTTTTGACCTCTAGTTCCCATAGAATAGAAGCCCTGGGACTCCCCTCTCCCCACTGCAGTGGGATGCTTATCCAAACTTAGAACCAATCTAAAGAACTGGCATTTACATACCACCCACCTTTTTTTAAAAAATGTATCCTAGATAAGATTAAATAGTGTAGGCCTGCTCCAGTAATTGATGCTTAACCAGATGTTTAAAAGGCATCCTTGGAACCAGAGTGATCTTGGAGCAATCTCGGAGCAGACAGGTCCATGTCCCCACAAAGTGATCCCAACATGCAAATCAAGGAAACGTCTCTTTCAGTGAGGGTTTTTTTTTTAAGTAAAATAAATGTTTTCAGAATGCATTTGATGAAACGGATATACTAATCAGAAGAAACGTGAAATAGGCAAGCAAATCAGACATTCCATCTTAGCCCAGGCAAAACCTGCCCAGAAGCAATGATAGAGCTCTGCCAGAAAGCCTGATGTTATCACTAGGGAAATAAAAATTTCTTGAGCCTATGTTTTGACTCTCCCCATGGAAGAAAGAGCAGTGTGATGTACCCAGGAAATGATTCAATGCCAGGCTTTGGCCATCTGTGTGAGTTTTAAAAACAAAAGTGCTCTAAAACTACATGAACACAGTCACATTTTGAGTTGCTTAGACTTAGGATTTTTCAATTAGTGAAAGAGGAGAGGATTTCAGCTGCTTAGAGCTCTCTGCTCAGGAAAGGCAATTCACGGCTACATTATTTTTTTAATTGATCTTCATTCATTAGTGCCAAATGAGAGAAATAATTGGGCTCTAATTACCCTGGCATCTGAGTAAGTAGTAGTATAATTTTCCATTTGACTCCAAAGTATTCTCAATAAGTCAGTTACGTCTCTTCTGCTATCTACTCAAGTGCAATAAAAAGAAGTGAAGGAGGGAAAGAAAAGCACACACACACACACACACAAACGTAATCACAGCTCTTATCGATATGCAACCTCTTTCCTGTCTACAGCTTCATTTTGGTTTTAATCAGTAATGAGGCACAAAGCCAAGTTCAAGGAAGTTCAGAGAAGATAGCATACCACATCCAATGAGAGGGTTCCTCAATTGCTGATTTGAGATGGAAATTTAATGCTCATAATATCTAAGGCTAAGATGGACAGAAAAATAGATACCATCCCACAGCATGCCTAGCTGCTTTTGTTTTGATTAACATCAATTAGAGTATAATCCTATCCCTTCAGAAACCTGGATGAAGATGTAACACAAGCAATTATGATAGTTATTAACTGATATTTATATAACCTTGCATGGTTCTCAAATAACTTTAATGTGTATTATCTCATAAGGGCTGAAAAGGAAGCATAACCTCATGCTTAGGATGCCAGCCTTAGGTCAGAAGGCCCTGTTTGTCTCAATTAGACTCTACTGTCCCCTAGTTAAGTGCAAACTTGACACAGCAGTTCATCTCTCTGGTTTCTTTTATTCATTTAGTAATGGAGGCAGTGCTAGGTCCACCTTCCTATGGTGGCTGTGACTATCACAGTAGCCAACATGGCAAAAAAAAAAAAAATAGTCCACCATATATTATAGTAAATGGTTGACCATTTCAGAAAATTTACAAACCTGAAGTCAAATAATGTGGCGTAGAACAAGGGCTGGCAAATATTTGACCCACCCAGGAACCAAATTGGTCTTCTGCCTGCTTTTGTACAGCTTATGAGCTAAGAATGGCTTTACATTCTTTTCATGGTTGGGAACAAAACACAAAAGAATAAGAGTAATTAGTGACATGTGAAAAACATAAAAAATTCAAATTTCCATGTCTATGAATAAGGGGATACTAGAACACAGCTGTCCCCACCACACATGTGTTGACCATGGCTTTTTGAGTCCATGTAGCAATAGTTGGGACAGAGTTTTCTTGCCCTTAGAATCTGAAAATGTCTACTGCCTGGCCATTTGCAGGGAAAAAAAATCTTACTGACTCCTAATATGTAAGTTAAAGTCAGATACAAGAACAGAATCACCTAAGTGCAAGTACAAGTGGAGAAAAAAAACCTGGGCAACAATGCTGTGGAGCCAAAGAGACCTGGCTGGGATCCTAGTTCCACCCATACACAATCTATGTCGCCTTGGACAAGTGCCCTAAGCCTATTAATGTCCAGCCCCCTCATCTGTAAATTACATAATCACTGTTATCCTAATAATAACACTCCTACCTCACAAGATGGCTTCAAGGATTATACTAGATAACATATGTAAAAGACACTGCACACTCAGTAACTCCCTGGCAACCCTTCATTGTCATGGTCCTATCAAGCTAAGGACAGGTGCATAGTTCAAGGTCAAGATCAAGGACAAGAACATAGACATCGTATAGAGTTCAGGAATTTCGTTCTGAGATCTAGAGAACCAGATTAAGGTTGAGAAGAGGCAGAGCTTGGGGTCAGGAAGTAAAGGCAAGGCACAGGGGAGCTGAGGAAGCTGAGGATAACCAGCTGAGCTAGATTCTGGACAGAGAAGCAGAATTCTCCTGGGTGTCCTCACAATGTTGCCTCCACCCCACCCTGCAGCTGTTTCCCTGCTTAGGTGTGACATGTGTGAGTGGTTTTGGCTGTTTCTATTATCCATGTTTGTCTCCAAGGGTGTAGTCCAGACGAGGAGCCTGGAGAGAGGGACTGGCTAAGTAGATGTGTTCTACCTGTGACCTAGTAGGCTAAAGGTGCCAAGGAGACTTTCAATGATGCTTGAGCAGCAGACACATGAAAATAAAGGACTGAGACAGAAGTCCAGCCAGAAACTACCGAAGGAGTGGTGCTGAGCCCTGAGAGGTTCAATGAAACAGAAGCATTTGAGAAGGAGCTTTAAGAAGCCAAGAAGAGAAGTAGGACAGACCAATGCTGGCCACAAAAAAAAAAACTATTCCCTGCAGCTTGTCTATTGATATAAAGCCTAAAAAGCCATGCCCAGCTAGCTTGGGTTCCATGCTTTGGAGAATTCTGAATTCCCCAGCAAAAAACTTGACTTCCAGGTAAAAAGAGTTGAAATAAGGAGGCCAAAAAACAGAAGTGTTTCCTAATCTCTGAGCCAGCTGAGAGATCAGGCCAGAGTATCAGTAATTCAGAGATCAAGTTTCAACACCTGCTCATGTGATCTTCCAAGCCTAGTATGATATCAAACACAAAGATGAAACAGAATCTAGTCACTGAATTTGAATGACAAAGTATAGAAATTAATGACATTTTTGTCATCCCAGGAGAGAAGTGCTTCTTAATGTAGAAGAGTAATGATTCGGAAGGTTAACTTCTGGAAGCCAGTAGCAAGCAATGAGTATAATAAAATTCACCCCCCCACACACACACTCTATTGTACTTTACTTCTATAGTGTGCATGTGTGTGTGTGTGTGTGTGTGTGTGTGTGTGTGTGTGTGTTGAATTTTTAGCACTAGGATATTTGACTATATCTCTCATAAAGTTACAAAGTTCATTAATACAGAAATTGTGTTTGTTTTGATCATTAAAATAATGTTAAACATTTTCATCTTAGCAGATGTCTATCCCAACCTCTCACATGGCTACAGGAAGACAAAAGTAGATGTAGGCCATTCTCAGTGGTTAAATGTGGCTGCGTTCTAATAAGTCTACATTAATAAAAAATAAGAAGTGACATATATGTAACCTCTGTGTAGACCCCTGAACTAGACGCATCTGAGGACCTTGATAAGGAATATAGACAGGAGAAAAAGACTTACTGAATGAACATCCTATATGACCAAATGTAGCCTCAGCTTAGGAAGAATCAATCACTCTGTGTCCCAACAGAAGACAGTGGAAATGAGGTCTTATTCCCTCATTCTCTATTTCAAACCACACTAGAACCTCAGGTTTCATTACTAAGTTTTTTTAATCTGACAGTCATTTAAGAAGAGGACAGAGAAGAAGAAAAGAAAATTTCATGTCAAGTTAGGTGACCTCCTTCTAGACCTCGCACTAAACCTGAGCTTTATCCAAATGTGTGGGTATCATTTGGACTCTGAGGTCTCAAAGCCTAAGCTGCAGCCCGCTTCCTGCTACTCCCTGGTTGTGTGAACTTGTGACTTCTCAGTTGAGCCATCTCTGGGAAGACTGGAAATCTTTAGGCCTTCCTTGGAATAAATTATAAGGACCAAGTAGTGTTTAGGTGTTTAACTCTTTCTGACAGACTACCAAAATATGCTTGACAAGTGTGAGCCTTGTTAGTGATCTTGTTGTGACTCCTGTTCTGTTCCGAAACCCTTTTGGGAAAAATGGGTTTGTTCTTCTCCCCAAGATCTGCAAAATGCCATTTGGCCTCAACCAACTTTCATGAAAAATTCAAGACCTCTTCTCAATGTTCACGTTTCCTTTGCCATCGCTGCACAATGCAGAACATGTGTGTAGTTACAAAGGCACAAAGCATGGTGGCATAAATTATTGATATGTTTGGGAGCATATGCAAAACGAGACATGGGGGAGGGAAGGGAAGTGAATAAAGAGATGGATTTGAAAGGAACTCGATTTATAAGCACAATTAAATCCCTATGAAATGATCCGGGCCAAATAGCAATAATTTAAACAGGCTGACTATAAATTGGAGGAAAGTGAGTTCACTGCACTTGTTTATTGGCAAGAACAAGTGGGTTTGATTGCTCTAAAGCCATGTATCTCTTGTTATCTTTAGCTTTTAAAGAAAGGCCTTATCTTTAGCATAAAATAGCACTGATGTAATTCAGCATGTCTTATTGAAGAAGGAAAAGGGTATTTGCCTTTTGGGTTTTTGTAGGAGCAAGCCAAACTACAAATGGTAAGAAAATAAGGCATCCTTTGGCTAATTCCACCCAGGCAGGCATGCAAATACACACATTTAATTGTTGTAATTAACAAGTTATGCTGTATCCCTGGAGCTCCTTTTGCTACAGAGTGTCTCAATTAACAGGGACTCCTGTTGGGAACATGATAAGCGACTCTTTTTTTTTTTTCCAAGACAGGGTTTCTCTGTGTAACCTTGGCTGTCCTGGACTCACTTTGTAGACCAGGCTGGCCTTGAACTCACAGCGATCTGCCTGCTTCTGCCTCCTGAGTGCTGGGATTAAAGGTGTGCATGACTAAGCAACCCTCCGGTGTGTACATTTCCCTTCCAATTGTACATCTCAACCACACTTAGCAACAACTAACTCTCCAACTGTAGCCACAGATGATGTTTTTCCCTAAAGTAGAGCTTTCTCCCCAGTTGGGAAAAAATGACTTACACCAAAACGAGGAGATCCTCAAATAGGAACTGAATGACTAGTACTACAGAATTTGGAATATTGTTCATCTTAGCTCACTTTTCATCCTTTCCTGGTTTCCTCTTGCTTGGAATCAGAGTGACCATGTAGGGACATATTCCTGTAATTTCTTAACCTGAAACTGCAAGGAAGAAAATTATCTGGTATGTGAAAAACTGGTGGAAAGAAAAGGTTCCTTTGTCACCCCACAATTCTAACTGCTCAGCACACATGCCCAAAGAAACTGACTTAGAATTATTAGGTTCTATACTGTGTTGATTTTTAATTTAAATCAGCAGCACTTCTATAGGCAATGAGTCCTGGGCTACAGAACTTGTCATCTGCCTTGGTAAGTATTGATGGGTCTGTTTGCTCTCCAAAACAAGACCTCATCCCCAAAGGCATACCTGGGCCTGCAGAATGCAGTTTAATAGGCCATGAACATAGAGGAATTCTCCCTACTTCTTCAAATAAGTAGATTCTTCTCCATCTTCCTTGAAAAGAAAATAGGTCATCTCTGTTTTGTTTTCATCCTTGTGAGTCACAGATACAGAAAACATTACTGCAATCTGCTCTGAAGATTTTCACAGGCTAGGTGCAAACGGGAGCTTGTGCTGGGGTGTGGGAATGGCAGTGGTGAATAGGAGGTTCCTTGGAAAATCCAAACAGGGCATAGCCTTCCCCAGCTGAGGCATTAGCTGCTCATGAAAGGGTTAACAGCAGAGGCTGGGAGTCCTAGGCCTGGGATGGTAAAAGGACCCCTGGATACTGCTGCAGCTGGCACAGAGAAATCAATCAGAATTGGCTGTCCTTGTGACTGTTATCTTTATCCTAGTCACTGGTGTAGAACGAGTGGGTTGGAGATGAATCAGGGCTGAGTTTAGTCCGCGTCTGTGCTTGATTTCCAATGAAGAAATCATTCACCAACTCCTTCCATTCATGTAAAAGTTCTTTATGCTCTGACTTTGGATCGATTTTCTCTCTTAAGAAGATTCTTCATCCCTCCTCCCCAGTGTCAAGAAGTGAAATCCTGCATATGCATTTAAGACTAACTAATGAATCCAGTGGCGTCCTTCTGCCCTACCCCATCACCCATCTCAAATCTGTACCCTCGGAACCATGTTTATCCAGCCATGTTTCCATAACGCATGGATCAACTTCAGAGTAACACTGGGAATCTTCTAAACTTTTCTTCTAAGCCTGTTGTTAAACAGAACATTATTAAAAATCAAATTACATAAATGTAGAAGTTTATGGGTGATATTAAAACCAAAGATGCTCATGTGATTCTTATTTATTCTTGCTTTAGTTTATTCCCATGTTTCTAGAATTGTTAAGAGAAAACCAACCTATGTGGCTGAGACCTAGATAATAGGCACTATGTGCTCTCAGCCCTGTGTCCAGTGATTTCAGATTAGAAGTTTGGAACGGGTCCTACCATTATGAGAATCAGCCGTTGCTACAAACTGGGGTTCCTCTTGCCGTATAGAAGAGAAGCAAGTGCTAAATGCACACTGAACAGCACTAATCGTTTTGAATAGTTATCATTTGTGTTTGTGTATTCATGTGCCTGCACACACATGTGCAGGATGGTACGGTTGTGTGCACATATGCATATGGAGATCAGAAATCAATGTCAAGGGTCTCTCCTTCAATTGCACGGCACTGTCTTTCTGGAGACAGGGTCTCTAACTAAACCTGAAGCTTAACAGTTTGGTTAGAGTAGCTCTAGCTGGGCAACAAGCTCTAGTGATCCTTCTGTCTCTGTTTCCCAACACTGAGATACCCTGTCACACCCAAGTTTTTATCGATGCATTGGGTTTGAACTCAGATCCTCACGCTTATATGACAAGCACCTTTCTGACTAAGCCATCTCCATAGCCCTAGATACTTCACATTTGGGGGCATTTTTGTTGTTGTTTTTTTCAGTTTTTGTTTGTTAGTTTGTTGTTGTTGTTGTTTGTTGTTGCTGTTGTTTTAGGACACCATGTATTGTAGATTATCTTAGGACACCAAATATTATAGATTATCAGTTTCAAATTCATAAATGTTATTCTAAACTGAACTTGCTTTGAGGTCGAGATACATACCTTGCTCGTGTTTGTATTTTCCAAAGCTTCTAGCACAGATTGTGTTCAGTATTTAATAATAAATGGAAGTTATCCTAAGTCATAACCCAGTTCTGGGGAAGTAGAAAGTTGGACTAAAGCATTGCATTTAAATACACTGTGGGCATCCTTTGATGTCTGAGGGTGGTTGGTTCCACCCCTCTTAGGTTACCAAAATCTTCAGATGCTCAAGTCGATTTTATAAAATAGTGGAAATTTGTTTCTAATCTTTGCACATGACCCAGTACTTTACAGAATCCCTCCATTGCTCAAAATATCTGACACAATGTAAATGGAATGTACATGGTCATGCTGAATTATCTACAGAATAATGAAAATGTCTTATGCATGTTCAATACAAATGAAAAATTTTAAATAATAATTTCCATCCATTGGAATAATAGCTCCTATTGTAGATGGTGCCATCCCTGGGCTGGTGGTTGTGGGTTCTATAAGAAAGGAGGTTGAGCAAGACATGAGAAGTAAGCCAGTAAGCAGCACTCCTCCACGGCCTCTGCATCAGTTCCTGCCTCCAGATTCCTGCCCTGTTTGAGTTTCTACCTAGGTTGCTCTTGATGGTCAACAATGATATGGAAGTGGAAACACAGTAAACACTTTCCTCCCTAAATTGCTTTTGGTCATGGTGTATCATCACAGTAATAGGAACCTACCTAAGACAGTTGGTTACCTCTGTGGATACAGAGTACACAAATTCAGAGGGCCAACTATGCAGTCCTTTCCGTGTACATGGACTGATTCAGCAAAGGAAGAGCTGCCTATGAGAAAGGATGCAAGAAGTTGTCACCAAGAAAGGAAATGTGCAAAAAGGGACAGGAGAACAGTGATGTGTTCAGTGGTGCTTGTTGGTGGGAAACTGCAGAAGATGGAGAAGGAATTCAAACAATATTAGCTTGAGGGCTTTGGTAATACAGAAATCTTTGTTTTCTGTTTCTCTTATATTGAGATAAAAATTATCCTTCATATGGGGCTGTGGATGTAGCTCCGTCATAGGATGCCCTGAGTTCTGCTCTCAGTAGCACTGTGCTCTCTGTAAAAAGTCCTAAGACTCTGCTTCTTCAGCAAGTACTGTGTCTTCAACATGATTCTTTTGCTGCGTGAGACCAGCAGCCACTTGGGATTTTCTCTGCCAATATCCTTTGTCCAGATGTAATCTGACTTCACCCTGATGGCAGGTACCCTATGTAAACTCAGTATTACAATCATGGTTGTGTTTCTTGTCATGTGACTTCACTTCCATATCTAGTTGGCTTGGGGAAGGATACCTCTCCATTGTCGTGCCAAATCTGAAAGTGTTGAGGGACCTGTTATGGCATTGCTCATAGGAAACCTACCTGGATACCTGTGAATTCGTAGGGAGCTTGAGGCAACTACAACTGGTAGATAAAGCCAAGGGTGTTTAAAAGATGCTGCAAGTCAGCAGCAGTGTCCACAGCAAACAATAGCCATCTGGTAAAACAGCAGACTGTTTGGAGAAGCAGAAAAGGCCATTTGATGGCTGTTGAGGTCTACAACAAAGAAAGATCGACTCGGGTGGGGGAAGGAGTGGCAGGCAGGTCTTGGAGCTCCTCTAGTTCCTTTGTTTAGCAGTTATATTACATGGTGTTAGATGCAGAGAACGTAATTTACCCAGGTCATATTTAGTAAGCAGTTAGACTTCTCAATGCCAGATGGGTGGTTTTCTAAAATAGATATGTGATATATTTGTTTCTCTCCCACTCTGTGCCCACAATAAACATGGCTGATTAAACCAGGGACGCTCATTACAAAACTTGAATTTAGTTTCCTAACTTTTCTCAAACTGAGCTCTTGGAATCCCTTTGCTGTAGTTCAGAGTTGGTAACTGAGTCTGCTACTTCTAAGTGCATGTCAACCCATGAAGACCCTTGTAAAGTATTTCTCAATATTATTGGCAATAAACTGCCTGTCCAAAGGCTAAAAAAAGAAGTCAGTGAAATTGGTCACCTAAAATCCAAATTAAATGTCCAGTAAAGAGATGTAAAATTGTTTCAATAAAATCTGGTCTTGTAATTTTGCTTTATAATAAAGAGTTAAGTTACATGGTTTTGGTTTTGGTTTTTTAAACTGTTTCTGCTTTGGTTTGGTTTGGGTTTGGTTTTTGTTTGTTTGGTTGGTTGGTTGGTTGTTTTGGTTTTCAAGACAGGGTTTCTCTGTTTAGCCTTGGCTGTGCTGGACTCACTTTGTAGACCAGCCTGGCTTCGAACTCATAGTGCTCTGCCTTCCTCTGCCTCCCAAATGCTGGGATTAAAAGATTGTATACCATGCCTGGCTTAAAAAAACTGTTTTTCAGTTGTGGATATGGTAAATAAATAAAATTATTAAGGCATTACAAAAATGGCACTAAAGTCAGGTGATGGTGGCAAACACCTTTGATCCCAACACTCAGGAGGCAGAGGCAGGCAGGTCTTTGTGAGTTCAAGGCCAGCATGGTCTACATGGTAAGTTCCTGGATAGTCAAGGCTACACAGAAAAGCCCCATCTCAAAAAACCAAAACAAACAAACAAATAAAATGGTACTATAAAACTATCATGGAAAAAAACTATCATGGAAAAGCATTGTTTAAAAAAAATTAAAGAACTTCAGCAAACAATTGCTCACATAATACATGTTTTTGTATTGTACTGAAGAAAAGGTGACTCAAAATGTAAAAAAGTTGTAACTCTTTTAGCTTTAAATAATTTGTATAAGACTGTTTGATTAGTGCCCTATGTATATTTGTCTTAATGGACTCCAAACTTTAAAAATAAATATCAAATCAAACAAAAACTTTAAACTTATCAGATATTTTTCAGCTTTTATAACTGCTAAGAAAGATTTTCAGTTAGATATGAAAAAAATAGTTTTTCTCATGATGGATGATACTCCAGATAATTAGGCCAACATCCAAGGTTAATACAATTTTAAATGCTTTTACAATTTTAAATGCATTGTGTACACATATGCATGTACATGTGTATATGCTTGCGTGTATGAGCACGTGTGTGAACATGTGTGTGTTTGTGTGTGTGTGTGTGCATGTGTGTGCGCGCGCGCGCCATAGAGAGCATGTACTCATTAAAGATTACTTCCAGGAGTCAGTTCTCTAAGATAGCTGCCTACTATGCTCACCAGGTTAGCTCTGGGGATCCAATCCCCAGTGTACACTGGTGCAGCAAGCTCTTTAACCACTGAACCCTCTCTCAGCCCTGTGCTCAATTTTCAAAAGCCAACTCTGTGAAAGTGTCACTGATATAGTTATTTTAAAACAGTAAATATATCTACACATTCTAATGTATGAAATTATTGATGATAAGACACTGATACTTATAATGGTCTTAAGTACTTCACCAGTTCATTGGTTAAGTCCTCAGAGAGTTTCATAAAGATTTCACATGTGAGTCCCAGAGACTGAATTCAGATCATCTGCCTTGACGATCAGCGCCTTTACCCTCTGAGCCATCTCATCAGGCCATTTAATGTCATTTCAAAGCAAGAAAGGGCTGAAACCTGTATTGATTTACTTGACTGTATGGTTTATATTTGAAATACTTGTGGCCAGTTTTCTTTTTCCTTTTTAGCATATGAATGTGTGTATGATGTTCTTGTAAGCATAAATGTTTGCATATATGTGGGCACACATCGAGGCTTCACATATATGTGTTTATTGTATACGTGTGACAGCCCAAAGTTGATGTCAAGTGTCTTCTTCAGTCGCTCTCCTCCTTGTATAGCAACACAAAGTCTCTTGCTAAACTCAAGGCTTGCCATTTTGGCCAGTCTGGCTAGCTAGTTTGCCCTGAGGATTCCCTGCCTCTGCATCCTGCTTTAAGATAATAGCTGCCTACCATGCTCACCAGGTGAGCTCTGCGGATCCAATCCTCAGTGTACACTGGTACAGCAAGCTTTTTTTTTGTTTTTGTTTTTGTTTTTGTTTTTGTTTTTGTTTTTCAAGACTGGGTTTCTCTGTGTAGCCTTAGCTGGCCTAGACTCACTTTGTAGTCCAGGCTGGCCTTGAACTCACAGCAATCCACCAGCCTCTGCCTCCCAAGTGCTAGGATTAAAGGCGTGCGCCACCACCGCCCAGCCGTCAGCAAGCTCTTTAACCACTGAGCCATCTCTCAGCCCTGTGCTAAATTTTCAAAAGCAAAATCTGTGAAAGTGTCATTGGTAAATACATCTATACATTCTAATGTATGAAATTATTGATGATAAGACACTGATACTTATAATGGTCTTAAGTACTTCACCAGTTCATTGGTTAAGTCCTCAGAGAGTTTCATAAAGATTTCACATCAGAATACAGCATTTAAAGATGTTTTTTATTATTTCAAAGATGGATTTACAACGAGACAGGCTAACTCCTGGCAATACTCAGCCTACCTCAAAGAATATAATGAGCATCAAAGAACCTCCTTATAGAGGTGGCTTCAAGTGTAGCAAACCAGACAGTGGACAAAATGTCCTCCTTTGTACCACAGACAGAATTCTGCCTAAGAGTGGGCAAGTGTGGATACTGACAGAGTCGATGGCCAAACTCTACCAAGACAGAGAAGCAAGTCCTCAATAGTTCCTGCCTCACAAATCTGTCTGCCAGATATTTTGGGCCAGAAGGCTGAAGATGATGCTCCAATGTTATAGAGAATCTTGGGTGACTGTTCAGGTAACAAACTGTCTCTGTCATCTTCTCATTTGGAAAGCTGCTAACCTGCACTCCCTGTATACTCAGGTAATCAAGTTTATTCCTTCTCAAGTCTCTGATGGTGTTGAAGACCAAATAGTTTAGTTTAGCAGTTAAGTTGTTTAAGGGTTATGATCTTTTTAGATCTAGATAGGTATTTTAAGTTGATAATGATGAGAAATAATAGATATTGATTTGCATTCAGAATTTTAGACTTACCAATATAGGATAGGATAGCTGGTTTCTTTTTTAATTTTTTTATTAATTCATTCATATTACATCTCAAAAGTTATCTCATCCCTTGTATCCTCCCATTCCTCCCTCCCTCCCATTTTCCCTCTACTCCTCTCTCCTATGACTGTGACTGAGGGGGACCTCCTCCCCCTGTATATGCTCATAGGATATCAAATCTCTTCTTGGTAGCCTGGGATAGATGTTTTCTTTAAGGCTGCTAAATACAAATAGCCAAAATACTATGAATGTAACATATATATAATTCCTGACTGTCTCATGGTTCTTCTTGCTGTAGGTGGTTTATTGTACATATGTGTAATAATATAAATGCATATGTATAAGATATTTAATTAAAAATTAAAAAATAAAGAAAAGAAAAAAAGATTATATATCAGTTCAAGATATTCTTGGAACAGAACAAATGATTTAGAAATTGTAATAATCAAAAGCAAAAACGGTCACAGGATAATTTCTTGATTTCACTCATATCATAGTCTATATAAAAACTTAATTTGAAAGTTCAAAGAGCTTATTTAACTAGGAAGGTAGGAGAATCAGTGATGAAGTATAACTTTATAAAATAACTGACAATTAGTCACACATTTTCTGATACTAATCACTGTGTAGGACTTATTCCCAGTAATTGTTAGACTCAGACAAATTACAAAGCATCACAGTAAGAAACTTATTAAAGAATGTTTTGCTGATATGGAAAAGTCTATAGTGGTCTTCTATTTATGGTATATCCTTTAAAATGTCATATTAATAGCCATAAATTTATTCCAAATGATGAATTTATTTAATTTGAACAGGTATAGAGATGGCACTAGATTAATTTTGATTAATTCTGTTAAAAATATATTAGCCAATTATATCTGAACATACGAAATATTAGAGGATATATTTTTGTTTATATTAGGCTCAGTATTTTGGAAAACATCCAGGTATGTTGGAACAGGTAGATATATGAATCTACATAGTCAAGTGTGAATTTTATTTAATTTACTCTTAATACTGATCAAGAATTTTCATAACCTAAGGATCTAGGTCAGTAGTAAAGCGCTCACCCAGCATATGCTGTTAAAATTTTTTAAAGGTTTTGAACAATATAGTATTCAAATTGAAATGGGCTTTCAAGTGCAAGTATCAGTGTTCAAGGATTTATTGTGAAAGAAATGAATGCTAAATATCCAATTGGTAATGTTTTCCTGTTGATTAGATAACTGTTTGGTAATAATGTTGCTAAATACAATTAAGCTAAATATATTTGGAAAATAAATGTTGCTTGTTTCTCTTTGTGTCTTTGAAAATGGCTTCCAGGAAGTTTAAAATTATATCTGTAAGTCCTATTGTATTTCTGAGGCAGTGCTACCCTGGAGATATGACTTTTCCCACACGTTTTTCATCTTCTCACGCTCAAACTCTGACATATTTATCATGAATCTTTGTTTCTATCTCTTCTAGCCTGTGGCAGTTTCCATTCCAATTCCTGTCTCTATATCACTACTCACTATACCTCATGCACTGTGTGTCTTCAAAGATTTTAATTCTATCTTCTAACAGTATAGTTCAAGGTTTGATTACAAACCCAGTTCCAATAGATATTCATGATTCCAAAGAAAGAAAATATGTATCTGAATAAATGTTTGTAGCCAATTTCTGTAACACTTTCTACTACAGAGAGTTGGATTTAAAATCAGAAAAAAAAAAAACCGCTAATATCTCTACAGAGATGCAAAGAGATAGTGTTAGAGTGATCTATAAGATTCTTAGAATTGTAATTGGGCTATAATATCTATTAAGCTACGTAGCTCATTGAGCCCTTTGTGGTTGCTATTAAAGGCTTGGGCTGTGTACTGACTTTAATAGAAAAGTCACTTTACTTATCAAGATAAAGTTAGATGATAACTTGAAGAGTTACAGTACTATGACTCAAAATGTCCTCAGTCTCAACAGATGGTACTGTACAGTCACATAAAGGTTACAGTGGTCCAAGTTCTTGGTATTGGCAGGAACTACTACACAATTCTACACATCCTTGTGTTTTCTGTTGGAAAGATAAGCAGGAGAAGGGATAGATTGAATTAGATGAGGACAGAAGGGACTCTGACCAGGTCGAGCTTGGAGAGCATGGCTCTGGCCAGGCCTTGCCCTTCTCTGCCTTGATAAAAACCATTAGACTACATTCTTCCTAAAGCTAGCCACCAAGATCTATTCCCTCAGTCAGCCAATTTCTCCTCCTGAGGCTGACTACCAAGGCCCTGCTATCAAAGTACTAAAGTCAGCAATCAAAAGCCCCCTTTGCTTCCCCTAATTAATATGCCCAATCAAAATTCAACACCTCATCCTAACTTGAGATTTCTCATCTTACCTTTATAAACCACCTGTCTCCTATGTGCCACATCTGTCTCCTCTCCATCCTGAAGCTGTCCTTCATCCCTCGCCAGGACAAATGCCCTATACCCCTCTCCTTTAACCCTTTTTCTCCTCTCCTTCTCCCTTCCTCTTCTCCTTCTTCCTCTATCTCTTGTCTTTGTCCCTTATTTCTGCCCTCTGTCCCTCTGGGACAAATAAACCTCCTTTGTACTAAGACCTTGGTTGAAGAACACCATTAAATTACATTACATTACAGGTCTTGGTGTCCTGAGCTGATGCTTTTCCTTTCATGGACCATACACTGTGTTCATGTTTCTTTGTTCTCCTTTGATTTCTCAAAGAGGAAAGTCAGATATCTTTAAATGTGCCAACAACCAACTCAATTTGAGATTATGTATTTCCTGGACTGTATAATAATGCTTTACATAATTTCTGCCTGTAAACACTTAAATACTGGTCTATAGATTTATAAACAACCAAGAGACAGAAAGACAGTGGGCCAATACAACGAAAATCAGTAAACCTCTAATTAAATTTCTCAGAGCAAACATTTAATTTTGCCCCGAAAGTTCACTCAAAGGTAAAAGAAAGCATAAAGCTGAAGAACATGAAGTGATAGGGAAAGAACTGAACTGGGTTTCAAGTTAGTATACACCAACATTGTCCTGCTGCTTTTGTTTCCTGGTCTTCTACTGTTTGTAATCAACAGAATAAGAAGTTTCCTCATAGCATTTGCATATTGTTGATACAAGCTAGAGTTATCAGGGAAGACAAACCTCAATTGAGAAAATGCCTCTATCAGATTTGCCTGTAGGCAAATTTGTGAGACATTTTTTTTTACTAATGATTGGTGTGGGTTGGCCAAAACCAGTATGTGCAGTAAACATGAATATACAAGTATCGCTGTCATATGGTATATAGTTTGGAATACATGCTAAAGAATGATATAGCTGTCCTATACTAGTTCTATTATTTGTTTGTTTGTCTGCTTGCTTGCTTATTAAGACAGGATTTCTCTACATAGCCCTGGCTGTCTTGGAACTTACTATGTATTCCAGGCTGGCCTAGAACTCACAGAGATCTGTCTGCCTCTGCCTCTGCCTTCCAGCTTCTAGGATGAAAGACATGCACCACCATGCCCAGCTATTTTTAATATTTTAAAGAAACTTCCACACTGATTTTCACAGTGACTATATCAGTTTACATTTCCACCAACAGAAAATACTAATTCTTCTTCCCCTAAATTTCTACCAGCATTTAGTTCATTGATAATAGCCATTTTAAGTAGAGTGACGTGGGATTTGAAACTCATTTTAATTTGCATTTCTCTAATAGCTAGAAATCTTGGACACTTTTGAAAGTAACTTTTGGTCATTTCTATTTCTCCTCCTGAGAGCTGTTCAATTCATTGGCTCCTGTACTGGTTGGTAGCTTTGTTTCTTTCTTTCTTTTTGTAAATATATTTTATTAATTTATTCATATTACATCTCAATTGTTATCACATCCCTTGTATTACCATTCCTCCCTCCCTCTCATTTTTCCCTTACTCCCCTCCCCTATGACTGTGATTGAGGGGGGTCTCCTCCCCCTGTATATGCTCATAGGTTATCAAGTCTCTTCTTGGTAGCCTGCTATCCTTCCTCTGAGTGCCACCAGGCCTTCCCATCCAGGACACGTGGTCAAATATGGAGCACCAGTGTTCGTGTGAAAGTCAGTCCCCATTCTCCACTCAACTGTAGAGAATGTCCTGTCCATTGGCTAGATTTGGGTAGGGGTTCGAAGTTTATTGCATGTATTGTCTTTGGGTGGTACCATAGTTTGAGTAGGACCCCTGGGCCCAGATCTGCCCATCATAATGTTCTTCTTGTAGGTTTCTAGGACCCTCTGGATCCTTCTACTTTGCTATTCTCCCATGCTTCTCTCACCTAGAGTCCCAATAGGATGTCCTCCCCTCTGTCCCACTTTCCTGGTTAGTGAAGGCTTTCATGGGACATGCCTCTTGGGATAGGGTCCAGATATAAGTGAGTATATACCATTTGAGTCTTTCTGCTTCTGGGTGAACTCACTCATTATGATCATTTCTCGCTCAATCCATTTGTCCACAAATTTCGAGAATTCCTTGTTTTTAATAGCTGAGTAGTATTCCATAGTGTAAATGTACCACATTTTCTTTATCCATTCTTCTACTGAGGGACACTTAGGCTGTTTCCATGTTCTGGCTATTATGCATAAGGCTGCTATGAACATGGTTGAGCAAATGTTGTTGTGTGGTAGCTTTGTCTCTTTGGTGGCGAGCTTTTTCATATGTTCTACATGTAGTCCCTGATCTCCAGTATACCCAGTCAAGGTTCTAGCCTGTCCTGTAAGCTGTCTTCTTGCTCTGCTCTTAGTTTTACTCTTATTGCTATGCAGAAGTTTTCATATTTCAAGAAATTGCATTTGTCAATTCTTGGAGCTACTGGCATGCTACTGGGGTTCTAAAAAAGAACATTCTTGACTTTCTCACTCTCCTGAAGTGTCTCCTTATGATGTCTCTTAGCATCTTTAGCCCATCAGTTATTAAAACCCTGAAAGTTGCAAGTTAGAGCAGTGGTTCCTTCCTTGATAACTTGTCCTACTAGAAAAAAACAGCTTCCCTCCAGTGATGAGCTACTCTTTATTCAGAGGCATTGAGGCCAGGGCTGGAAGGAATGGTTTCTGTGACTCAGCCGTGGTGCTGGAGAGGAACCCCAGCCAGTGTGGGGCACCATTCGCTCCATTCTGCATAGTCTTCAGTCTACAACTGGGCTTGCAAAAATAAATAACACTTTCATTTATTTTTTTCCTTCATAATTCAGGAAGTAGCTGCATCTCCAAACAAAATATTTTTGTGCTTTTAAAGTGGCTTGCAAGACCAATTGAACAAACAATGGAAAACAAACAAATGTATTTGCCTGTTAGCCAATGGCTTGCTGGGGCTTCTGGGTCGTTTTGTTTTGTTTCCAATACTTTATTTATTTATTCACTTTACATGCTGATCCAGGCCGCTCCCTCCTCTCCTTCCAGTCCCACCTCACAATCTTCTCCCTCCTCCCCACTCCCCTTCTCCTCAGAAAACAGGAGGCCCCCAATGGGTACCGACCCACCCTGGCATCTAAGTCAGAGCAGGACGAAGTGTATCCACTCCCACTAAGGTCAGACAGGGCAGCCCAGCTAGGGTGTCCCAGACATGAGGATAAGTCACAGAAGCTTTGCTTGACAAAGTTCCAGAGACCTCCGACTGTGCAACATGATCTCTAGACATCTAGAACAGCCAGAGATCTTTGGAACTTTGTCAAGCAGAGCCTCAAACAGCTGTTCTTGATGTCTAGTGATCACGCCGAATTTATGCGCACACCTGATTGGCACTAGGGGAAAGGGATCCTAAGGCTGGCAACAGAGTCAACAGCTCCTCCACTTCCCTGATCCAATTGCTAGGGGACCGATATGATGACCAAGCTACACATATGCTACATATGTGTAGGGGGATTTGCACGTTCTCTGATTGGTGGTTCAGTCTCTGTGAGCCCCCATGAACCCTGGTTAGTTTACTCTGAAGGTCTTTTTGTGGTACCCTTGACTCCTCTGGCTCCCTCAATCCCTATCGCCCAACTCATCTATAAGACTCATGAGTTCTGCCTATTGCTTACCTGTGGGTCTGTGCATCTGTTTCCATCAGCTGCTGCATGAGAGGCTTCTGTTTTAATATGCTTGTAAAAACTGACACAAAGTTTAGATTCTGATGAAAGACAGTTGTATTTTAGACTTTTATCTTGTTTTCACAGTAACAAAAAAGTCTTGTCTTCCCTTTATAGTCTCCTCACCCTGGGTTACCCACCTTACACCAAGGCAGAAATGGTTTAAAAACCTTAAAGATTCTCAAGATTCTCTCCCTCTCTCTCTCTCTCTCTCTCTCTCTCTCTCTCTCTCTCTCTCCCTCTCTCATGATAAGAAGGTGGGTGGGCAGTGAGTATTTTTGGGTTCCATTTTCATTTCAATCCAGGATGGCAGACTTGTTAACCCACAGTGTCAGCAGAGACTAGAAGAGCCATTTTTCACTGAAGAATGGGCTGCTCAGTCTTTTCCATTTTAATGGGACAATTACAAAAGCCCATCATGGGGCCAGGACAATAACACCTCATTATCTGAGCACCATGTGACACCCTCAGTGCAATAACCAGAATAATCTCAAGAAAGGAAAGGAAAAGAATGACACCTCAATGCACTTCACAAACATGATTAAAGCCAGGGCAGGCAGGCATAAAATAAGCTCAACTGTGAGGTTTCTATCTTTGAATAGACTGTTGACTTTGTAGCTGTGAGAACATGAGACCCTGCATCTTCCCCATAAACATGTTGATTAATAGGGTAATGTAAGTTCCTATAAATTCTGAAGAGTCTCATTAGTTAGATTTAAAAAAAATAGCAGTAGGTCATGTTAAGCTTAAATTAATTATGGAACTTATTCATCAGTTACAACCATGAAATTAATCTTTGTAATATTTTCCAAGGGCCAAATTTTTAAAAATGTAATAAACAAGAAACTATTATAAATATTTCAGGGTGCCTGGGCCTCATCCAGACAAGAGTAGAAATCTAAAAATACCCATTTCACTGATATTTGAGCAATTTCTTTCTGTTCTCTTTTTACATGCCTGGAGTCACATAACCACTTGGCATTAGCTCTTCACTCTGTGTGTATTCTTTGTCACCTGCTTTCTACAAAACCAGAACAAAGGGTGGCCATCAATAACTTCTGTCACTGGCACTGCAGCCACAGCTGCAAGCTATGGTCTTTGTCTGACCCTGTATACAAGGTTCATTGCTGGATGGCCCTGGTCAGCCTGCAACCTGCTCAACAGGGCTCTTCTTGGTCTTAGTCATTAGGCTTCAGGCTCAAAAGCTGCTTGGGTCAGGGTTGAGAATTTGATACACAAGGTATTACTCCCACCAGCATGGTCCCTTCAACTTTCCTCTGACTTGACAGTAAGCCATCTTGCAAATGAAGACATGAATTCTTTGATGTGGTGACTGCTCATCTTCAGCCTTACTGGTTCTGTATGGATATGAATATCTCAGCTCTGGTCCTTCTAGTCCCCAGGGGATTTGATACCTAGCCCAATCTGATATCAGTTCCAGTGATGTCCTTTCTGTTCTTTTTGCTCATAGTTCTGGAGTATCTTTTATTAGCTTGGCCCTCCAACTCCATTTCCTACCTCAGAGGCTTTTGCTTAAGACTTAAATCATTAAGGCATTTCTTTATGATGCTTTTAAAATATCAAAGTGGGAGGTATCAGTCATTCTTGCAATGGGTCAGGCTGTAGCATATCCATCGGTATACTAGTGTTTGACTTACACTAGCCCACACTGCAATAAATAACCATGATAACAATTTTGCATGTGAAGGGGGAAAAAAGGTGAAGGGAATGAAGACATTGAACCATTTGTCAGTGATGCAGCCAAAGCCCTGCCAGCTGAGCTTTCAAGGCTCAGTTCTTTGCTGTGCCAGGGAGGACCTCCCAAGTCTGTGCTTCTGGAAAGAGGACAGTGGATTGCTAACAAACCACCTAGGAGCTTGAAAATAAGAACAGAAACGCTTCCTGATTTCTAAAGAGTCAGGTTCTTCATGTTGGGGTCCAAAGTGTCAAGGTGTAGAATGTTAAGGACTAGGATGTCAGGACCTAGGGCACTGGTGCCTAGGATGCTAGGGTTTAGGATGCCAACATCTAGAATGCCAGAGTCTAAGATGCTAGGATCTAGAATACAAGGTCTAGTATACCAGGGTCTAGGATGTCAGCATCTAAGATTCTGGGTCTAGGATGTTAGGTTCTAGGTATTGGAGTATAAGATATGGGGAATAGGGTATCAGGTTCTGGGATGCTGAGTTCTAGTATATTAGAGTCTAGGCCTTAGAATATAAGGTATCTGTGTGTAAAAAGCTGAGATTTAAGATGCCACAGTCTGGGATATCATGGTCTAAGAATGTGATGTCTGAGGGTCTGGAATGTAAGAATCAAGGATATGTTAGTCTAGGGTGTCAGGGTTTAGGATGCAGAAAACACATATCTAGGGTACCAGGAGTCTAGGGTGTTAGGGGTCCATGGCATTGGAGACTAGGGTACTGGGGTCTGAGATACTGTTATTAAGATATTGGGGTCAAGGATATTAGGCCTGGATGTTAAAATCAAGGATACCAGGATATGGGATATCAGAGTCTAAGATGCTAAGGTCCACGATGCTAAAGTCGAAGATTTGAGGGCCTCTCAGGTCCCTTGTGCAAAGTAGTTTGAAAATGCCAGCTTCTTCTTTATCTATTTCTTCTCCTGGAGCATCTCATTCTTCTCTGGTCCTTCCTTGAGCAGGTCAGTTTCCATATTGTGTTAATCAGCTTTCTGTCACTCTCAATAGCTGAGATAATCTGCTTTGGAAGAGAAAGTGTCTTATTACACAATTTTGAGATGTTCCTAACTATGGCTACTTTAAAGCCCAAGATATGGCCTCCCAGTGGAGCAAGATACTTTATCACAATCAGGAAGCAAAAAGAAAGAAGAGCAAGGGGAAAGGTCTAGTATCCCCTTCAAGGGCCTGGACCCTATGACCCTGCCACAAGACTTCTCTCTTAGTTTTCTGCCGTCTCCCAATAGTACCAGGCTAGAGACTAATCTTTGGATATATATATTTGGGGAAATTTTGTAGTTAGAAACTGTAGCATTTGTCTTTGTTCCACCTTAGCTTAATGATATGAGACAATTTAGCAAGTAATAAGCATAGATTCAATGGTAATAGGCTGTGCTGTTCACTAAATGCACAGTAATCAAAGTAAACCAAGTTTACTAATCATTTGGGGTTTCTCTCTCTTTTTTCCTTTTTATTTATTCTTCTTTCATACAATACATCCCGATTGCAGCCTCCCCTCACTCCACTTTTCCCATTGCCTCCTCCTCACCTCCCCTCTCTCCTAGATTCACTTTGCTCCTCTGTTTCCCTTCAGAAAGAAGCAGGCCTCTCAGGGATATCAACCCAATAGTGCCTAACAAGTTAGAATAAGATGAGGCACAAACCATCATATCAAGGCTAGATGAATCACTCCAATAGGAGGGAAAAGTTTCCAAGGTCCCAGGACCAAAAGCGTCAGAGACACCCACCACCCCCACTCTTAGGAGTCCCACAAAACCCCGAAGCCACCATAGCATGTATGCAGAGAGCCTATGCAACTAAGCGCAGACCCATGCAGGTTCCGCGGTTGCTGCTTCAGTCTCTGTGAGCCCCTATGAGCCCTGCCTAGTTGATTCTGCAAGCTCTGCTCTTTTCCTTGTATCTTTGACCCTTCCATCGCCTATGATTCTTCTTTATCTCTCTGCAGGCTTCTCCAAGCTCTACTTAATGTTTGGCTCTGGGTATCTGCATCTGCTCCCGTCAGCAGCCAGAGGAAGCCTCCCTAATGATGACTGGACAGGGCAATGATCAATGACTACAGCAGAATATCATCAAGAATCATTTTGTTGACTGATTGATTGATTGATTGATTGATTGTCAGTTGTGTTTGGTTCTACCCCAGGTCCCTGGGCCATCTAGCTTCTTGTTCCTGGCCAACCAGGCAGTATCCAGCAAGAGCTCCTTCTCATGGCCTGGGTATCAAGTTAGACCAATGATTGATGGGCCATCCCTACAATCTTTGAGCCACCACTGTCCAGCACATCTTGAAGGCAGGCCAGGTTATGAGTTGAAGGTTTTGTGGCTGGGTTAGTGTCCCAGTCCCACTACTGGACACCTTGCCTTGTTACAGAAGGTAGCCAGTTCAGGCTCTGTAGGCTGCATTAGTAAGGGTCCCCACTAGGGTCACTCTTACAGGAGCCAGGAAGTTTCCACTGCACTAGGTTTCCACACCGACCCCTAAATGCCCCCACCATTAAAGTCTTCTATCCCTGTACTCTCTGTCTCCCCAGCCCCAACCTGATCCCTACTGTGCCCATACTAATCCATTATAACAGAACCAAAAGCAGATCATTTCGCACATATGCCATGAAACAAGACGTGCAAAAGAAGGTCTTTAAAGCTAGGATATACTCTTTGCCCCTGCCTCCATTCGCACACAGTCACTTGTTGTAACACACGTGACATTCTTCAGTTCAGCCAAGAGCTCTGAAGATCATGGGCAGAATGGAAGAGCGAATCCAAGAGGATGACACAAAACAGGCACTGAGATAAGAGCAGTTTCTGACCTACGAGCAGGTCGTTGCGCTGCGAGATCAGCAGCAAGTCCCTAAGTTCCGCCAAACTTAAATGCATCTTGAAATACTGCCTCCCGCCACCGTGGAAAGCTACAGCCTGTGCTTTCCTTCACCTCATTCATTCCTTGCCATTAAATTCCAGTCTTGATGAACTTTCCAAATACCACAGCCTGATGTCATGTTACTACAAGTGCATTCTATTTTCATCGGTCACACCATTTCTCATATATTTCAGGATTCACTTGCATCCTGTCTTCCAGGGGAGCTATATACAGGCTGTGGTTGCCTCTTAATGTATAGTAAATGAGAATGAGGAAGGAGGACCATTTTCCAAAACAGTCATCTCCCTTGTAAAGTCAGAAGAGAAAGATGAAATAATGGAATCCAGCCCTGGGGTGTTTAAAGAGTAGTGTGGAGGGGAAATAAAAACATTGCCTGGATAAAAATCTTGATCCAACATCATAAACATGTCTTGTGAGGTCAGAATTCATCCAAGAACAAATAAATAGATAATAGAGATGCATTATCAGGCATGCATTTGCTAATTAGTATTGAGAACATAAAAACGCTGAGACCTAGAGTCCTTTCTGTGTTGGAGAAGAGGGCGGGATGGACCTACTTGGCCTCTTTATAGAGGGAACTTTGCTCTCTCAAAGGCCATGGTTTACGTCAGGAAACTCCCTGACACAGTTAAGCAAACTTCGCTGGCCTCCCTAGTTCTGCACTGTAGTATATGTATGTTCTAGCCTAAAAGCACCTCTTATCATGACTTGCCATTTCTTATCTCAATGAGGATGGAAACCAGGGGTCCCAGCAAATGCTGAAGTATAGAACAAATCTCACTTGGTCAGACCTCAGGAGTGAGGACTTCTCAGCGATGGAGGAGATGGCTGCCGTAGAGAGCATTTGCTCAGTGCTCTCACTCTCCCTTAGTCTATTAAAATCCATTTAGAGCTGTAATCATTTTCCTTTGAGGAGCAAGGGAAAGTTGGGGGTACAGTAATCTTTAATTGCTTCTCAAAGGCCACACTGCTGGATATTGGACAGCTAAATATAGCCTGATTACTTTGGTAACTTCAGAGAACATTGTTTTCTGAACAGAACAGTAAAAGCATGTGCTCTCCCTGAAGGCAAAAATATAATAAATGTCAGTATGAAATATTACAGGGAAAGACATGATCATTTATTGTGGCATAAGAAAATATTTAAATGATACCTACAATATCAGACAATGATCCTGGTTATAGTACCCATGACTTTAAATACACACATATAATATTTTAGTATGCTAAAGCACATTTATTTTGTTTTAATATAGTGAAGTGCGTCAAATGTGATTGTGAAGAATCACTGTGCTAAGGAGGCAGGTTTGTAAACCTGTGAAAGGGTGAAGGACATGCTCTCAGCAGTTATATGTCACTCATATATTCTTTACAGAGAATTCATATTCTGCGTGGTTTCTGTATAAAAGGCTGGACCTATATAAATAATATTATCCTTAGCCTTTAAGTAGAGCTCCTCATGTAAAGCTATTATTGTACCTCTTTCTGGGGCCATGACTATGTCAAGTAGAGATACGGCATTGTTGAAAAATCAGATAATGTAAATTACATTTGCTCTGAGACAGCACTGGCTATTGCTTTTGAAGCTAACCAAGGTCAAACTTCCAAGGATGGGGAACATACGCACATTGGCTCAAGCACTGGAAAAATGTCTATTTAAAATCTCAGTGCCTTGAACCTATCAAGAAGACTGATGCTAATGGGAAACCCCCTTCCTCTGAAGTCTTTAAATCTGTCTGCTTTGGGAAGCAGTGCAACATTCTCTCACCTAGTGACCTGAAGCTAGGAAGAAAGGGTTTGCCAGAAGACAGGAAAATGGACACCACGCTGTATTGCTGGCATTCATCATCACTTATATAGAAACCAACACAACACCTTTCTTTGGTGGTGTACTTCACCATTGCAAAGGAAATGCCATTATTTCTCTTGTAATCTTAGTTAATACTTTAATTATCAGTGTGCTGCTTATAAAACACAAGAGAGATTCCATATCAAGCTCTGATAAGCCTCAATGGGCTCCATCAAACAAGACAGTGTCCTCAGGTAGGTATTACTGCCAATTAGCTGTCTTATCGGAGACAAACGTTCACAAATTGCCCAGAGGAGTGCTGTAAAATGTCTCCTAGACATGGCATGGCCATTGCATCCATGGACTCTAAGAAGATGTGCTTATCTGTACACTATTGTTAATGAGCATATCAGTATTCCATCATGGAAGAGGAGGGAGTCGTGAGATCCCCACTTTTCACTGAGATGCTATTGACAGTTGATGCCTGCTGCAGTCCTCATTGGTGTTGTTATTGGTAGGTTTCCCATGCTCCAGAAAGCCAAGCCTACAGAATTACCTCTCCCAGAAATTTGAATCATGAGTGAAATATGACAAGGACATCAGATAATGGGACACTAATATCCTCCACTGTGCTGATGTAAGGACATCGTCACAATGCTCTGGTTCCCAAAGAGTTTCTTTGTGCTAAGTTTTCTGGGGTCTCATTTTTTTCTGATCATATTCCTTGTCTAGTTCCTACATTTCTAATATTTAATGATGAATTTAAATTATTATATTTTAATTCAGTTAATTGCTACTCAAGAACTGGCATCAAGAGAATACAAATTGGTGATGCAAATCAAACAGGAAAATCCTGACAGACCAACTCCAACACGTTGTCACTTAATATTTGCACTATTTACAAGAGAGCTGGCAAGTGAAATTGAAATTTTCAGTGAATGGAAGTGCTTCATATGTAAAAATATAGGACTGGCTAGGAAATAGGATAAAAATAAACCCAGCTCCCAAGAAAATTGGAAACAAGAAGTGCCTAAGAGTCAAAGCAATTGGGGCATCTCTTCAAGACACTATTATTGGGTGTTCCCAGCTCACTACTTTATGTGTTTTTCATGCTTCACAAATGGGAAACCAGGAGGGAAGTGTTTTATGGGGAACCAGGATAGAAAGAGATGCTTTATTCTAGGAAGAGATTGATCTACAGATAAGTAAATATCTTTTGTCAACAGAACATTTTTGTGGTTAAAAAAGAATAAAAAGCATCTCCATGTGTTTGTTTTTTGTTTTAGTAACATGGTTTTATTGCGACCTTTCAGATGCTAGAATTGCAGACGTGAATAAAACGAAACTCTGACACCCTTAGAACTTGGATTCTACAATACTTGGTGGAAATAATGACATAAAATTTTAAGTGATAAACACCGTGTATGTAGGCTGGGTGGTCAGAAAGACCTCTCTTAAGATAATAAGTCATGTGTAGTAATGTGCATGAAGACATGATGCCATCAGGACATAACCCGAAGAAAGATCACTGTGGCAAGGGAACAGAAACTGCAGCAGCTTTTATTCAGGGTATCTGGGGGATGTTAGAGAATAGTAAGAGAGAGAGAAAGAGAGAGAGACAGAGACAGAGAGAGAGAGACAGAGAGCGACAGAGAGAGACAGAGACAGAGAGACAGAGAGACAGACAGAGACAGAGGGAGTGAGTTGGGAAATTGGTACTTGGGCAACATCATTGCAGGACTCCAATGTGGATGAGCTAAGATGCACTGGCACGTTTAATTGATGGATTAGCATAATATAATTGTTTTTGTTTTCATTAAAATGTATCTGTTGTATGTAGTGATGAATTTCCTAAAGACATTTTTATTCAAGTGCATCCCATTTTTTAAACAGTGTGTGTGTGTGTGTGTGTGTGTGTGTGTGTGTGTGTGTGTGTGTGTGTCCCATAGACAACAGGTGAAGGTGAACAAAGATGAATGCATTGATTCCACCTCGGAGATTAGCTCATACTAAGGTGCAAAGCAGAGATAAAAATTTATAAAACTTGGTGTATCAGCTACATGTCTCATTGCTTTGTTAAAAATACCCTGAAAGGGGACAACTGAAGGGGCGTATCTTGTCTCACAGTTCCTGGGTGCAGTCTGTCATGGTGGAGAAGTAATGACATTTCATCTGTAATCAGGAAGCAGAGAGTGATTGATTCTGGTACTCAACTTGCTTTCTCCTTTCTAAGCAGTCCAGGACCCAAATCCAAGAAATAGTGTTGCCTATTTTTAGAGCAGGTCTCCGCACCTCAGTTAACCTAATCAAGTTACTACTTCACAGACATGCGGATGGAGGCTTGGCTCCTTAGTAGTCATGTCCTGTCAAGTTGATAATCAGTATTAATGATCATATGTAGCAAAGAATGTGCATGTAGATCTAGTGCTATTTGAAAATAGATTGGAGAAGAGTAAACAGCACGAGTCTCAAATGATGGTGTCTATCACTGAACGGTCTGCTAGAGTAGACGAGGGTGGGTGACTGGGATCCGGTGTAAATAAGGTCTTCTCAGCAACCATGCCTGGTGTGGAGGGAAAGCATAGTCTCTCAAAATGAAGAGCTATAGATACAGGTCGCACAGAAGCTACCAGATGGTTGATGGAGGCTTCAGAAAGAGACTGGGAAGAAGCAAGTTGTGAAACTGAGTGATCTGAAACAATCCTTCTAATGGGGAAATTTGACCAGGTAGTTTACAGAATTGATAAGTAACTCACCATCTATTATTATAACCCATCCCTGTAAACGGGAATAAAGAAAAATGCAGCTAAGTTGTGTTTTTCCTTTTCCAAACATGGGCCAGCTGTGGAGAACAATGCTTGGTACATCTGCCTCACAGCGCACTGTTTATTACTTAGACATAAGACAATTCCTTTTCAAATCCGAGCATCCTGCAGAAACCACAGCGTATGTTTTGTTCTTTTCCTTTGCTGTCCTCAGTGTGAAGCTGGAAAATCTCGTGCATCTGTGCAGTCTGCTTCTGCTAAGGTAGTGGACTATAAAAAGCAGTAGCCAGATTCTGATTATGCTTCAGGCCTTATGTCAGCCAGCCTTGGAGCTGGAGATTATATAGAACCTCCCAGACAAATGAAAGGGAAGAAATAAGAACCAGGCCTGCTCACTTCACATTTTTTTTTCTTCAAGAGAAATGCCTTTTATAAATTAAAAAAAAAAATAGTATCTAGAGTTCTGTTGGACACATTTAAAGATGATTCCACTTGTCCAGGAATTGGTGGGACATCCAAACTCTATTTCCCTTGGATTCAGATGGCTTTGCCAAGTTCACATTTCCCTCTCTAGACATCCATCTATCCCATCCCCCACCCCTGCACAAGCATCACAGTAATATGTGCTCTTGGACCCATGTCATCTATTTCATAGTGCTATACAGAAGGACTCAAGTGATAAGCATAGTGTGATTTCTCACCGTTACAGCCCCCAGTTCCAACATCTTGTTTCTGGCCACCTCACCAGACTGGACTCTCCTTGAGAATGTCACTCACCACTCATTCTTCCTGTCCCCTCTGCAGTCCACTCACATTGTGTTCAGTACTTTTGAGCATCTAATCATGACCAACAATGCACTGCACCGAGGCATATAACAACAAAGCCACGTCTCCTCCTTCTCCGTGGCCTCCCTCATTGTGGTTGGTGACGGAGCAGTTCCATCGCGAGTGTGCAAGTATGTGATGTCCAAGTAGGATACTCCTAGTTGCTTTTCAGAAGATAAAGCTAAGTAAGCATGCACACCCAGTGTCAATGGCCCCTGGCGCAACACCGTAACACAGGAATTTCAGACCCGCAAAGTAAAGTCTAGGAAGTGGGGAGGTGAGAGAGAGCTCACCGGCTAGGCATGAGAAGATAAGTAGGGTTTGGGAGCAGCTGGGTGTTGGGGATGTGCAACCGTGATCAGGCAGACAGCTTCCCAGGGTGCTGAGTGTGAGCTATGATGGTAGAGGCAGAGACATCAAACAATGAATCAGGAGCCCTATCTGAGTATGTTCCAGGTTACCCAAAAACATCTGTGAAAATCAGTATCATCCCATATTTCTCCCCTACATTTTTTAAGAGAAGACAGAGCAGGGTCCTGTCTAGGTGAGAGATGAGAGACATGATGGGGTAAAAGATAAGACTCCGTGCTACCGGCTCCCTCCCAGGTAGCCACTTTGTTTCATATTCCATTAATAATTCTGTGTCCTTGTGTAACAGTTACATGTTTTCCTGTGCTACTATCCCAGGAATTTCCTGAGAGCAGGATCAGTCATTAATTCAAGAAGCATTTACTGAATGCCTGTTGTGTGCCAGACACAAAGATAGGCTCTGGTTGTGCAAGAAGATCCAATTCTTTAATTGTTGTTTTTGCTTTTGTTTGGGTTTTGTTGTTTTGGTTGGTTGTTGTTGTTTTTCAAGGCGGGGTTTCTCTGTGTGTAGCTCTGTCCGTCTAGGTTCACTCTGTTGGCAAAGGTGGCCTTGAACTCACAGAGTTCTGCCTGCCTCTACCTGTCCCTGAACACTGGGACTAAAGGTGCACATCACCACCTAGCAGCAAATTTTAAATTGATACCTGGTGAGTTTCCAATCTCAAAAAAAAAAGTTGAAAAAAAATATATGTCCTTCGTGTGTGTGTGTGTGTGTGTGTGTGTGTGTGTGTGTGTGTGTGTGTGTGTGTGTTCATGCATGTATGCATATGTTCACATGTAAAGAAAGTCAGCATTAGGTATCATTCCCAAGCATATAATCATCATGTTTGTAGAGCCGTGGACTCTTACTAGCCTAGAACTCACCAAGTAAGGCTAAGATGGCAGGTCAATAGCTATCAGGGTTCCACCCACCTGCCTCTGCCTTCCCAGCACCGGCATTCAATGCACACCACCATGGCCAGCTGTTTACATGGTTTTGGAGTTCCAACTGAGATCCTGGTCCCTGTGCGACCATCACTGCACTGACTAAGCTCTCTCCAGCCTTCTCCTTATGACTTTATGTGCTAGAAGAAGGTGTGAATACAACAAATACTTAAGTCAATATCTCTAACAAAAGGGGCATGTAACCCCCTGCAATAACCATGCAGGAAGAGACATCACTGAAGATTGAACTCTAAGTGAATAGAGCACACTGGCTTATCCTCTTTGGAGGGATGGATTACTTATGATTACCTAGTATGGGGAAGACAATCAGGGCATGGTTTAGATTTTCTTAATGCCACGTTCATAATCCCTGAGGCAAGCTTGCGCCTTCATTTCTCCTCTAAATATCACCCTCAAGGGCCCCCAAAGTTGTACTTTCTATATTCAATTTTAAAAGCACTCAAGACAACAATGGAAATTAACAATTTAAAACCATGCCTGGAGTAGATGATTCAGTGCTACCAAACCAATGAAAATTTAATAAAGAAAATGGGAGAAACTTCTTCCCGGGCTTCTGTGACTTGGCTTCTTTTGAAGAAATTTTGCTCACAGTTTTAATGAGAGTGTTTTCCCTAACTCGTGCTGATTTAATCCCAAGCTTCCAAAATGCTAAATATTGTAAATCAGATGAGTTAGATTTGAACCACATTATATGGTCCAAAAGAAATGAAGAATGCAAGAAAAGTTTGAGATGTGGCAAAGAGTTATTTTTTTCCTTTTTTTTTTTTTCTTTTTTCTTTTTTGAAACAGGGTTTCTGTGTGTAGCCTTGGCTATTCTAGACTCTCTTTGTAGACTAGGTTCCCGAACTCACAGAGATCCTCCTGTCTCTGCCCCCATGAGTGTTGAGATTAAAGTCATGAGCCACCATGCCTGGCTAAGTTATTAATTCTTAACAGTATTAAAAAGTAAGACCACTAGATCAGAAGCGTAAGTCACTTTCTGCATTTTCCCAGAGGTCTTCCAGTGTTGATTATGGTTCAGTGACTGAACACATTCCAGGCTAGGACTGGGCAAAAGGAGCATCACCAAGCACGGTCCAGTTCTTTAGTTCTGGCACACCACTTGGGTTCTCGGTTACAGACAAAAAAAAAATCCTTTCTTGTTAGCTGATTCGGAGAAGACATTTATTGGATGGATATTTGACACCTAGAAAAATTAGAGAGAGCAGAGACCCAGCTTAGTCAGAGCCAGAAGTCACAGCAAAACCACGCTTAGCCAGGGAGATGGCTACATAGAGAAATCCACCTAGTCACCAGAGCTACACGCTGCCATTGGTGGCTGCATCCATGCATCTGGGTTCTAAGTACCATGACAGGTCATCTCTGTCTGATACTATGTCTTTGTGTAGCTCATGAGACTCTGCTACAGTGTCAGGGAACAAGAAATGAGCATGTCTCACATTTTAGGCCTTGTTTTTTTCCTTATTCTTAGCTCCTCTGTGCTCTGCCAGCAAAATGCCAGAGTTCCTTCTCGCACAACACTGTTGTGTCTTAAAAAGGGCAAAATTTGAGCCATACAAGCTTATACAGAGAGGGGAGATTGGGATTGGCCTATGTATGTTCAGGCACACAAGACTTGCTAAATGTGAGCAAATGGGTTTGCAATTAAAACAAAATTATTGGAACAAGTCATTATCAGGGACTGAGACATGTTGTATGGCCAGGACTTAAATCCAATGATTACAGACACTATTTTTATTACTCTAGGTATTTGGAGTAGATCTGGTTTGGAGGCGGGTTCTTTGGGTTTGGAGTGTGTGTGTGTGTGTGTGTGTGTGTGTGTGTGTGTGTGTGTGTGTGTGTATGAGAGAGAGAGAAGGAGAGAGAGAGAGAGAGAGAGAGAGAGAGAGAGAGAGAGAGAGAGAGAGAGATCTGCATGTAGGTGCCCACAGAAGCCAGAAGAGGGTATCAGAACCCATGATTCTGGAGTTACAGCAGTTGAGAGTGACCCAACATGGGTGCTAGAAATTGAACTCCGGTCCTCTAGAAGAGCAGAAAGTACTTGTGACACCGAGCCATCTTTCTAGATCTAATCCTGATTATTTCAAGAGTAAAACCACACTGTTGTCTCTTTTCTTAACACTGCCGAAATATCTGCTGTCAACATGGCACCTTCTTGCAGGGATCTGTCTCCTAGCTGTGCTACGGCACCGTGGATGCTGAAAACTGATGTTCCATCCTGATTATCCACACTACGATGAAACCAAGGGCCAAAGAGGTTAGCACGGTCAGGCTCATGGGCAGCAAGGAATGGAAATGGAACACCCACATGGGTAGATCGCTTACAGAATCCTTAATCTCCCCGTGTCACGGAGAAGACTTTTACCATAAGGTGGGCAGCTATGTGGGGGTGATGAGCAAAGGCTTTAGCTTTTTGCTTTTAATAAATATGAATCTTTCTCCTCACTCCCAGCTAGTGAGGGTGGCAGTAGCTAGTGATGAGCACGGTGTTGGAAGCTGTGCCACTTTCTGCCCCGAGCTATGCATTTCCAGTCAGTCTTAACCATGAGGCCAAAGCTCTCATCAGTCTCATTTCCCAGAGCAGAAACTGAAGCTAGGAAATGTAGCTGCAAGCCTGTAGTGATGCAGAGTAAGTGACAGTGAATGCCAGAGCCAGGACAGCAGTTGTGGTTATCTCTGGCCTTTTGCCCATGTGACATACATATATTGCCTCGTTAGCTAAGTGCCATGGGGACTGGAGGTATAAGTAGGAACACATTGTACAGATAAGTAAAGAGCATTGTCCTGGATCAGGAATTAGCAAAGTTTTCTCTAAAAGACCAACGAGTGAAGACTTTTTAGCCGGTGGAAACTTAAGTTTCTGTTCTAACAATGTAACCCTGCCACTACGGCACAAAATTAGCCACGGACAAAGCACAAGTGAATGGGCTTGTTAAGCTACAGTCAAACCTCGATGCGCAGACGCTGGAATACGAATTTCATTTAATTTTCACATGTGACGGATTAGAGCTCTTCTTTTGACTCCCTTCGAGCCATTTAAATATGTAAAAAGTCTATTATTAGCTTAAGACATTCAAACACAGGAGACAGACAAAACTGGCCACAGGTCATAGTCTGTCGATTCTTGGCCCAGGTCACACAGATGAATATGCCTGAATCTAAGCCAAGGTGGGTCCTACCCTACCCCCCCCACCCCCCCCACCCACCCCCCCGTTTCATTCTATTAAACTTACAGAGAAAGGGAAAGAAGAAATGGCCTTAATCTAGGGACAACTGAAGGGCTGTACAATGACAGTCCCTTGCACTGACCTGCAACATCTCTACACTAGCTGTTTATAGTCACAAGAGCATTGTGGTGAGTGGAAGTAAAAAGCCATGGGCTGTACCAATCCTGTCAAGAAGGCTATAAATTCCAACCTGGCTTGAGCAGACTATGAAAACAAGATGCAAGCTCTAGAAGTGAGTAGATCTTTGGACCCTGTTTTATAAAACACACTCTGGATCACAGAAGTACTGAAAGTTGTGTTGAGACTCATGATGACATGGAAAGTTTTGAACCGCAGCTTCCATTCTCTCCTTTGACCCCAAAGAACATAAAAATATAAAGGCATGACTTTCCCCAAGTGAACTCTTTGCCCATTCAGCCATATCTTCTAAGTGGGCTGGCTTATTGAAAAATAGAAATGACTTGTGGTTGTAAAACCAGTGAACCTTTTTCCTTGATTTAACCTCTTGCCCTTGAAAATCTGTGTTTTTATGGTTTGCACCTGACCTAAGCAAGCCCTCACCTGCTCTCCTTGTACATAATCTCTATATAAAAGCACTTCAAAGAGAAGACAAAAAAGGCTGCTGGAATACAAGGTGGCAGTGTAGCTCAAATCCAACAGGAAGTCACGGCAGTGTACGCCGCTACCAAGTGTGCTCATTTCTAAGACAGGAGGTGCTCGGTGTGAGCTATGCCAGGTTTCCTCTACCCTTCATCCCTCTGTCATTTTTGTGCATGAGGATTCTCCTTTCTTGCCCAGGACTCCAGGACTAACCTGTCATTGTTAGTGACGGCCCCTGAGCTAGTTGTGAAGCTCTGCCTACCTGTCAAACAGCGGAAGTACCTAGGAATTTATGCAATTCAATTTAGGAAGCAAGACTCAGTTAATGGCCAGTGGGTCTGAGGCTATAAACACTATTAGTCTGGTCCCTCACAGGGACCACTGGAGGTGTGAGGCACAATGTATTCAGCACCACTCTTTAAAATTGTGCAGGGTTTGGCGGGAGAATGCGTGATTGGCATTCTTATTTGATCGTCTCTAGTTTCACTCGTTCACTGACTTTTTGTTTTCATTTGGACATTTCCCCACTAGTTGCTTTCATATAAGCCCCCCTCCAAAGGTTTTGTTTCTGGAGAGTTAGCCGATGCCAGGGATCTTCAAGTGCTTAAAAGTTACACCTTCAGATATATGATATATTCGAATTAAAATCTTTTGTTTTGTATAGTACAAAATTGTCTGTCAAGTGCTTCTTTATCACCTCTGCATATTCTTCTAACTAACCCTTGTGACGCAGGCTCAGAAAGAATCAAAGACCTGCTTAGGTCACTTTGGACAGGAACTAGCAGAGCTAAAAGGCTTCTGGGAGTGGCACTAGGGTGCCCAGTCACCAGATTGCTGCTGCTGCTGCTGCTGCTGCGTGTGTGTGTGTGTGTGTGTGTGTGTGTGTGTGTGTGTGTGTGTGTCCATAAGGCAAAAAAGAAAAGAAATACTATGTGTTGATAGCATCATTCCATCCACAAGTATTTTTTAAGGCACAGGTATTTCCCAGATTGTCCAAATGGAATGCAATGCAAGCCACATGTGAAATAAGGAAGTTTCTAGAAATTGTATTTTTTAAAGTAGAAGTAGGAGAGTTTTATTTTCATTATACTTTTCAGCATAAATGCTTTAGAATGGGATTTCTGATAAGGAGTCAATAGAAATTGGAGGAAAGATGTTGTCATTTTATCCTGAATCTTCAAAATACAGCATGCTATATATTTAGTACATCAATTTCAGTCATTCAGCATATTTCAAATGCTTGATTGGCCACATGTGTTGGCTACCATTTAGGAAAGCCTACTTCTAGATAATAAAAATACATTATTATGGCTAAAACTATAGTGTCACAGTGGCTCCTGGGGCAAAGTTTTCATGTCCCCACCTCCATAAATGAAAATGAAAGTCACAATGATTTGTAGTACAATAAAATAACCAAGAAAATATAAAATTTGCTATTTGGACTGTGAACATAGAAAGTCAATTTATTCTCTCTTCAGTGGTAGAAAAGTGTTCATTTCTTCCCCCTGCAAAGATATACAAGGAAGCCAATAAATAAAAATGGAGGCTTTTGTATGACATGGCTGAAGTTTCAACCTTATACCCCCTTTCCTTACCTCAGACAAGTCTCCGTTCCAATGTCACTCCCTCAGCAAGGTCACCGCCTACCATTTCACCTCGCACCATGATGCGGGACACAGATGTCCGCTGCATCTTTGTTGTCTCAGTCATATGGCTTCTTGTTGTTAACTGACCACCTGGAGACTCCATCAATCGGAAAGCTTCCTCTTCCTTTCCAGCAGTCTTCCCGGGGCTGCATGTCACCAGCACCTCGGTCACTCGCAGGAATTCTGCTCTCGATCTCTCCCTCCTTACTCCTTTTCCCCACTAGACTCAAGATCTATAGAATTTGGTAGATGAGTTTCCAAATCTCAAGATGTAGATGATGGAACAGCCCTTGTCACTGGTGCTCTGGCTGGTCACACACAGCTGCGGCCCCCTAAGTTTCCTTGCACTCAGTGCTCTAAACATACACTCCCAGGCCTTCTTTTCCTATGATGAAGGTGTTGGATTGAACCAACTGTTATCAGTGTTCTTAGGAACTCAAACCACATTTTAGACCTTGTCTCAAAAGATGAAGTGGAGAGTGATGGAAGGAGGCACCTGCTCTTGGCCTCAGGCATCCACATCCTTACAGACACATGTCCACAGGCAATACATGCACATATGCACACACACACACACACACACACACACACACACACATACACATACACACACACATATACATCAGTAATAACACTAATAATTTCAAATAATATAAATTAACATAGGTATATACAAAATTTTTATTATACCCCATATCACTCCGAATTCTCAGAAATAACCATCTAATACCCATTACACAGTTGCATGGAATATTTTTCATGGTTTCGTTGAATCAAAAGTAGAAATGAAAAGGAATCCTCTATCATGTAATCCAGTGTTTCTCCAATTGTGATGCCCTTCTGAACCGCCAGGAGAATCTTATTAAAATGTAGATTCTACTTCCATACAGCTGGTGTAAGACCCAGGAGCATACATCTTAAACAAGCTCCCAGTGAAGCTGAGCGATTCTTGGAGCAGTGAGGTTGTGAGCTGCATTTGCCAATTTCTGTTCCACATAGCCAGAGCAACCAGAGACAAGACTCCCTAACTTGTTTCAGGGCTTTTCTACTCAGGATGTGGGTTAAAAGATTAAATAGAGGCAAACGAGAAGGCTTGATGGGTAAAGATCCATGTTGCCAAACCAGAGCCCTCACGGAGGGTCTCTGGCCGCCCTACTTATACCACAGCACATGAATATGCATAATACACTAGAGCAGACTGATAGATGAATGAAAAATTAGTGATAGTTCCCTTCTGGATATCTATATATATGCTATACTCCAGTTGTGCAATCGATTAGCATGGCTACTAACAACATTTCTATGTACTTTTGGCTCATTGTAATACATTACTCTTCTAAGGCTATGGTGTGGCCTTTTGTCTCCTGATTCAGATGTGTATTTCAGGACAGCTTTTTTCTCATGTCTGAATGTGCTCACTTGTGCCCTTGCTCCTATTCTCCTTAGCTTTCTCAATTGTCATATTCTATGTCTCCTTTGTCTTCTGAATCCACCCTCTTTCTGTAGCATTGGCAATTCTATGGAATTGTACATGCTTATTGACAGATTAAAAATATATAGATTAGATATAAATATAGACATAGATATAGATTGTGTGTGTGTGTGTGTGTGTGTGTGTGTGTGTGTGTGTGTGTGTGTATGTGTGTGTAGAGGGGGGAGAGAGTATTATCTTATGTGGACTCATGGGCTTCAATTCTTCTGCTGTTGTCTTCCCCAAATTTTTCAACTCCCATCTTATGCCTTTAATCTTAGCTCTCAGAACATCTAAGAACATGAAGATCAGAAGTTCAAGATCTTCCTTGGCTAAGGAATGAGTTCAAGGTTGACATGGGCTACCTGAGACCCTGTGTACCCCCACCCCCTAACCCTTCAAAATCAAACCAAACAAACTGTTAAGGTGCATTCTGGCTGAACTACTGCTAAAGCAGCATGTCCACTCCCTCAGCTCTATCATCTCTTACACCTTCTTATCTAATCTGTAATTTTCATGTCATAGGGACACATCTTTATTTTTGCAATCTCAAAGTTAGAATACCTCAGTGGGAAATCCCTCTTGAGGAGCAATTTTTACCATTAAAGGAAGCAGGAAAAAGGTAATTCCATGGAGATAGCTTTTTATATATCACCAGGGCCTGGAGGTCAGGCAGTGAAGCTGGAAATATTGCATGTAAAGAAACTCAGGATTTTCAAAAACAGTAAAACTCAGATGCCAGTGTGACTCATTAAGATGGTAGCAACTTAGCCTTTGGTGCGCACGCTAACATCTGCAGATGTCTGACAAAGAGTCTGTGCACATGCCACACATGTTACTATTGTGTCTATAGAAATTTCCACATGTCCACGTCATTCAGTTATATTATCAGGTGCTCACCATGTGCTAGCATGGTACTTGGTTGAGTGGTGAGACAGAGAATAAATACTGTTGCTGTGACAAAATATAAACAAAAGCAACTTGAGGAAACCATGTGTTGTTTCAGCTTTTGCTTGGAAGGGTCCATCGTGGCAAAAATGGCATGGGAGCCCGTCCTCATTTCATTCATAGTCAGGAAGTAGAGAGAAATGAATGATGTTGCCCATCAGGTTTTTAACTCCTTTCTCCCCTTTATTCAGTTTGAGTTCCCAGTTTATGTTTAGGGTTTGTCTTCCCACTTTATTTAAACCTCAAAGACTTGTCCAGAGTGTATCTTCTAGATGATTGCAAAGCCAGTCAAGCTGGCAATGAGGATTAGCCATCCTACCTGCTGATGTCATCTAAATGTGTAGGTGAAAGCCAGGTGACAAAAATCTCCTTGGGACTGGATAACAACAGAGCACAGCTTCATTTGTCCCATATGTCAGGGGTTGGTCTGGTGCTATGTATGCTAATGCTAATTACTGGCCCCCCAAGATCTGGTTGCCACCCATACAAGTGCATTCTCATGTACAAGAAATGATACTGTGTAAACTTTGCTCACCAATCTTCTCTGGCTCATTTAACAAAGTCGCTAACAGCCTATAGCTGGGCAGAAGAGAAGTAGGCAGAGCTTAGGTTCCCCCAGGCTTGGGGTTAGATGGGGACCATGAGGCAGAAAGCAGGAGGAGAATCCAGGAGAGAGAGGAGGAAGTCCACATGGGGCAGCATGGACCATGAGCATGTGGCCATGAGGGCTGGTCTGATGGAACAGAAGCAGCCCAGGCAGAAACAATTGTGGCAAATAACTTGCTGGGAAATAGCAAGATGGCTTATAGGGTTGATGTCTACCTAGTTATGGAACTTTAAAGCTTTTATTAATCTAAAAGGTCTATGTCTTGATTACTTGGGAATTAGGAGAGGGGGGGGAGAGGGAGAGGGAGAAGGAGGGAGGGAGGGAGGGAGGGAGGGAGGGAGGGAAGCCCTCTAAAGTCTAATATCCCATCAACAACACCAATGCTCAAACTGGTCACCTCAAAGGTGTCTGTGACCTCTCTTAGGCTCTCAGGAAGCTGAGAGGGAATGGGTCACAGATCTAGCCAACAGAATAACACCAAATGCCCACAGTGTACAAAAAGCTGTGTTATCCAACCCATGTGTCACCTCAGGGCAAAGATTATTAGTTCCATTAAAACTATGAAGAAGCTGAGGTTGTAAAGAAATTTAACTTCTTATAGCTGTTCCAGTATCTTTAAACTGCTGAACATAAGTCTTAAAAAAAAAAATCAGTCCTGGTTTCTAAATGTGCCTCTTGGTTTGTCGGTAAAATATCTTTTACAGCCATTTAAGATGCACACACAAACTCACTTAGAGTCGATCCTATTAAGTTAAACCACAGAAGACCTCTTTGTTCATAAAAAAGATATGGATAAAGGGTGTGAGACCAAAGAAAATTTTGACTGACCGTCCAGAAAGTAAATAACATGGAAGAGGTGGGCCCCACGCGCCTGCCCATCTGGGTTTGTGCTGAGGAAGCACAGAGGGCCACCTAAACAGTTGACCTCAGGCCTCAGGTGGCGGGAGAGGCTGGAGAACATAGAGGGCACCTATCTGTCTGCATGTGAATTTAAAATGTGGCCATAGAAATTATTTTTAACCTCACTTAGAGGAGAATATTACAGGGTCAATAAATCACCCCACATACCATTTAGCCCTGCAAAGTACAGGGTTAAGAAGCAAATGATTTTAAAATCAAAGGCAGAGTATAAATCCATATGTTTCTCTGAAACAGAGAAACGTACTAACTTCAGCAGATGTTTGGCCTCTATGGAAAGAAGGCAGGTCCCTTGGCTTACAGGAAGTCTGGGAAGAAAATCCATTTCTTCTCCTTTGCTTCCCCTTAATTCTCTGATCAGTACCACGAGTCCCTCTTATTGTCTGGACCACAGTAAGGTCTGAGTTTGTTTTCTCTGTAATTACAAATCTCTGCTTTCTTCTCAAATTTTTAGTGTCACTGTAGCCAGCCAGTCACCAAACCCTGCCTGAGCGCCTTGACGTCAGTCTGTAAATAGTGTGTCTATGGTCATAGCATTAGAGGTAGTTTGCAGAGTTGTCTGGCAGAAGTATCAGTAGAGACTTCCCACTGGGTGACACTGGTGGTGACACAAGCAGATGATAGCTAAGTGAGGAGGGACCGAGAACAATCTATACGATGAGTAAGTGAGGGCTGGGGCGATGGCTCAGTCAGTCAAGTGCTTGTTGTACAAGCATAAGGAGCTGCGTTTGATGCCCAGGTGATACATTTATAGTACAACCCTGGCCTAGTGGTCTACATGTTTGTAATCCCAATGCTGAGGAGGCAGAGACAGGAAGATCTCTAGTGCTCACTAAATAGACAGTCTAGGATACTCACCGACTCCAAGCCAGTGAGAAAGCCTGTCTTAGAAAAAAAACAAGGTGTACAGTGCTTGAAGAACAACACCTGAGATTGTCCTCTGGCCCCTGCAAACATGTACACACACACACACACAGGAGCAAGTGTGAGTCCTTGGCATGGCTCTTGCAGGTATCAGGAGACAAACATCTTGCATGGCTGGTTAAATTGCTATAACAGAAGTGGGGGTGACTTTAACTCAGGGAGCACTTTGCAGTGTCTAGAGAGAGTCTAGTTGTGACGCCTAGATGAATGCTATTGGCACCAAGTGACTAGGCATAAGAGTGGCTATTTATTTACCTACAGTGTACCCCTTCCTCTTAAAGCATTATAAGGATCCAGAACCAAATACGACAAACACTGACAAATTCTGCATATACATCTGAGCAAAGAAGACTATCTAAGCAAGACAAACTTATTTCCTATGCATGACCCCCAAATGGGCCCACTTAGCTGAAGAAGCTACCTCCGTAGTAATATGAACTTCTGCCCATCTGTCTTGATGTGTATGTCCCTGTCCCACCCATATAGCACATACAACCAGGACAGGAGCTGTAAGAACTTTCTAGGAAGGACAAGAGTAGACATGGCTTTGCTAATCATAGGGACTCCACAGTATCTTGTCAAGTTTTAAGAGGACTCCGTAAATGTAGCAGCCATCGATGGTGCTGGGGTGAAAAGAAAGAATGCCCCATTCACATAAACGGTAGAGTGAGCTGGGTCTACAGGCTGCTGTTAGGATCCTGCCTGGTCAAAAGGCTTTGGCCTGCAAGGGAGATAGTGGACATGCAGAGGAAGCCTGTCTACTTTTAAGAGATAACACGGGAGTTGCTTGCATCCATCACTTCTCTCTGTGTGTCCTATTGGTCAGAACTTGGGGGGAAAAAACTAGACATGAAGTTTGGAGATGGGTATCACAGCTGGGGAAAAGTCAGACGCTCTTGATTTCCTATTTATCTGATTTTTAAGACAGGATGTTGCTATGCAGCTTTGCTGTATAGTCCAGGGTAGCCTTAAAAGTTCAAAGGATCCTGATGCCTCTGCCTCCCGAGGGCTGGGATTACAGATGTGCTCTCACACCTGGTTTCCCCTTATGCTTCCAGACAGGGAAGGATGCCTACTAAAGGACAAGTATCAGTATCTTCAATACACAGAGCGTGGGGATAGAAGATGAGTGAGAAACACCAAACGATGCTGGCAGCACACAGAGTGACATCACCTCCAGCCCTTGAAGTAACGTGGTTTCAATTTTTCTCTTACGGACGTGAACTGCTTTGTAGTGTTTAGTGTCAGGACCAGTGTTTCATTTTAAGAAGTTTTCTATTGCATCAATATGCAGAGTAAAATGGAATGGTCAGGCTGGGAGCGGAAACGATCTTGGAAAATACCGCCATATTGTTGGTAAAGGAAAGGACAGCTTAAATAAACATGCTGGGAAGTAAATGAAATAAATGAATAGAGGAGAAATTTAGAATGGAGAATGGACAGAGTAGGCATGCTACAAATTAAACTTATTTCAGAAATTTAGGAAAAGCACTTTTAATTATCAATAATTAAAATATAAACAAAATAATGGAATATACTTCTGTAACTGTTGTGGCTCTGGGTTAGCCTACACTATTTCCTCTTCCTCTTTCTGGCCTCCAGCACAGAGATACATCAACATCATCCATGAAAAGCCTTCCGCTTCTCCAAAGTGTGGTTCATGAAAAGTCCTCTGTTTCTCCAAAGTGTGGAACCCAGGACTTAAGCGACTGGAGGTAGGTAGATGCAGCATTTGCAAGCCCCAGTTGTAATGAAGGGGCAACCCCAGTGCTCAGCAGAAGCAAAGCGAGGAAGTAGCACGTATTTTGAGACTGGCTGGCACCAAGGGAGACAAAAGCCCATGGTGTAATTATGCCGAGCGGAGTATATAATATGATGCAATCAGGGACTGTCTCCAATATGCCCCGCAGTGCTCTGAAAGGGCTTTGAATGGCATTGCAGAATGCTCTAGAGCTGTGAGTCTGTGTCCCTGGAAGCCTAAGAAAGTTGCCTCCGCCAGCATCTTCTCTTCCTTCAGCCAACATTGCCCATGGGTATTTATTGAGCATTTTCTAGATGGCAAGGACCCTGTTCAGTCTTAGGGACACAGAATAAGACATGAGCTATCACCTTTCTCAAACAAAGACTCTCTAGTTGCTGTCCCTGGAGCCAGTGAACAAAGGCTGGACAAGTGTTTCTTTCATTTGTTTAAAGCCCAGTTTCTAGTTATGAGGGTGTCTTCACTGGTCGTCTCGCTTACAACGGCCCTGCAAAGTTCCTTTTGCATTCAGTGTGCTCGACACGTTTGGCCTTAAAGACAGGTCATCCAGTCATGCACTTTCAAGGAATCGCCTGAAAAACTATTGACCCCATTTTTTTTCCTAAAGAGAAAAGACAGTATGTTCTTTGTCTGTCTTTAGTTGTTTACATATTGTCACCATCACTATGGTGACTAACTGGCTAGTTCTCTAAATAACTCTAGGAGGGAGATGATTCACGTGGGGGCACAGATATAACCACTTCTTACCTTTGTCCCCTAATATGTTTCTGCTAAAGTTTGTCAGCAAACCATTTTGGGGACATCTCCATAGCCACTGCCTACATATACATTCAGATCACCTTCAGTACTGCGGCTCTAGAGCTTTTGTGGGCAAGTCTTTCAGAAGCATAAGCAATCCTGGGTCTCTCTCACATATTCTTTAGAGCCATTCATTTGTTCCCAACATTATCTATCTCAGAAAAATTCTAGTGGTGTGCCAAACACTTCGTGTATGTTTCCTCATTTAAATGTTACAACATTCAGTCAAGCTCCATTCGCTCCGTGAAGCAAGTATGAATAACGATAAAGAGTAAAGAATGTCTCCAGGTGCCACTGAGGAAATGTGAATGAAATGACCTTCAAGACTATGTCAGTGGGATTTGAAAGAATAAGCGTTTGATGCAGGCTTTCATGACAAATACATAGTGCTCTATGACTCTACTGCGAAGTTACTTTTTTCTATAATAATGCCTTGAATTGTTAATTGAGTATGTGAGTGCACAATTTGGGGAGATGTGCACAAATGGCGGTTAACTTTATAAGGTCAGTTCTTTACACCTTTACTTAGGTTCTTGAGCTAAGGTCATTAGACTTCTCCATATGTACGTTACTCTAGGCCAATATCTATTTTTGTTTCAAATAAGATCTTTATAGCTCTTTTTTTTATGACAATGGCCTTAATGTAAAGAGAAAATTCAGTTGGTCTTTCTGCTTGCCAAAACAACAATGTGTTCATCTATAACAGCTTTTGGCAAACCAATACCTGTGGGCCAAATCCAGCCTTTTAAAAAATAAAGTTTTATTGGCACATGGCCACATCCATTTATTTACATATTGGCTTCTGCCTCTTTGGCATTGAGTTCTCCTGATAGACATTGCATGGCTCACAAAATCAAAAGTATTTACTGACTTGATCTTTACAGGAAGTTGCTGCCAATCCCTGCTGAGAGCACAATCATATGTATTGTTTCTTTCTTAAAGTTTTTTCTTTTGAGTAGATGAGTGCTAGTCAATTATTGTAATCAGCTATAAAATGGATGTATATTATTAATTTAGCTCAATATGTTTTTAAATCACATATATATATTCTCTTTATATCCCCCATCTTTTCCTCTTTCACTTCTCCCTTTTCCCATGGTCCTTTTCCTAGATAGTTTCATTTCCATCACACACACACATACACACACACACACACACACACACACACACACACACTCCACATGTATATATGATTAAATGAACATAGTTATGTCATTTGTAGAAAATCAGGAGTACAACTGGAGATAATGATATTGGATGAACTAAGCCAATTACAGAAAGATAAATATTGTCATGTTCTTTCTCATTTCCAGATTTTTATATAGATACACAAAATCAGTATTTTATCAAATGCAAACAAAACAAAAAAAAACAATAACAACAACAAAAACAATGCCACGAATCTATCCTCAAGAAGAACAGCACCTTTTCCAACTAAACTCTGAGCTGTGTGTCTTGTTTTGCCTCTTCCCAGGAAATAAGCGGGATTCTGCTACTGTAGAAACCATATCGCTCATCTCCTGTTTCTTTTCCAAACTGAGAGTCTTTGCCATGTCTAGCTAGTTATGGCCCCCTCCGAGAGAAAATAACAACGAAAACAACAACAAACAACAAAAAATAGATCAGAAAAGTGAGAAACAATTTCCTTTATCCTCCACACCTTACACAATTCTCTAAGACTTTGTAGTTCAGGGCTGCAGAGAGCCAGTGTGAGCTCTGCTGCTCCCGCTTTATCTTCATCTTTAAGCTTACATAACCCACAGATAAATTATAAGTTACTACAAAGATTCCCACCAATGACAGACTGAGTCACTGTCCTCCGAGCCCTTTCATCTTTCTGGATTCCACTTCTAAGGCTCTTTATATTCTGTCAAAACGGAGTGTGCTTTTGCCAACATGATGCAGCGTATGCCAACACTTGGATGCATTTTCCATTTTACCTGGATAGAAAAACATGACCATGGGTGAAGTTTTTCCACCATTACTTTTTTGTCCCTGTCTCCCAAAGCTCCTAGCCAGCTTTGGGAAACCTTTCATGTCTGCACTTGTGCAACAGTGGAAAGAGAATGAATGGTTAAAGTGGCTTTTGTTTGCTGAAATATAACAAACGATTATCCTGGAAATGCCGTGCCTTTAGAGAACCAATCTGGCGAATGTTTTGTTTACACTTTTTAATCGCCAAGTGCCCACTTGATCTGGGGACTGAAACCACAGTTTCAGGACAAGATTTCAAAGAACACCGATGGCACAGTTTTCGTGGTTGGCTGATGCCTCAGAAATCACTTGCCCAAAGCCATCCCAGTAGAACAGACATTCTCTTGTAAAACAAAAAAACAAAAAAACAAAATAAAACAAAACAAACAAACAAACAAAAAAAAACAAACCAAAAACGATCTTTAAAAATCACTAAGGAATAAAGCAGAAAGTAAACCTCTTTTTCTGGATAATGTAATGGTAGTGGTGTGTGTGTGTGTGTGTGTGTGTGTGTGTGTGTGTGTGTGTGTGTGTAAATGAAGGCATGTGAGCATGTGGGTGCATGTAATGATTGACGCTGAGTGTCTTCCACTATCAATCTCCATCTTACTTTTCAAGACAGGGTCTCTCTTTGAACTGGAGCTCACTAATTCATCTAGACTTGCTGACTAGAGTGCCTTAAGGATCCACCTGCCTCTACGTCCCTGGCGCTGGGATTGCACCAGACCTTCTTCCTCTTGGGTACTGGGGACTCGAACTCAGATCCTCACCCACAGCAAGCACTTTACACTTTACCAGGTGAACCTTCTCCCAGCCCTTGGAGAACATTTAAGTGAAGGCCACTGTGTACTGTGCTCAAAGAACAGGAGGCTCTCTGGGATGTTGCAACTTTGTATCCTTGGTGCTTAGATCCCCCTGCAGATGCCAACCCCAGAGCAGATGGCATTCCGCTGTGGAGGTCCTCACTGTCAAGCAATGGCCGCAACACTGGTCATTGCAGGCTCTTAGGCAAGCACCATGTCACTGCAGGATTTTGCTTGTCAAACCAATCAGCGAGGAGGGGGTGCATGGGGTGGGCTTATTATAAGCTTCCCTTCCCATGGAGAGAGCAGAGAGACAGGGAAACCCATCTGCCTCAAACGGAACAGTGTTCTTCAGCATCACCAGACAATAATAATGTCTAGCACCCATGTGATGTCTTCACGGGTTTCTACATATAAAAATTAGTTAACTAGCAATTATTACTATGTGCTAGGTAAGCAATGATTAACATCATAATTTTACAGACTGAGTAAAATGAGAGTAGAGGAGAGAAAGTGCCAAGAGAAAAATTAAAATTAATACGTTCCTAGACCATAGGCCTGAACTGCAGTACATTCAAAAGGTGTATCTGTCTGTCTGTCTGTCTGTCTGTCTATTTGTTTCAAAGGAAATACAGGGTGGTGATGCTAAAGGCTAGGAAATTCATTTTTAAAATTTTCCTGTTTATTAATGACTCCTGAGAGTCTGGGTTTTGTTTGTAGGTCTGACTCTTCACATGCAATGTGTGCTGCATTTTTTTTTTAAGTTGGGGAATCCCTGTCATCATAGATCTCATCCTTGATGTCCCTTACATTGTTTCTCCACACACACACTTTAGAAACAGTAATGTGTCCCTCATATGATGTTAGAAACCTGAGCAATACATATTCAGAATGGCAAATGAGGGAGCGAACCATCCTTCACTCCTTATGGTCCCAGTGGAAACTATTGCATTGCCTGGCTTGAGAATGGGCAGATGAAACGAGGCCAGCCAGGACCCACGGTGTGGACATCCAACCCTGAATGCCTGATCTCAGAAGCTAGGAAGGGTCAAGCCTGGCTGGGAGAAAGCACAAAATAAAGCTATAACAAAGAAAGGTGATGGCAGCTATGGAGAAGACCAACCTCTCTGTCCAGGTTTGCCCATATCTCAACTCCCAGATGCTGCTGAGACAGATGTGTGAGTATGTAATCCGAGTCAGAAAAGTCAGAGTCTCTTCTCAGGAGGCATGGCATCTCTAGAATTCACCTTCCTGTAGTTTAGGTGCATGATTGATAGCATGTAGCGGTCCCTTCTCACTGTGTTGCCTATGCCAGGTGATTCTTCAGCCAGCTGAGCGTGCCGGCTGCCAGCAGTGCCTGGCTTTAGAATGAAGAGAAGGTTGCCCTCAAACAGTATAATGGCTCTCATTCTGGGGCAGCTTTTCCTCAAGAGACATTGGCAAGTGACTGGGTATCACACATGTGGGTGAAAGTGGTACTTGGCTACTGCATCTAGGGACATCATCAAGAGATACTGCTGACCACCCCGGAACACAGCAGACAGTTCCACAACAAAAGATGGTCTGCTTGAATGTGTCACCAGTGAAAAACAAAACAAAACAAAACAAAACTGATATGCCCTGATTTCTATTTTGTTTTTTCCTAAATTGTTTTTGTCTCTGAGTTCTTCTGTGTGTTCCATCCAGTGGTAGAACAATATGCATGCCCCTCCCCTCACCCTCACATTCCAGGAGGTTTATTTGGCTTGGTTTTTGCTGACCACCAAGAATTTTAAAACTAAAGTTAACTAGTGAGGAGAGGGCTTTCTGAAGACTTCACCTTTCTTTTCCTGAAGGGGCAAAATGACAATAGGGGACAGCTTCTCCATGGTCTCAGCTCTCTCTCTCTCTCTCTCTCTCTCTCTCTCTCTCTCTCTCTCTCTCTCTCTCTCTCTCTCCTCTCTCTCTCTCTCTCTCTCTCTCTCTCTCTCTCTCTCTCTCTCTCTCTCCAGCCCCCTCTCCCCACGCAATCTGTCATTAGGGGCCAGAGGTGGGCTGAGAGACAGCTCTGAACTGAAGTGTACATCTCAGCTAAGTGCTAATTTCCCATTTATGGTGTGTTGTGGAGTTTTCCCTGTTCCTCAAAACCAGTTTGGTTTGAAGATTATCACCCTGTTGACACTAGCTTGTCTATGAAACTGACAAGCCCACACACCTTGGTTGAAAGAAGCTGCTTCTTACCCTTATGTGAGATGTTAATAAATGCCCCAGTGGAAGATTTTCCCTGCTGAGGCGTCTCTGAACAAAGGTCATGTATATTTCACACCACTTGGAATCCTATAAAAGAAATCCATTAATTGGTTAAAACAATGACACAAAAGTATCCCAACTAGACAACAAAGGCGACCAGTAAGGATTAAAGGACACCATTGGGGGGCCTCAGCCATGTACTGCACAATCTGGCTAGCCACAGCTCTGCAGAGGTCAGTCCAGCACACTAATCCTTGTAGACATCAAGGCAATTCTTTCTCTCTAATGAAGCAGTTCAGTAGTGAAGGTCATGGGTCTTCAGCGGCCCTGTAAAGGACAGAAGTAAAAGTAATTAGACAAAATGAATGCTGTAATCCCGTTTTCTTGGGTCCACACCAAACGCACGCACGCGCGCGCGCGCGCGCACACACACACACACACACACATACGCACGCGCACACACACACACACACACACACACACACACACACACACACACACACTTAGCTCTCTGTTTCCAGATTCTTTCTCGAGAACCTGGCAGCAGATTCCGAATGAGAATTCCAGAGCTTGACTTCACTCTCACCAGGACTGAAGGCATGTTTCTTAGGAATGTCTACAGCCTTGGGAGGTTAAAAAAAAAAAAAAAAGACAAAACAACAACAACTACTACTATCAAGTGCATGGGTAATGTTGTGAACTTTCCACTTAGACTGGAATCACAAGAGTGATGTTTCGACGCCCACAAGTGTGTTGCTGCTGACTGCATCGCCAGGCTTGCTAATCTGCTTGAAAAAGCTGTCCTGGCGTAGGAGAGAAACATCCAGAGCTCCGATGCAGCTTCTGCATGGCTGGTAGGTTCTTTCAACATGGACAGTCAGGCTCACAATCTGAAACGACACAAAATTCCCAAAAGATTTTGTCTGCAGCATCCTCTGCAGTGATTCTTTGACCTTCTCTAGCAGGAAGATGGAGATACACCCCGCACCCCGCAAAAAGCTGAAGGGATGTAGTTGGGTGAGCATTGCTACAGAGACCGAAGTTCTAAGTTCCAACAGCTCCGTGCGCAAGGGTATATGTGTGTGTGTGTGTGTGTGTGTGTGTGTGTGTGTGTGTGTGTGTGTGTGTGTGTAGTTTTCAAGTGGAGCTAAAGTGCGGTCTCACAACACTATAGCTCTAGTTTTTAAAGAAACCTATTTAGAAGCTCCCAGCAAAGTGCATGCCATACTGTACTGCACTCTTTTCAGAGGTGTAAGAAGTGGAACCGGCCAACTACTCTAGCCTGCCCCACTCAGACAGCTGGAGGGGAGGTTTAATTCCTGCAAATTCGCCTTGTGGTCCTAGAAACCTCTGACTCCTAAACACTGCAGTTCACAGGTCTTCTCCTTGCGACCAAAGTTTCAGCAGGAACGTGCTGTGGGCTGTAACTTTCCCCGGAGCGAAATAAATAAATAAAGACCGTAAATACAGAAATAGCGGGGCCTTACATATTTTTCGGTCTTAAAAGCAGACACAAGGAAAAGGAAGAGGTGGGAGGGATGAAAAGTCCTGATGTTGCAGGAAACTTCTACGGGCTAAAGCCACAAACGCAACTCCAAACCGAATGAGATGCACTCTGCTGACGTGTTTGGTCTTTTAGCGAAGTCTCCAAGAAAGCGGAGAGGAGACCCCTAAAGGGGACGGCGTCCATCTGCGGTCTCTGGCAGGTCTTGTTGCTTCGTGATCACTTCGGCCTCTTTTGCCTGCCTGCCCCCTCCCTTTGGCAGAAAGAGGGTCGCGAGGCTAGGGAGGCAGGATGTGAGTGCGCTTGCGCTCGAGCCAATACGGCCGGAGGAGTCCTGTTCCTCGGGCATTTTCCGAGGAAGTCTGGAGCAATTAGGCTCAGTCCTGGGAGAGCTAGCTAGAGAGCGGGCGGCGTAGCCGGCGTGTCTGGGCCGCCTCGCAGGGAGGGAGGGAGGGGGCGGCCGGTCGCCCGGCGGCGACTCCGGGCCCCGGCCGCCACCATGGGTTTCGAGTTGGACCGCTTCGACGGCGACGTGGACCCGGATCTGAAGTGCGCGTTGTGCCACAAGGTCCTGGAGGACCCGCTGACCACCCCGTGCGGCCACGTATTCTGCGCCGGCTGCGTGCTGCCCTGGGTAGTGCAGGAGGGCAGCTGCCCCGCGCGTTGTCGCGGTCGCCTATCAGCCAAGGAACTCAACCACGTCCTGCCGCTCAAGCGTCTCATCCTCAAGTTGGACATCAAGTGCGCGCACGCGGCGCGGGGCTGCAGCCGGGTGGTCAAGTTGCAGGATTTGCCCGAGCACCTGGAGCGCTGTGACTTCGCGCCCGCGCGCTGCCGCCACGCGGGCTGCGGCCAGCTGCTGCTGCGACGCGACGTGGAGGCCCACATGCGCGACGCGTGCGACGCGCGGCCCGTGGGCCGCTGCCAGGAGGGCTGCGGGCTGCCGCTGACGCACGGCGAGCAGCGTGCGGGCGGCCACTGCTGCGCGCGGGCTCTGCGGGCGCACAACAGCGCGCTGCAGGCCCGCCTGGGCGCGCTGCACAAGGCGCTCAAGAAGGAGGCGCTGCGGGCGGGCAAGCGCGAGAAGTCGCTGGTGGCGCAGCTGGCTGCAGCGCAGCTCGAACTGCAGATGACCGCGCTGCGCTACCAGAAGAAGTTCACCGAGTACAGCGCGCGCCTCGACTCGCTCAGCCGCTGCGTGGCCGCGCCGCCCGGCGGCAAGGTAGGCGCTCGCTCTCTCTCTCTCTCTCTCTCTCTCTCTCTCTCTCTCTCTCTCTCTCTCTCTCTCTCTCTCTCTCTCTCTCTCTCTCTCTCTCTCTCTCTCTCTCTCTCCCTCCCTCCTCCCTCCTCCCTCCTAATTAGGAGGCGCCTTAGTTGACCCAGACCCCCACCCAGGTCCGTTGAGTATAGGGATGCCAGGGTCTTCCTGGGTGCATCACTGACCCCACCTTGTTGGCAGTGCTTGCCAGCTACATCACTCCTTGAGGGTTACTAAACTTATCCGAACTGAGAAAGTATGGTCCCTGCAGGCAGGCTATGTAGAGCTAGGTGAAGCTACTTCAGTTTCGGGGTCCCGAGAGTGTCTGCAAAACACTAAAAGGAACCCACAACCAAGTGTAGGGTAGAAATAGAAAACGTGGCTCCAGAACCACAGTTGTGTTGAGAGGCTTTGCCAACCTGGTGATCCTGGGGAAGCGGCTCATCCTGTCTTAAAGAGCTACCATGGTCTTGGTGGAGGTAACTGGGGGCGGGGGAGGGGCGGGGAGAGGGACTGGGAGGGACAGCGGAGCCATTGCGGAGCTGCTTGAGAGGGATGCCAGTAGAGAGGCCCCAGTGTGAAGGCTGGATTTAAACGTATGCTTTCCTGCCAACTCACTGGCTGACCTTGAACAAGCAGCTTAACCCCTCTAAAGTTGGAAACCATGGTTCCCAAAGACTTAAAGCAGGAAGACACAACCAAGCACCCTGGCAATCCAGAAATAACCCAACGACCCCCCCCTTCCCCCAATAACTGGAAAGTAATACAGTGTCAGTCTCCTGAAATTAGAACTGACTTCAGATTTCCACCTTTTGGTAATCAGCTGGGTGACCTTGTGGCTTAGCCTCCACAGCTGCCTCAGTTTACCTCTAATGTAAAATGATGTCCTTTCCATCAAGGAGAGAATGCAGGCCTGTTTGAGAGTACCTGCAGTTACCTCAAAGCTCTCCTGTGGCATTCCCCTGCCCTGCTGATCAGGGTAATTATGACGGCCTGAGGGTTTGCCCTGCTCTCCTCTCCTGCCCTCTCCTCCTCTCCTCCCCTTTCCTTCCCTCCCCTCCATTCCTCTCCTCTCCCCTCTCTCCTCCCTCTTCCCTCCTCCCTCCCTTTTCCTCTCTCTGCCTCTCTCCCTCTCCCCTCCTTCCTTCTCTCTCCTCCCCCTTCTCTCCTCTCTCTGCCCCACCCCTCCTTTTTCTTTCTTTCTCTCACTCTTACCTTCTTTCTAGAAAAAAAACATAGGTAAAATGCTTGCCATTTTGTACACGGAGAAACTAGGGCTTCTGGAAGGACAAACTTATGTTCACGTCAGGACTTTTGACCATATATGTCTCTCTAATCCAGTGGTTTTCAATCTGTGGGTCACAACCCCTTTATGGTGGTCACATACCAAATATCCACCTTACAATTTGTAACAGTAGCAAAATTAAAATTATGAAGTGGCAACAAAATAACTTTATGAGTGGGACACTACAACATAAGGAACTGTCTTTAGAGGGTCATGGCATCAGGAAATTGAGAAACACTGCTGTAGTCCCTGTCCTTAACAATTGTGCTGTCTCAGTCTAACCAAGTATGACCTGTTAGCTTGTATTTATTAAGGGCCACCAACAGTAGGAGGTACTTTACACTTCATCTAACCCTTACAGACGAGGAAAAACCAACCAGGGGAAGATTATATAACCTGTCCAAATATCAGTAATAGACTTAGGAGAAAGGCATGGATTCAGGCTCTGGCCCCAAGAGCACATAGGTTTTACTAGACTTTGGCACAATCTAGGCATGTGCTGCAATTTAGGGGCTTGGTAAGCCTTTGTTGCTGGGGTTGAGTGTCATGGGAGTCTCTGTGGTCAGTTATCCTGTAGAGCACTGAGCAGTACTCATGCCCTCAACCCACGTGATGCCTGTAGACTTTCCCTGCAAACTCCAACAACCCAGCATGTCTCCAGATACGGTCAAGTGGCCTCTAGGGGACTGACTGCATTCCCAAGACTTGAGAGCCGCTGGTTTGCCTGTGGGCAAGCAAGCAAGCATGCCACATTTTCAACAGCTGGGTGCTTCTGCTTCCTGGTAAGGGATGTGGCCCCTGCTGCTGTCACTCTGGCTGCCTGCTCCAGAAGGCCTGGCAGAGAGGGGAGCATATTTGCCCAAGGCCCCCTGGCTTCCCCCTTCTCCCCCCTACCCGAGGACTTGTGTCTGCTCTGTTCTCCCACTTCCCCTCCCCTGCTCTTTCCTCCATGCCTGCATACTGGGCCTGCAAGTCTCCACCCTTTACCCCCTTCCTGGCCCCTGGCCTGTCTGTCAGCTGCAGTCTCCACAGCTGGCCAGCTCTGGGCGAAGGGCAAATATTTACAGCTCTGAGGCTCAAAGAAGACGGCTCAGGCGCACAAAAGACTGGTGTGAGCTTGCAAGTCACCCAAACAGAGGGCTGAGCTTGCTTTTCAATCAGGCGCCAGGCTCCAGCAAAGGCTTTCCCAAGTGTCTCTTGTTTATGCTGTCATCTGGGCTTCCTGTGTCCTTTTACGAGTGATGCTTATTTATAAATAAGCCATTCACTCCTTCTGAGTTCATACAACATTCACTGTTGAGATCGTTTATTATTTTTTCTTCCCTTTTTATTTTCTTTCTCGATGTTCGGGTAAACTCTCTCTCTCTTAGAACCAAAAATATCATACTTGATTCAAAATTGCAGATGTGTTTTGGAGCTCTCTTGGGTGAATAGGGCAGAGAATCAGGGGTGTTAAGCTTAGGAGCAAGATGTTGATTTTGAGAGAGGAAAACTCCATCCTGAAGTTGGAGCCCTGCTCAGGACTTACATGGACCTTTGTGCCAAGCTTGGGGACAGCCAAAGATGCCCTGGTCCAAAAGCTGCTCTAGATGATTTCTCTGGTGTTAACCCTTAGCCAGCTCCAGCTCAGGGCTTAAGGAAGCTTGCTCCTCTTGTCCCCAAGTTAACCCCCTCTGTGGCCTTTGCTCAGAGGGTCAACTCTTCTTCCTGTGTCAGCTGTAACCCCTCCCCCTGGGAGCTGTTTAAGGACTTGTGTATTTCATTGGGCCAACATTCTGTCCCTCCCAGGTTCTGTTTATCCTGTTCCAGAGGCGAAAGGATTTAGGTTGCCTGGAAACTCTCAGATACAAATTTTTTATTTCATATTTTTCTAAATCCCACTGTTTGTTTCTCCATTGTAAACTGAAGCGTATAATACAGTTTGCTTCCTAAATGATCTGATGTTCTTCATATTTTTTTAAGATTCATTTTTTTTTTGACAATACCTGAGCATTCTGGATTTGGCCGTACTGTTTCAAGTGATTTGCTCTAGTTAAAGTCTTACTAGTGCCTTTTCAGACCCCAGTGTGCTAGGACCCCATATTCCACAGTCTCACCCACTGGACAGTGTCAAGGACCCAGAGTCTTGCACGTGTACAGCAAGTGTGCTACCACTGAACTACATCCCCAGCCCTATTTTATGAATTATTTCCCTTCTGTGCAGTATTGGTGGTGATGGAGTCCGGAGCCTTATAAATGGCAGGCAAGTGGCTCAACCATTGCATTAATTCCTACCCTGCAGATCATTGTCTAAACATTTTCAGACCAGGACAGTATTTTAAAGCAGACATCAAGAGCAGTGGTCTAGGAAGATACCTCTGACTTGCCTGAGGCCACATCTCTTTGTAGTGGGCCTGGCATGGGTGCCATACTTTCTCCCACCCTCCGTTTCCCACTCTGACCTACCTACCTGCTAGTGGGAGCAAGAGCATCCTAGAGCACGTTGAGTTCTGCTCTGGCAAAGGAGAAGCTCGTGATAAAACTTCAGGCTCGCTGAGAAGCTTAAGGCTCCTCCCTGTGCCTTCTGCCCTTTGACCCCGCGTCCAGGCAGTCATTGAATCCTGTGGGTCTTACCTCTTAAACCTGCCTTGCACCTACCTACTTACTCTTCCCTAGGCCACTCAGATGATCTTCTGTCTCCTTTAGAGGTTCTCAACCTCAGCCCGGCTGACTCCTGCTGTGCTTGTGTTATTAGTGAGCTGGCATGGGCAACACTGTCCCCTTACGCCAACGCACCTAGGAGAACAGCAGTCCCTGAGCTGTGTCGATCAGATCTACCCACAGCGGCTGCTCCACAGCCTTTCTTTCCACCCAGCATCATCTCATGCCTGGACCAGCAGTTCCTCTATATTTCTTTTTGCTTCACATCGTTCTTTACCTAGCACTAACGACAATGTCTTAACGGATGTAAATCCCATCTCACTCTCCATCCTTTCTTCGCCTCAGGTGGGAGGAGACAAACAGTTCAGCAAACTGCATCCTGCTACACCCACCTGTTGGCCTTCGCCTGCCTTTCTCTTGTTGGTTTCCGGGAGCTTTGTGGGCAAGCCCCCAAGCTCCTAACTAACCAGCCCTGAGCCTTTGCACCTGGCTTTACCTGTACTGGTGTTTCCAATCGTGGTTCACTAGGGAACCTGCTCATTTTCTCCCTCTCTCCTCTTGCCCTGGGACTTTCTACCCACACTTAGGTTTGTTCCTTAGTAAATGACTTACTTCCTAATCTTCCCATCATGGCCCAGCATCACTACATCCAGAAGCTAGGCTTCTCTGATCTTAGAGATGGTATCTGGTGTCCTAGGGCTCTCTCCCTTGTTCGTGGAACTCATGCTAGTTATGAGTCTATAATTAGAGGGGTCTGTCTGGTTGAGGACTGTCTCCTTCCTGTTCTAGTCCTCCCCGTGTGCCTTGTAAGCCCTTGGTGGCCACTTCTACCAGCCATAAAAAAAAAAAAAATTCAGGTTGCTCATAAAGAGTGGACGTGTGTTACAAACAATACACTTTCCTATGCCATCCACCCCTCAAATTGTTTCCAGGTTTTTGTGAGGCATTGTTTTTCTTCTATGAGATCCACCCAGATCAAGTTGTATAAATCCTCAAATCCCTAAAACTGGTTTCTGGCCATTTAGAAGTGGAGATAAGTTAATTTAGCAAATAATTGGATCAAAAAGCATTCCAGATGTGTGAAGGCTTTGAAATGAATCTATACCATGTTTGCCATTGGGTGTTCTTGGTTTCTGACAAGTGTTAGCAAATAGCCGTTCCTTGGTGTGTTTAACAAAACAGCCTCTTTCAGCTGAAAGAAATGTGGGCTGACAGTTGTATTCTGTTTCAGTGATTTATAAAGAAGGTGAGGATTTGGTTTACAGATAAATTAGTTACACTGGAGTCAGTGTGTATAACTGGACAGTTGGGGTTGGAAATTCTCCTGAGATTTATGTATGAGTGGCTCCTTTAGTGTTCAGAGGTGATGCATGCCTCTCTGGGTAAGTACCTGATAAGTGAGACTCCGTGTGTCAGGTTGTTCTCACTGTATTGGAACCCAGAATGCTTAAAAGGCAAGAGAAGCATCCAATGGTTTCACTTTTAGCTGACACCTGAGGGTGCCTATGTAGCATCTTGAGGCATCACCTTTATTACGTAGAACTCTTCTGCTGGCCTCCTCTCTCTCTCTCTCTCTCTCTCTCTCTCTCTCTCTCTCTCTCTCTCTCTCTCTCTCTTTAATGGATAGATTGTAAAATGTTTTAAGCCAGAGACTGGGGAGATAGCTTGGAACTCTCTCTCTAGATATAGATACACATACACATATATATGTAGGCATATATATATATGGAAGACAGTTAAGGAAAACAGCGGACATTGACTTCTGGCCCCCACATACATGAACACATACTTGCATATACATGCAGAAACACAGAAACACGCAAAAACAGAAAATACAAATGCACATACAAAACAAAATGAAAACCAACAAATAAACAAAAACAAAAAATACTCCTCCTAAATAGAAATATTCTCAATCTGTTTGTTTAAAGCTAGAAGTGAGATGTCAATGGCAAAGCTGGCTCTGCACCTAGTGTTTCCTGACCTCAACCTCATGCACTTTTATCAAACTAAGAATACTCTACCAATACCAATCAGTCACCCCTGAAATCATACACATTTAAACAATTCTAGACAGATTCAGCAGGTTGTATTTATGTATCTGTGCACGCATACATCTATATACCAGTAATAGTCATGGGAAAAGAGGCCATGGATTTGAGAGGGAAGAGGGGACATGAGAGGGATTAAAAGGAGAAAAGAAGAAAAAGATGCAATTATAATTTAATTAAAAATTAATAAATAAGCATAGTTTCTCATTTTGAAAACAGGCAGTTATATTTTTAATTAAAAATTTTTAAAAAAAGCATAGTTTCTCACCTTGAGACCTGCTCTTCCTGAAGTCCCCTGCAGGCTCCGGAAAGACTGTTGGCATCTGTGTCCAGCACCGTGTAGGTTTATAGTGCGGTGACCTGGGCGCTCCTTGTTGTAGACAGGGTCAGAGCCCAGGCAAGTGAGTGCCTCGCCCACTCTGCTCCCCTGGCTCCCACTGGTTTTTCTCTTGGCTTCCAACGCATGGATTTCTCGCCTCGCAGTCATTGCCATGTTCGCAGGTCCTGTGCAATGCACGGGCAGTACAAAGCAAAGCACAGCTTGGCCATCGAAGACACTTAGGCAAAAATAGATAAAGAAAAATATGGTGATAGTGTCCAGGATGCCATAGCAGGACTTCACTTCTGTCATTTTTATCCAAGTTATCTCAAGAGGAGTTCATGGTGGGAAATAGATTAAAAAAAAATCCTTCCAAATACATTCTTTTGTTTAGTTCCTCACATCCGTTTATGCCAAGGGCTAGGTACTGTGGTAGACTTTGTTTGGTACAAAGGCAAAAGTGAGCATCTTTAGCTCAAGGGAGCAGTGAGACACTTACTTATGAATTGAAAACAATCCAAACTCTTATATTTTGCTTACCGAAGCTTTGAATCTTCCAGGTCACCATTCTCCCCCTGCCCCTCGTAATGGTGCCCAAATAAGCTAGTTCCAATAAGAAAGGGATTGGTATAACACAATGATTACTCTTGTAAAGAAAATAACTAACAGATGGTCTTGGGTGGCCATCTTTCTCACCCGTGCCATATGTGTAGCTACTGGTGTGTAACAGAGCAAAGGCAGCGTGTCTTCTTGATATGAGCATGGCCTGCAGCAACCACAGCCATGGGATGAGCCAAGATGAGTCCTTGATAGACAGTGCACGCCATTTGCTAGCAGCTATTGTCAGGTGCTCATGGCTACACTGCAGAAACATGAAGAGAGGGACAGAGTCCCATCAGGTTGAAGGTCAGGGTTGGATGCGTGGTCCCTGGAGTAGAGATACTAAGAGGTGGCTATCAGGTCTTTGACACTGTGCTCTAAAGGATCACACACAGTGTCTTTTCTCGGATTTTAAGGGACTCTGAGAAGAACTCCCAGTTCCTATAAACAAGAACATAATGGTTTTACAGCTGCTAAGTGAAGTATACTTTGCTCTCTGTAATTTTGCAAATAAAATACTTTGGGGTGGGTCTTTGGGTATCTTAATAAAAACAAAACAAAACTAAAAAAAAAAAAAAAAAAAAACCAACTCTTAACCGTAGTACTCAGGAGGCTACGGCAGGAGGATCACACTCAAGACCTGTCCTGTGCTATATAATGAGAGCCCACTAAAACCAAAATTTCACAAACTCTTAACCACCCTGTCTTAGTCCATTTGAATTGCTGTAAGAAAAATGTCATAAGTTTGGTAGTTTATAAACAATAGAAATTGGTTTCTCGTGCTCTGGAGTCTGAGAAACCCAAGAGCATGAATGTGGTACTTTCAGCCCTAGGTGAAGGCCTGAAGGAGCCTTGGTTCACAGACAACATTTGTTGTTGTTGTTGTTTTGTTTTGTTTTTCTATGCCTTTATAGCAGAGGCAAGAGGCTCTGTGGGGCCTCTTAGGAATGCACTAATTTCGAAACACATTTCACATTGCCTCCCTCATCCACTGATATTATCTAATATTATCTTTCAATTCTGACGAAAGAACTTCTAAATCTGTGTATGTGTGTGTATGCACATATGTCCAGGTGTGTGTGGCAGGGAGAGGACAGTATTCAGTATTATTCCTAAGGTTATGTCCACTTGAGTTTTAGAGACAGGGTCTTTGTGTGGTCTGGAACACAGTGTGTGTGATATGCTGGACAGCCAGAGGGTCCCAGGGATCCGCCAGCTTCCACATCCCCAGCACTGGGATTGCACACATGCACCATCACCACCTCTTGTGACAGTCACATTGCTTGCAAGGCAAGCACTTTACTGACTGATCCATTTCCTGACCTCCCAATGTCTGAATATTGAAGGCACACAAACATTCACAGCATAACATGCCCTTGATGGACAATAGTGACGATGTCGCACGCGGTTGTGATGGTGGTGGTGCTCTTGCACTGTGCTTGGTTATTTCCATGAATCATTGCTTACGGATAGTCACCAGAAAAGCAAATGAGTCAATGGCAAAATTTAGAGATAGGGATTTGAAACTCAGCTAGTGGAAATACAAAATGAGACGCTCAGGGATTTTGCAGTTTGTTTAAATAATGTGGCAGACTTTTGAGGAGGGCAGAGGTGAGAACTCTTTGTCTCTGCTACATTATTTTGCAAACACGTGCTGTTTGGCTTGCAGATGTGTATGTGCAAGAACTTAAAATCCCCAAAAGGCTGTTTGTTTTTGTCTTTGTTTTTGTTTGTGTGTGTGTGTGTGTGTGTGTGTGTGTGTGTGTGTGTGTGTTTGTGTGTGTGTGTGTGTCCATATACCTGTCTTCCTGGGCCCTTCATCTCTCTCCACTCTCTCTGCACCTGTCTTGGTAAGCCACACATCTGCTCTTGCTTCCATGGCTGTCTCATCCAACTGAAACTTACATTCAAGTATCATCTCCATGACCCCCCCACCCCCCCACCCCCATGCCTTAGGCTCAAACAGTGTCCCCTTCTGTTCTTCCTCCAAGAACCCTTTATTTCAACTGTAATTTGAATTACAAGGAGGGCTCAGTCTACGCTGCTTCATTGGGAATGGCAAAGTCTGAACTACAAAGAGGACAAAAAGCCTTCGAGTGTAGGGGGCGAAGACACCCCAAGCCCTTCTTACAGAACTGCTGTCAGACAGCGCTGCCAGCATGTCCCTCTAACCCCCCACTCGCTTGGTGACAGCCAAATATACAGCACTTTTCATGTCACTAGTCAACAGAGAGGCCTGTTTCCCAGCTGTGTGAGCCTCAAGGAACTTTGCTAATCTGAATCTGAGAGGTGTCCTGTCACCCCAGACAGCCTATTGGTCAATTGGTCAGTCAGTTCCATTTCCCAATTCCCACAGGGCGACTTTCCAGTTCAAGCTTGTCCCATCTTGAGAGCCCACAAGTGCACTGAGCCAGAAACAGCCGTCACTTGGCAAAAAGGCATTTTAGGAGTTCATAGTGACAGTGGCAGGGATAGATGCTGGAGGAGCCCTACTGGCTAGTGACAGTCTGAGTCTAAGCTTCTGAAGGCAGAGAAGAACGACAGAGTGAGATGGAAACACATGCGGACTTTGTCCCTAGAGGACGGGCCACACTCTCCAGTGCTGAAAGAGCAGAACATAGGAGAGTGTCTTTCAGACAATCAAAGTGGAGCAACTCATCACTTCACGAGACCATCTGAGAAGCTGTTAGGCAGTTCTGTCCCATGAGGACATCATAAAGTCTGTTTACCCTAAGATGCCCCTGGGAAATAGCATCCCAAGGGACCACTCATGTGTGGCCCACCTTTAAGTGAAAAGTCCTTGAGTAAAAAAAGATCATTTAAAAGTTCATGGCCAGCTAGGGGTGGTGGCGCATGCCTGTGATCCCAGCACTGGGGAGGCAGAGGCAGGCAGATCTTTGTGAGTTTGAGGCCAGCCTGGTCTACAAAGAAGGTCCAGGACAACCAAGGCTACACAGAGAAACCATGTCTCAAAAAACAAACAAACAAACAAACAAAAAACCAACACGCCAAAAAAGTTAACAGCAGTATATACAACATGTGACTTCTATCCTGAAGTTTCCTTCCCTCCCCTAATTCTTAAATCGCTGGCTGTGGGGTTGGAAGCTGAGCAGCTGAGATTTCAGGTGATCTAGTAGGTCCGTATTGGAAGAGGGGATATTCATACACATACATACATACATACATACATATACATACACACCACACACACACATACATACACACACACACACACACACACACACACACACACACACACACACACACATTGGTTTTTTGAGACTGGGTTTCTTTGTGAAGCCATGGATGTCCTGGTATCCTGGAACTCGCTCTATAGACCAGGCTGGCCCCAAACTCACAGAGACTCATCTGTCTCTGCCTCTGCCTCCCTAGTGCTGGGATTAAAGGTGTGTGCCACCAGCATCTGGTGTAATGTATATTTTAAACAAAGTCACCTTTATGTTACTGGGAAGTAAGCTTCTATTTCTGCTTATGACCTCCTGGCCTGAACCCTCTGGAGGTTTCATCCCTTTGTTTGAGTCTTTATAGTCATAGTCCCTTCTCTTAGGTTGATCTGTGTCCATTCTCTACCCTAAAGCTGTGAGGTTCTCCCAAGGAAACCTACATCACACTAAGGGCCCAGCTATCCTCTTGGATAGAGTTCTTGAATGGCAGTAGCAGCCAGCAGACAGATCTGTCTCTCCATCTACAAGAAAGAGTGATGTCACTGGCTTCCATAATGACTTGTATTTTTTTTCTGCCATACTGCAGTGTAGCACTTCTCTGTCCATTGGGTCCTGGGAACACATCCCAGGAAAGAGACGTAGGAGCTGTTCTACAGTACGGACAGCTGAAAGCTCTCCTGACTTCCCTTTCTTCTCTACCTTAAGACCCAGGATCTGGTGGGATTTGGTGCTGTCGGGAGTGTGCAGCCATCCCGGAGGACTCTGCCTCCCCTCTCCCTTCTGCCTCCACAGTTCATAGTGAAGCTCACGGTTTCATGGGTCGGAGCTGGTGCATGTGGCATCTGCCTTCCGTCCACTGTGCTCCCAGGGTTAGGTCCTGGTCCGGTCTTTTGGCCAATTGCCATTCTACTGACCCACAGCCCACCTTGTTATCTGTCAGTCTAATCTGTTCTTTGTTTAGAATCTGAGCTGCCTGCCTTGTTTTTTTCCCACCACACCTGCCTTCTCCATATTAAATGTGTCTACCTGTTATTTTTTCCATCAGTATTCCAGAATTATTATTTTTTCAATCTTGGAGAGAGAGAGAGAGAAAGAGAGAGAGAGACAGAGAGAGAGAGAGAGAGAGACAGAGAGAGAGAGAGAGAGAGACAGAGAGAGAGAGAGAGAGAGAGGAGAGAAAAAGATACAACAAAGTCTAGTATCTTCCTTTTGTTTATTTTTTAGGTTACAGTTAATATTGACTAAGTTATTCTCCACTGAATGGATTTGGGAGAAGAGTGACTTATGACTTAAAGAACATTCTAGCCTCATGCTGAGCCTGGGCCATCTCAGCATTCAGCCTCAGTTATGTCTTAGCACTTACTATTGCCTAGTATACTCAGGCTTATATGTATCCTTGTGAGGTGTTACCTGTGTCCTCTATTGTTGTGGTACCCATGGCATGAGAAGAAACTATAATCTCTTTCTATGGATCAGGAACATGACCTCAAGTCATTACTTGTAAGTGGAAGATCTTACCTAAGGTGCTGTTGGTATCAGGGACCGTAGCCCTCTCAGGATTTACCAAGCTATGAAGAACACTCGCAACCTTTCAGTCCCTATTATAAAATTCAGTATGCTCATTAGACTTTAAAAGCTGCCTTATCATATACCCCAGAGGTGTCCAACCTTCTGATGTTGTTGCTATATAGTATTGTCCTATGCAACTTTTTGAGGGACCACATAGTAGCTATCCTGAGCGATGTGGAACCCTTAGATGGTAGATTGACATACCTGGTGCAGATGGATTTGGGATAGGGTGCAAGCCAATCATCCCACAGAGGGCATGGGTGCTGAAGTTTCACAGACCTCCGTTCTAATCTTCCGGCTCCCACTTTACTTCCGTTTAACCCTGAGCCTGTGTGTGATTGTCCCTGAGCCTAGAGTCCTCCAGGTGGAAGGTGCTAATGTAACGCCTGTGTTGGGAAGCAGCTGTGTCGTTTAATCAGCTGTCCACATAACGGAGGACCTTTTCCCATGCCTGATCCCCCACATTGAATTTTGGAGAAAATTGCATAGCATAGCTTGGGGGAAACCCCCCAAATGATCCAGTCCTGCTTAAATAGTCCTTTAAACACAAGGTACCAACAAAGTGTGACGTGTCAGGAGCGCAGCATATGTGAGAGCTCTTGCACATCTCCCCTGCACACTTACTTCCCTTCAGTTGGCAAGTATAATCACATGGAAGCCATTTCCACAACTCTTTTCTGAAGCATTTTGAGCGCAGGGACAGATTACACATTTCCCCCCCCCCCCCCAGGATGAATGCTCGACCATCTGATGTGCTGTGTGGCATCTGGTGTTAAAAACCACACTTCCTATTTCATCTGCAAAACTGAGCTAGTGACGGTTGTTGGAGAAGACAGTAGGGAGGGAAAGAGGAGACTGAAGCTCATGGGAAGAGGACAGAGCCTGGCCTTTGGCAATTGGGTGGAGAAATGAAAAGAATTCAGCTCATGCCAGGGTTCGTCTTAGCCAGCTCAGCCTCCCTGGTGAAGCTTCTGCACATTGGCTGGCTGCTGTGACTCAGCCCTAGGTGATGCAGGGCCATCTGAAGCCAGTCTGGGCAGCACGCTCATTCAAGGTGCTTGTGAAGCATCCTTCTTGCTTCCCATGGGTTGCCTGTGGCAAGGAAGGGTAGGTAGGCCAGCTTGGTTCTTGAGGAAGGTTCTTTGCATGGGCTGAGGGATATGGTGTTTCTGGCGTGGCTTTCTTAATCCTTCAAAAGATACTCAAGGCCGTGCCTCTGGGCACTAGCATCCTTTGGAGATTTCAGCATTTTCTTCTGTTTCCTGGGCAAAGTTTCCTATGGTGAATCCCTTTCCTGGAACTTTAGCAGTTAAAGCATATGGAGCACATAGACTTGTGGACCTGCCTAGAATTCCCTTTTACATACTATACCGAAGCAAAGAGATGTGAGTTGAAGGGTGTTCATCTAAATACAAGGTCAACCTGGTATTAGCTCATTGACAAGTAATGACTTTGGGGAGGGTGGGAACGGTGTCAGTTTATAAAACTGTGTGGATTAATAAATGAAATAAAGTACTTTGTTTTGAGTATAGTTTCTGGCATATAGCAAAAACTGAAACTGTTAGCTATTACCAGTGGAAATTCAGCATAATAAAATTCTTTGGGTTTTGCCCCCTTCTCCCATTCTTCTTTTTTTTTCTCCCTCCTCCCTTCTTCCCCTCTCTTCCCGGTTTGCTCCCTTCCTTCATCACTCCTTCCTTTCTCTCTTGAGGGTTCTCACACAGTAGATTTGAAAGTAAACTTTGTGTTCATTTGATCATGCGTTCTTTGTACACCATTTGAGGTTGTCAGAGCACAGCCATCTGCCTTGGATTAGCGTGGAACTCTACAGTTCCCATCACTGATTGTTATGAAAGCCAGGCATGTAAGCCACGTAAGATAACTTGTTCAAAGTACGATGTATTTCTAACTTTTCACCCTTCTGAGAGAGCGCAGTAAGAGACGGACTTAGTGAATTTCCAGTGTCCTGTACAGAAAGCTGGAAACTGTCTCACTAGAAAAATATTTAAAGCTGTGTTAGGGAGCTTACTGTGAATGCCACAGAACGAGAAGAAACAGTTTGTACATGAGATTACATCTATTTTTACTGTTCTCCTATCACTTAAGAGCGTTAGCTGCTGAGGGGCCTGGCATCTCTGTCCCTTTTGGCTGCCCGTGTGATGTGTCCCATGTGACTTTAGCTTGTGGAATTTAAGGGTGTCATGATGTCCAGCCCTCCCCAGCAGGTTTTGTGCTAAGGCATCCTACATTTTGCACACATCAGACAATAATGGCTGTGTGGAAATAAGCCCCCCACTTCCCTCCTTTGGAGCACGATGGAGGCTTTTCTGCTTTCACTCCACACTTTGCATCTGACAATTTCTTACACACACTCTCCCCTCTGCTCTCAGTCTCCCAAACAGAGATGACTATTGACAGACCATTGCGTATGCTCACACTTCCGAGAGGATTGCCATTTGACCCTCTTGCGACATGACATGAATGCTGTCCTTGAGAAGGGTAGAGAAACAAACAGAGAGTGGCCGTCTAGACAGCCAGCGTCCAGCGGGCCACTCAAAAGACGGCTGTATCTGTAGACCAAGGAGTCATTGATAATGAATGATTTGGGGCCTGTCTGAACACCCCCAGACATTCTTTGCTGGTCATCCCAGACAGAGACAGTATCCAGGCATGTCTGCAAGGTCCTAAAGGCGGGGCTGAGTCTCAGATTGGGGTCAAGAAGTTTTCTTGGCTAAACTTCTCAAGAGATAAAAATTTGTAAAGCAATTAGCTCAATAGTCCCAAGTCTCCTTGTATAAAAAAGGGAACGCTACCCGCAACTTCCTGTTTGTAAATTGACATTCCATTAATTTGTTTGTTGTCTTGCAGGGTGAAGAGACCAAAAGCCTGACGCTTATCCTGCATCGGGACTCTGGCTCCCTGGGATTCAATATCATCGGTGGCCGGCCCTGTGTGGTATGTTGCCAAAATGTATTTTTTTTCTTTTCTCTGCGGAAGCTGGAAGAGAGGCTGGGGCCTTGGGGTGAGCACTGGACACCCCAGCTAGCTTCCTTCTGCTGCCTGTCGCTAGTTTTCTGTGGGGTCTGACGTTTCACACTCAGGGATGTTCACGTTAATAGTATCACGTGCCTGGTGTTTCTGGTTTCACAGCATCGGTCTTGTAGTGCCTCTCTTTGTGTAGCAGGATGGCAGAGTGAAGTTGTAGGATGTGGATGAAGCTGGAAATGGGTGACCGGCTACCTTTCAACTGAGCTAGACTGCGGGCTCCCCATGTGGGAATAGTTGCCTTAGCATTACTCATAGACCTGAACTGATTCCACCTCTGACCTCCGCATGCACAGTGACACACACACACACATACACACACACACACACACACACACACACACACACACACACACGAGTTTTCAAAATATTTGAAGATCAGCAGGATAGGAAACGGTGGATTTGGCGGTGCTTTCAAGACCTAGAGTAGGAGCAAGGATAGGAAGGATTTGGGGCAACTAGCCACAATCCAATGGTTAGAGTTGAAGCATGTGCAGAGAAACGATGAAAACGAGACGCGGTCAGTGCTGGGTCTGCAGTTTGACATAATGTGGGCAGTGACTAACTCCGCTGTGTTTTCACTCAAGGGGAGTGACGCGAGATTTATGGTGGAATTCCTGTAGCTTTCAGCCAAAACCACAGTTTCAAAAACAAGGTTTTGTTTTTAAAAACTGACAGCTTTGTCAGAAACGACACGTAGTAGATAAAATGATGAACGTCATCTGTCTGAGACAACATTTGAAATGTCGGGTGGGGGGCAGCAACCCCTCCCCGCTTTACCAAACCAGAGGAATGAGCTCACAGATCCCCGTCACCTCTGCAGAAACCTTACCAAGCTGCAGACCAGGCAAGGCTGGAGCCTCTCTGTTTTCCCTCTGATGACCCTAGGCTGTGTGCCATTGGGTTGTTCTGATCTAGTCCCTTGAAACTCCAGCTTTGGGAAGGGGGGAGGGGAAGCAGGCGGGGCTCAGTATGTAAGCATTTGACCTCAGCTAACAACAAAGCGGGGCTTGGGTTGCTGCCAGCTTATAAAAGGGACATATTTGTAACAGGGGTGGGGAGGGGTGTTGCTCAGTACTGGAGTCGTTGGCCAGCATGCACAGTATACCCTAAAGGAAAACAGCAAACAATAAGAAAGAAGGTAAGCTGCGTGTTAGCACGGAGAACAGATGGGATTCCCTGTAATTGCGTTTGGGATGATGGGCCCTCCTTTGCCTACCTTCGGCTGTCAGGTTTAAGCAACCTCTGTAAACTAAGATCCACTTCACTTGCTGGATGTTTCAGAAGCTTCCACAGCTGACAGAGCCTGAACTAGGAAGACCTTTTCTCTGCCCTAGGTGGAACCACATCAAAGCCCAGTGTTTGCAAAATCTTGGTCTGGAGAGGCACTTCTATGGGTGGTGATTGCTGAGAAACCCATTATGGCTACATCCAGGAGGCTGTTTGGCAGCCACACCCCAGGAGAGGTGAAGTGTGCCAACTTATAAAATAAGGGCCTCCTCCCTGGGAAGATGGTTTCTGCTTTTCGGAGAGAGACAGAGACAGACAGACAGAGAGAGACATACATACGGAGACAGAGACACAGAGAGAGACAGAAACAGAGAGACAGTCAGAGACAGACACACAGAGAGAGAGACAGAGGCAGAAAAAGAGAGACAGAGACACAGAGAGACACACAGAGAGAGAAAACAGTAGAAACCAGAAGGAAGTTTCATTCTACATGGATGTGTTCCCTGTAGTGTTGATTGCAAATTTTCTTCACTGGGGAGTCTAGCAGGTCTCTGAGTACACAGGAAAAAACTGAGCTGAATTTCAGGAACAGGCACATGTCTTTACTTCCAGCACTTAGAGGAAGAGGCAAGCGGATCTCTGAGTTTGAGGCCAAGCCTGGTTTATGTTGTGAGTTTTAGTCTAACCGGAGCTAAGCAACCAGGCATACACAGTATCAGGTCTGGATACTGGATACTGGACACTGAAAGTGGTGTAAATGGCAAGTGTTCCTGTGAGATGCTTAGTTGGGCCGTGAGATAGCCTAGCTGAGGGACTCTGACATCAGGACTGTCACTGCCCCAGCCTGTATACAATGCTGTCAGCCAGACCACATCACTTATTCTCATGTCCCCTGAGAAGCAGTAGCTGGTGAGCTGGATCCTGTCACTTAAGCCTTGGGCAAGTGTGTTTTCTATCTGGGTACTCCTGGGATGAAAGGAGTATGGTGTGTATACGCGCACATATGGACACTTGTATATTACAGCCTGAGGACCGCCCAACTGTTCCTCAACAACCAGCCACATTATTTTTATTTTTAACTTCAAAAAGATGGATTATATTGCCTATAAATTATAGCTGAATAACCAACTTGTCACTCAACCACTCCTTTTTTTTTTTTTTTTTTTTTTTGGTAGGGATAAATTTTATTTGTTTGTTTGTTGTTATTTGTTTTGTTTTGAGACAGGGTCTGTCTATGTAACTCTGGCTATCCTGGAATTCTATGTAGACCAGGCTGGCCTTGAACTCACAGAGATCAACCTGCCTCTACCTCCCAAGGGCTGAGATTAAAGGCGTGAGCAACCACTCCCAGAATCACTTTTCTTAAAGTCTGTCCTACTTAATATTTTAGATGTGTAAACACTAGTAACAAAGTATCTAATTATGTACTCACACGTAATTGAAAAAAATGGATGTGCCTGACATCACTGTAAAGGCCTTGGGTAATCTCTGTATCTGTATAGCTCTAGTTTTAGTATCTGTGCTGCTAAAGAGAGCAACATGTTTTCTGAGACAGGGTCTCACTGGCCTAAAGCTTGCTAAAGCCCCAAGGATCTGCTTGTCTTTACAGCATTGGGATCACAGCCTAGTACTGTCATGCCTCACTTGCCTCTGCACTTGCATGCATGAGTGTGTGTGTGTGTGTGTGTGTGTGTGTGTGTGTGTGTGTGTGTGTATGTATGAGTGTGTGTGAGTGTATGGTGTATGTGGGCATGTATGCATGTATGTGTATTCTCAGGAGTTCCAGGGTGTTGAACTCAAGTCTTCTCGATTGTAAGGCAAGTAAGTGCTTTACTGGTTGACCAGAGCCTCCTCTTTGCTTTTCCTGCACTCTGGCCTCACTCTCCACCACTGTCTTATACTGAATTCTAGTGTTGGGTCTTGCTTGTTCCTTTCAGATTTTTTGCTTGAGCCTTCTTGCATTCCTTTATAATTATTTAGGCCCAGTGTAATATTTTACAAAGCAAACCAAGGCCCACCCTGCATCTCTTCTCTGGCCATGAAATACAAAATGGGTAAGGACAGATATGCCCTTTTCTTTTTATGAGACGTGGGAAGATGCTTACATGTCTTTGGCTGTCCAGTGAGACTCTTCGGTTACCTTAATCAGACTGAGATGTTGGGCCCTGTTTTATGAGCTTTCTTATTGGAAAAGATTGCCTTTGAAGATCTTCTGGCCTCTGTGAAACTAAGACAGGCTGCTTTTTAGCTATATGCCTTTTAGGACACTTAGCCTTTCTTAATTCAGGCTTTCCACCTGTGAGATAAATGGCAGTAGTACTTACAACTGTGGTGATTGTGAGGGTTGAGTGATGCATGGCCTTCAAGTCCTCAGGAAACACTTGTGCATTTTTCCCCTGGCATCTGTGATGCTCATGTAGGAAGCTAGATTGGGATGCAGGGATAAATGAGGCAGCTAAGAGAGCAAGGATGCTTTGTAGCTTCTTAGCTGGTGAAGGGTTAGTGTGAGCAGAGTGCTGAGACGGTAGGCAACAGTGCCCAGTGAAGAGAGCTAACCTCATGAGCAGCCACGTCAATGCTAACTCATCTTCTAAGAAAGCACTGATGGAACTCAAATGGCGCTTGGAGCTCTGTCATGACATGTGGAGATAGAGGATACGTAGACAATGTTCATGTTGGCTTGGGGTTTTTCTCTATTCTGACACATATAAAAAGAGAGAGACCAAGGAACAGAGCAAGAATATATATATATATATATATGTGCTACATATATAATGCATTCTATTAATATATTAATATAACACACATGCACACACACATGGAGAGAGAGATGGAGACAAAATTAGAGACAGAAAAGACATACACAGAGAGAAAGAGATAGAAACAGAGATGGAGAATTAGAGCCAATGAGAGAGAGAGAGAGTGTGTGTGTCATGGGGAGGGAGGCTGTAGAATGCATCTTTTCTGCCTTTGTTGTTGTTCTTTAGAATAGCCCACCCACATTCACTTTCCATCCCCTCCCTCCTCCTTCCTGTTTCCCTCTACTCCCCTCTCTCCATCTCTCTTTCCTGTATGAAGAGGAAAATGTTACAGTTTCATAGTTATTTGGGGCCATGGTGTTTTTATATATTTATAGAGAGCATTGTTGAACAGCTTCTCTGGCATTGTGGGAAGGAACGTAGTGTGGCGCTGGTTTGGAGTTCTCCGGGGTGTCCTCTGCCTCCTTTCCAAGTCATCTTGTTTCATTGGCCTTTTGGGTATGATCAAGTATATGCTCAGATGCTTTTGTTTGGAAACAGCACACGCTTGTGCTATGTAATTTAAAAACCCATCTGTTAATCACTAGAACTTTCTAAACACTTGGAAAGCACTTGTCGCAGTGCTGTGAGAACGAAGTTTGTGAACAAGCTGGGGCCAGGAATGAGCAGTTGGATCCTTTTCTAATTAAGGAAAGGAAGAACTTTGAAAAGTGAGCTGACCTCTTTGTCTTTAGTTGTAAATATCTCTTTTCATAATTAACTTATTACATATGACCCCTGCAGCATTCTCTATGTAGGTGACAACTAGGGAAAGCGTCTGGTCAAATCGCAGGGTAGCCTCTGGGGGGCTATTCAGCAGTGTTTGTCCCTTGTACAAATTTGGTCCAGTCGTTCAGGTTCCTAAGGATTCTACTTTGGGTGTCTGTGAGGAAAGATGTTTCAAAAATGCAAAATCAGACATTATCACACCCACGACCAATGGCTAGAGCTGCGAGCACCGCCCACTGGTCCTAAGCTAGTGTCTTGTTCAGTCTAAAGGAGCAGGGCAGTATGGGAAGTGTGGCTTCCTTGTACCTATAGCAGGGAAGAAAAGAAGGATGAGGAAAGGGAAGAGAGAAAAGAGGGAGGAAGGGGAGAAAAGAAAAGAAGAGACAGAGGATGGGGGACCAAGGAAGGATAGAAAGCGGAAGGGGGAGCAAAGAGAAAAGAGAAGAGAATGGAATGGGAAGTAGGGAGGAAGGGGAAAGGGAAACAAATGGATATTTCAAGGAAAAAAAAAAAGATACAGCCAAGGAGTAAGCGTGGGCGTGGTGTGGCCCTGCTCATGTGCAGGAAGAGGAGCAGCCTCCTGTTGAGAACGGTGACGGGTTAAAACCTTTTGGGCAGAATGCACACGGTGAAATAGAAGCCTTGTGGAGGAAAGAGGATGGCTGCTCGAAGACAGCACTCTCCTCCCTTCCTCTGACTTTGGCTCCAGTTTGGAATATTTTTACAACACATATGAGCCGGTTTCAGTTTAAAACAGAAATTAAAGGAAACAAACAGCTTTTACTCTTAACACTGCTTTTGACAAGCTGGAGTTGCAGAGTGCAAAGTTTTTTTGTTTTGTTTTGTTTTTTGTTTTTTTTGTTTTTGTCATGCCAACTTCCATGCCTAGCATTCATACCTGTGTTTTGTGTGTGTGTGTGTTTTTTAACCCAAAGGACAATCAAGATGGATCCTCCAGTGAAGGAATCTTTGTATCCAAAATAGTTGACAGTGGGCCTGCAGCCAAGGAAGGAGGCCTGCAAATTCATGACAGGATTATTGAGGTATGTGAACACTGGCTGGTGTCTGAATAGGCTGCCTGCCATCCACCTTTGCCTGGCTCACAAGGGGATGCTTAGGGGGCTGGGATTAGGGGTGCCTCATGTGGGGATGGGTGGGCAGCAGTGTACTTGGAGAGTGGTGTGTAACCCAGGCGAGTGTTGATTGCCTTGGTGTGAAGTTGTCATTCAGCAAGGAGCGGTTGGACTGGGGAGGGGGCCACGTTCAGTTTGGCTCTTTCCATGAGGCCTGCATCTGTTTGTTCTGTGTCTGGTCTAGCTCTGTGCAAAACAACCATCTGAGGGTTTGTACACTAGTTAGGAGCAGACGATCAGTCCCCTGTTGGACAAATTAAGACTCTATGTGTTGGGTGCAAGTGTGGCAGCCCTGGAGTCTTTCTCCTCTCCCCAGTGTTCACAGCACAGCAAAGCTCTTACACAGGCCTTGCTCATACTTTTTCACGTCCCTCCCCCCCCCCTTGGATGTTTGCCTGAGGTCCATTGTACGACTTGATTGCCTGGAGACGCGCAGGTCAAAGTTGATTCACCTCTCACACTGGCACCCATCTGTTTCACTTTCAGTTACTGTGTAGCAGATGTGTAGACTGACGTTGGCAGATCTCTCAACAGTGCCTTACAGCACCTTGGCATTAGGGTGACACATGGTAGAGTTCTAGGATGCAGAAAGGAAGCCGATTGCTTCTCACCTCCTTGTATGGGCTCTTGCTGTGAAGTTTGGAAGACCCAACTCTCTTTGGTTGCTGCTTTGGGCCATTCAGCCTTCTCATTTAACAAGTATTTCTGGGACCTAAACGGTTCCGTCCCCTTGTTGAGAAAAACTAAACATAGAATTCCGAGGTGACCTGCTACATGCCATAGGAAGCTCATCTGTGGCCATGGCCATTGCTGTAATCACTGAAAAAAAAAAAAGCCAGAAAAACAGCATAAATACCCGAGGACTTTGCTGTCCCAGAGGCCTCTGCTCAGCATCTGTATCTCCTGGGCATTTTTATACTAAGCCATAAGTGAAGTTTATGTGACCCGTGGGCATCTCCTAGTGGCACAAAGTGTCAAGGAGCTGGAGAGCAGAATTCTTGGTGTTTCAGTTTTGCATGAACCAATGGTGTATAGTGTGGTTTTCCTCTGGGTAATTTTATGTCCTCTGGGGAACACAGAGTTAAATCTTCCTGTGTAAACAAAGCCCCTGAGTTAAGGCTGAGCATAAGAGCCATGCAGTCACTTGCGTGTTAAAAGCATCCTTGGTTTTGTCTTAAGGATGGTATTAATATTGTTACACTGCCTTTGACCTTCAAAAGAGTTCTGAACTTGGAGTTAAACCTTGTACTTTCCAGCCTAGAATAATGGATTTTCCCTAACGGCAGCTTGCATGGGCAGGAGCCCCTTTCCCGAGAGCCCAAATGCATTACCATAGCTTTTGAAAGCGAATACATTTTCTGAGACCGTTGTTCAAAAAGATAAGTACAGCCTGTGTTGCCAAGGCTTCGGCAGGACAGCCAGTTTCTCCAAGTCACGGAAATTCATTGCTCTTAAGTTTTGCAAATGAGAAATCTCCAGCTGGGCAGGATTTTCTCTTGGCAGAGGATGATCTGTATTTGAAATGTTCAGTACGGTTTCTGGTAAGTCACACTCCCCCTTTGGACAGTATGTAAAATATTAATCACACCCTGCTGTTGAGACAGCAAGGGAGATCCCGATAGAGAGCCGCCACAGGCTGAATCACAACTGACACAGCACGTCCTTCTCCATGGAGTTCTAATCACTTCTGACACAATACAGTGATTCTCAGGGGTGCAGATATGCTCTCTAGTTCACCTCATCTGTGGCAGGGCTTGTTACCAGGGGCATGAATCTGATGGCTATGTGTGAGTGTGTGTGTGTGTGTGTGTGTGTGTGTGTGTGTGTGTGTGTGTATGTGCATGTATGAGGGTGTGTGTATGTTTGAGTGTGTGCATGAGTGTGGGGGTTGAGGGAGTGTGTGCATAAGTGTGTGTGAGGCAAGGGAGTGTGTGCATGAGTGTGGGGGTTGAGAGAGTGTGTGCATGAGTGTGGGGGGGGCAAGGGAGTGTGTGCATGAGTGTATGTGTTTCATCGTGGGAAAGGTTAGACTTCCTGCTTTCCCACCCCAGATCCCCCATTTTCAAGGCAGTGAGCAAGCTTAGTGGCAGAGCCTCACTGTGGGAACTTTAGTTCTTTCAAGAGGCTGCTGATATTAACTCCAGAGAGAGATACAACCTCATCCATACCGTAGGGTGAGTCAGCTCGGTCCTGTTGCTGAAACCAGGACAGTGTCGTCATCCACAGAACAGTCAGGCCCCCTCCCCCAATACCACCTTTTAGAACAATTGTATTGAAATGAAATCAATGCTGTCATGAAGCAAAATCCACAAAACTATCTGTGCACATGCCCACTTAGACTGGTAAAACTGCAGACCGTAGTGTAAGAGTGAATGGAAGATTACCTGTATGTGTGTGTATGAGTTGTCACATGAGCATCTGGGCACAAGAACTTTAGGTGTGCTGATGTTGTCAAAAGCCACGCCTCTGGGTAGATGCGGTGGACTGTGCCAGCGGCAGGCTATCAGGCGCTCCTTACCAGTACTGTGAGGGGAACTGCCATGCTTGATGCAAGTCTTTGTAGTGTTGAACGGGTTACTGTCGGTTGCTCAGGGATGGAGCTGTCATCAACCCTTCTCTTCCAAGGCTTCCCGAGTGACAGTCCCTGGTGAGGTCCCTGCTCTTGTGCTGCCAAGGCCTGGGGAGGAAGCTGGAGCTGGGGGTGTTGGGCCCCTTGCATTAAGTGCCCTCCCAGCACATGCGGCAGGAGCGCTTGCTATCTACAAGCAGGCCGTGTCCTCTGTTGGCCTGAGTCTGTATGTGCAGATTGCCATCCTCCCTCACATCTGCCTCAGAGGCACAGCAAGCTCCCACATGGCCAGTGTTGCCCTCTGACTGTCATTTTGTCCTTCCCACCCCTCCACCTCTGAACCTCCTGGGCCCTTTTCTACTCTTGACTCTTCCTTGAAGCGCGGATGAGTTTGTTCTTATTGGGAAACTAAAATACATTTCTCTATGTATCATGACTGTGGCCTCTCGTGAAACCCTAACTTCTCCAGTGGCTTCAGTTTCCTGCCTCTGAGCTGATTTCTGAGTTGTCTGGTAAAGGCAGTGTAAGACTCCCCATTCCTTAAAACCCACAAGGCGCTCAAAGGAACAGTGCTCTTATTTCTAGCAGTGTGGGAATCTTTAGAAGAATCGTCATAGTGCCCGAAGTGTAAGTTGAACGATGGAGGGTCTTCACAAGCAGAAATTTCTTCTGTGTGATCTAGACTTTAGATCTACCCAAGTCTGATGTAATTATGTAGGAAAGAGCAGCAGTTGGAAAATCACATAATATCAATATTAGCCTCAAAAATCCCTGATGGGTGTGCCAGGCAGGGAACAAGCCATCTTTGTGTAGTTCAGCCAACACTGGGCCTCCTCCCTGTTGCCCTCCTTGCCTATCATGTAGTGTGTTTGGCAAGCTCTCTGACCACCTCCCTTGGCTAAATGTCCATTGAGAAAAAAGCATAAGAAAGCCAAAGAACAGAGAGCCGGGCGAGCTCATTTTGAAGCTGTGCTTGCCTCTCTCTCTCTCTCCCTCTCTCTCATATACTTTTCTCTATATACATACACACACACACACACACACACACACACACACACACACATATATATACACATCTATCTATCTATATGTCTGTCTGTCTATCTAGTTATATCTTGAAGCTTTATGAATACATAGATAGATAGATAGATAGATAGAAAGATAGCATTATATCTTGAAGCTTTATGAATAGATAGATAGATAGATAGATAGATAGATAGATAGAAAGATAGCATTATATCTTGGAGCTTTATGAGTTGGAGGACCGAGCTCAATCTTCTGTTGGTTAGGGCTTGTATCAAGTGTTGCTAAAAAGCCTGTAGCAATTGTGTGGTTGAAATAGCTTTCTGTTCAAGCCAGCAAATGCGATTCTGTGGGTGCAGAGAAAGTGCCAACAGACCGTTCGTTCCCAGAATTCATAAACACACATTCATCTCAAAAATGTTCTGAGTTAGAGACCCGAGAACAGTCGGGTCCTTTTTGGAGCCCCAGAAGGTTTGGTGGGAACTGCTTGCACTCTGCCTTTGTCCACTCAGCTTGTCCGTCACTGCTAAGCAGATTGGCTAGAAAGCCAAACAGGGTCTTCCCTCCCCAGCCGGTCTGCTTAGTTTGGAGAGCAAGGGTCACCACTGTGTTTTATAGGAAAGATAGTGTTCTGAAATCATTGAAAGAGGCAGAATGGCACATGAATCAACATGACGGAGTGTTCTTTTTCTTTTAAGACTGGAAGGCTCTTTATGTTTTAATATATCTTTCTTTTATTTTAATGTAACTTCAGGCTCACAGACACAGATGTCTTTGCATTCTTTACCTAGACAGTAACGTTTCCATTTACTTTATTGTTTGCTGGCTCCATTTGTTTATCTTTGCTTATTCAGGTATAAGGTCCCCTCCTTCATGCAGTAAACAGAGCAGCAGTCTCAGAAACACATCAGTATTTTTTAAATTTGTGTGTGTGTCTGTGAGTGTGTTCAGCGTGCACACACATGTGCATGTGTAGATATCAGAGAACAACTTGCGGGAAGTGGTTCTCTCCTTCTGTCATGCATGATTTCTCAGGGATTGAACTCAGGTTTCTAGTCTTAGCCGTAAGCACCTTTCCCCGCTGAGCCATTTTGCAAGCTCCCCCCACCCCTGTATTTTTTTTTTTTGAGAATTAAAATAAATTCCTACATAAATACAAAATGGTTATCTAAGCCAGGAAATTAAAAGTGGCACAGCCACTGTCACCTCCAGAATTGATTCACATTTTCTTACTACATCCTGATATGTTCTTCATAGAGAAAGAAAATTCCCTGTGGTATTAGTTATTTTTCTTATTGCCATGACAAAATATAAGGCAAAAGAAACTGAAGGAAGGGTCTGACACATATATGAGGTGCAGTCTGAGGACTTTTCCCACTACCTTCTTCTGTCTCCCTCCCACCCCTGTCACACACACACACCCCAATTCCTTCCCCACATTTGTTTCTTTTTGTTGTGTTTGTGACCTGCTGAGTTTAACCAGGGCTGTCTGTGCAACCTAGGTCTGGGAACTACCTGTTAGGCCCTGATGAACCCATTAGTCCGTCGTGAAGCTTTTTCCAGAGCCCTCTTCTTATTTTCTCTCATGACAGGGTATCATTAAGTTGCTGAGGCTGGTCTTGAACTTGTGATTCTCCTGCCTTAGCCTCCCAGGGAGCTGGGATTACAAGCATATATTCAAGTCCAGCTGATGGGAGTTTGCATTGCTTCTAGTCATCCTTAGTTGACAGAGCTTAAAAGAAACATGTCACTGTGTGTGTGTGTGTGTGTGTGTGTGTGTGTGTGTGTGTGTGTGTAAAACACAGACACACCAGCTATTCATTCCATTCTGCTTCTGCATTCATCTGTACACACGTCTTGCAAACCATGCTGACGTCATTAAGTCTAATCTTAGCCCGAGCCCATGTGGTTGGCTTTATTCTTCCTCTGTATAGATTTCCAGTTCTGGAGTGAAAACATTTGGACATGGTGAGCAGTGAACTTTTTCCTTTGAATTAAATCTCTCATCTTTGTTTAGATAGTACCAGGGATCAAAAGTTACTAATGAAAAAATATTTAAAATGTTCTCAGCTAGGGTTTGGTTTGATTTTTAGAGGAAAAAATATTCTGTGACCTAAATGACACTTTGATTATATTATTCATTAGACCAGTGACAGAATTCCTTATGCGAGAATAGATAGCAAGCATCGTGGCTAAACACACACAGTCGTAGATGATCTGTTTTTGGTTAATGTCAAAAGTAAAGCCGTGGAGCTATACCACTCCGCCCTACGGTCACTGATCCCCACTTAGCACAGTCAACAAGGGAGTATGGAAGAGTCAGTGAGTTAGTCATTTAAAAAAGCAAAAACTGGGGCTGGAGAGATAGCTCATTCTGTAAAGTATGAGGACCAGTGTTCATTCCCTAGAAACTACCAAAAAATGTGGACGTAGTAGTGGGCACATGCATTACAGTGCTCAGGAGCTGGAGACAGGAGGATTCTTGGAGCCCACTGGGCAGGCAGTCTAGTTTAATCTGCGCATAGCAGGCAAATGAGAGACTCTGCTTCAAAACACAAGGTGGGTAACTCTCAAGAAAGAACCATACCTGAGGTCATCCTCTGGCCTCCACACATAGGCACGCATGTTCTCCGCACACAGACCTTTACCTGCATACCCATAAACACAAACATATACACAAAACTGCCGGAGTGTGGTGGTACCTGGCAGAAATCCCAGAATTCATGAGGCTAAAGCAGGTAGACTGAGCTGAAGGACAACTTAAGGTACAGAGCAAGATCCCAAGTCCAAACAAACAAAATAAGCAGAAGTTATTTGTGCAACCCGGAAACCATTATTCCTTTGTTGTCTGTCTTAGTTAGGGTTTTATTGCTGTGAGGAGACACCATGAGTGTAGCAGTTCTGCTAAAGGAACACATTTAATTAGGGCTGGCTTACAGTTCACAGGTTTAGTCCTTTATTGGCATGGTGGCACACAGGCAGACATGGTCCTGGAGAAGGAGTTGAGAGTTCTACATCTTGATCTCCAAGCAGCAGCAGAATACTGCCACACTAGGCCTAGTTTGAGCATATAAGACCTCAAGGCCTAGCCCCACAGTGACACAGTTTCTCCAACAAGGCCACATTTCCTAATAACACTCCCTACTCCCTACAGGCCAAGCATTCAAACACATGAGTCTACTGGGGGCATTTCTGTTCAAATCACCACATTATCTGTGAGGTATTTTTGTTTTGTTTTGTGTGACAGGGTTTCTTTGTGTAGCCCTGGCTATCCTGGAACTGACTTTGTAGAACAGGCTAGCCTTGAACTCAGAGATCCTCCTGTCTCTGCCTTTCAAGGGCTAGGATTAAAGGCATGTATCACTGTGCCTGGCTCTGTGTGTTCTATTTTGATGAAAAGATGTGTAATGTAACCCAAACTACATTCAGAAGACTCTCTATCAGCTGCAAAGCAGGTGGAGTCTAGGGACCAGCTGTTAATACTATTCCAGCTGTTTCCAGAGGTCATCCTTGGAACTTCATCTCATACACCAACTTCTGTTGGCGGACAGTGACCTCTCCCAGGGCTCTGAGTAGAAGAATTCCAAACCTGTGCATGACTGACTGAGTATGACTAAGGTGACTATTCAGCACAGCAATGTCTGCCATGGGTGTGAAGGAGATGGGGAAAGCTTTGGGAGTATATTTCCCGTTGCTGTGTAGACTAGCTTTAATGATGTTTTTGGAACCTCTGTGCAGCCATTTGTAAGTGATGATTTTTCTCTTGTCGTATCTTTGTACTCAATGATTAAAAAAAAAGAGAGAGACTATCATTTGGTTTTCAGATGTAAAATAAAGTGGCACTGGTACAGTAATTCTCTCCCCCTTTCTCTCTCGGTAGCACCGTTGCACCTACACTACAGCAGTAAGCAACCCTAACAAGTGTGGTTTTCACTTTTCCAACATGTCGCTGATCTCTTTGGCATCCGAAAGGGTGCACTGGAGCACAAAGAGTCCTGAGACTTAAGTCAGGGTGTGCAGGTTTCCAGAGATCATCCTTGGAACTTCATCCCTGCCCAACTAGTCTCTTCAGTTTTTCAGGCTTTAATGCTGAGCCTCAGTTTCTTTCACCTCAAATATGGGACACGTATTTACCTCCTGTCTTGTTGCCTGAACAGGTCAGGGAGATATGGTGCAAATCAAAAGATTCTTGCTATCAAAACAAGTGAGAAGAATCATTATATCAGATTAATATTTTGGTATGGATTATAAGGATTTATACCAAAGCTAAATATAGGACTTAACTAAAACATGTCTTGGTCTCTGTTTTCCCCTGTTTAAGCAGGAACGTGGTGCCACTATTGGACTATGGAAAAAGCCCTGGACTATTTTGGAGAGATGCATCTTCCAGGGTCAGCATGTGACTAATTAAAATTAAGCATTACCTCCTTATTCTGCAGTTGCCCTTGAGACAAATGGCATCACATGGTTCCCTTTCTGAGTCGGCATTGAACTCTTTGTGCCAGTCTCTATACATTACCATTTATTGCTCTTGTTAATTATTTTCTTATTATTTTGTCTCCAAAACAAGACTTTCAGATGAATGTCTTTGAAGCATACAGCATTTCATGCCAGCCACGTAAATAAACATGAAAGGTGAAAAAAATGCACATGTGGAATAAAACAGTGTTATGGAAAATAGCTTATTAATATCTACTAATAATCCATATAATTGTTATGGTGGGTTTTATTTAACTGGCTGCCATATCAATAAAAGACACAGACACCTGGTAGAGTTTTGGGGCTTTTTGGGGGGGTGGGGGAAGGGAGCTCGAGACAGGGCTTCCTTGTGTAACCTTAGATGTCCTGGACTCCCTTTATAGACCAGACTGGCCTTGAACTCGCAGAGATCCTCCTGCCTCTGCCTCCCTGAGTGCTGGGATACAGGCTTGCGCCATCGTGTTAGACACCTGATAGAATTTTACTGAGCCGTATTCATATGGGGCTGGGCAGATATTAACCCCCTAAACTAATTTGTTATCTCCCAGTCTTACATCCCATGCCATTTGCTATCATCATTCCTTCCTGGGTTACTTAGCATCCCCAAAATATAAACACTTGCCCATGCTCTCCATCTGGGCTGCTTCTGTCTGCACTGATCCCCAAGAGTAGACTCCTCTGCCCATGTGGTTCTTCACGCTAACTCGTGATGGTGGCCTCCCCCTCCTTTTCTTCCTCCCGGCCTCCTCCAGACATCCTCTGTACTCCAAGCCCTGGAACCTTGCCTCCACCTACCTCTCTCCTGCCCAGCCCAGGTATGTAGGTGACTTTATTTAGCCAATCAGGGATAATTTAGAGGCAAGCTTATACAAATGTCATTTTAGATCAATTAGAATCTTGGGGGTGGGGGCGGAGGTGGGGGTGGGGCGGGGCAGCGGGCACAAGCAATTAACATCTGAATACAAAGCACCAGACCATGCCATAAAAAAACAGTTCTTTATTTTTAAGACATTTATGAAACTTAAGCTTCTGCAAAGGAGAAAAGGTCTGAGTTAACAAATAGCTTTTGGTTAATACAAGTATCTTGTGGGGGAATCGTAGGAAGCTTGAGATAACTTAAAACTATATTTTTTTGATGCTGAATTCTCTGAAGTATTCTTGTTCATATAATACAGAAAACAGTAAAGGTGAAGAGTTGGGGTGTTAGAAGCTTCTTTTTAACTTTATCACAGATATAGCTTGCTTTAAACTTGTTCCTGGTCGTCTATTTTCTTGTATACTTTTTAATTACTCAGATTGGGGCTAGGGGGCTGATTCAAAGGTGGAGGCCTTGGCTACCATGATGGTTCATCTGCATGGTGAACAGGGCTGGACTTTGAATCACCTAGGAGGCTGTCACAGTGTGGCTATGCAAGTTTCCAGAGAGGTTTAACTAAGGAGAGAAGGTCCACCCTAAGTAGAGGTGACACTGGCCCCACAGCACTGAAGGTTGAAGGGGGACTAAATGAAAGGGGAAGAGGGAGAGAGGGTCCTCCGCCTCCATACCCTCTTCCTGATCTTCTAAGATGTGAAGAGCTCCCACCACACGCTCTCTGCCATGAATTCCCCTGTGTGCGCCCCACTGTGATGGACACGACCCTCCTGAACCGTGGGCCCAAACAAGTTCTGCTTCTCATAAGCCGTTCTGGTCAGGAGTTTGGTCACTAGGAAGAAAAAAGTGATACAGCTAGCATGCGCAGGACCTTCCAAAATGAAAATTGTGTTTTTGCTTGTCATAGCTCATAACGCCCGCACTGTATGTGGCAATGGATGGGCGTCCGTCTCGGGCTAAAGCACTGCAGTCTGGGTGTCTTGCTGGCTGCTTACTTATCTCTCTCGTCTTTTAACCATTAGTCAGGGTTTGCTTCTGGTAGACAAGTTGTGCTTCCCTGGGAGTTCTGACACAGTTTCTCCTAATCATGCCTTGATAAGATTTTAAAACCTTAGTAAGGTGCATGTGCAAATCACAGTACTTGCGTGAAGACCAGAGGCCAACTCTGAGCTGTCATTTCCCTCCTTCCACTACGTGGATCCCAAGAATTGAAATCAGGCTTGGTAGCAAGTGTTTTTACCCATGGAATTAAGTTTGGGCTTTTTGTTTTGTTTGTGTGTGTGTGTGTGTGTGTGTGTGTGTGTGTGTGTGTGTGTGTGTTGCTGTGAGGGAAGAGACATTGGTATTATATTTGCAGAATACCTTTAGAATGATCAGACTTAAAATTTATAGAGTAAGAGGGGTAGACCCTTCAAAGCAGTAGATAGATATGGTTTTGAAAGCTAAAGCTAAGCAGCGTGTGGGTAGAGCAGGATTGTCTGATGTGGGTAGCAAGGAGGTAATGCTGACAGTCAGAGCTGCCCATGGGTAGTGAGGAGGTAATGCTGACAGTCAGAGCTGCCCATGGGTAGTGAGGAGGTAATGCTGACAGTCAGAGCTGCCCGTGGGTAGTGAGGAGGTAATGCTGACAGTCAGAGCTGCCCATGGGTAGTGAGGAGGTAATGCTGACAGTCAGAGCTGCCCGTGGGTAGTGAGGAGGTAATGCTGACAGTCAGAGCTGCCCGTGGGTAGTGAGGAGGTAATGCTGACAGTCAGAGCTGCCCGTGGAAATGGCAATAAGGAAGAATTGGAGCAGAATAGCAGCTGCCAACGCTGAGCTGAAGTTGTGCCACTTTCACTGGGCACACTGAGGACCCACCCCAGGGTCCTAGCAACAGTGCCACTTTTCTAATGAAGGCTAATGATTCCCATGAGCTTACAGGGACAGGTAGATGGTATAGGCAGTACACCATGCTGAGTGCCACCCTGCTTGAGAAAGACCTCTGACTTTGACCTTCCTTGGTCTATTTTGATAGTGACTGAACTTTGTGACTGAGGGCCAGTCCATCCTTTTCCCCAATGCTCATACTCCATGCACCTTTTCCCCCCAATTCTCTCAATTTCTGTCTTTTTAAAAAATATATATTTTATTAATTTATTCACATTACATCTCCATTGTTATCCAAAAATATGGAACGCCTCACAAATTTGCATGTCATCCTTGCGCAGGGGCCACGCTAATCTTCTCTGTATCGTTCCAGTGTTAGTATATATGCTGCCGAAGCAAGCAATTTCTGTCTTTTATCACTTCCCTTTTCTTACCTGTACTATGGGAGTCCTTTGACAGCACCAAGGACTTAGGAGAGGCAAGGGCTTGGGGGTGGCTCAGATTTCATGGCCACCCTTTCTCCCTACAGAAGAAAAGTCGCAACCTTAAAATACTACTCAGTATATCTTATGATTTAATATTAGAAGAACTGGGGTGATACAAAGTTGGTGCATGTGCCACTAATCAGAAAAGAACAGTTTTTGCCTGGAAGTGTACATCTGCCAACATGTTGACTTCTGGATTCCATAAGCCCAACCTCCATATGCCCAACCTGCATTCTCTCAAGATGTTATAAAAAATAAAGAGATGGATTATTTATTGTTTTCTCTGATTGGGACTTGGGAAGCCTCATAATTTCTGAGTTGTTGGGATAACAGCAGGAAAGCTTTTGTTCCTTTGTGAGGTTAGCACAGAGCTCCATCCCAGGAAGGCCTGGGTATGGAGTCTCAGTTTTGGGGTGTTTACTTGCGAGTCCTCTCACAGGCTTCAGTTGACCTGTGTAGAGGAGGACAAGTGTCTTCAGATGCCCTGGAGAGCTGTTTAGTGGCTAGTGATGAAGAACCATAGCGTCTGGGATAGACGAGCCTTGGAGAAGATTCTACCATTCGCTGTCTTTGCAGCCCATTCTAGCTTCTGAGATCATTTCTGAACTTTGCCTTCTGCTGAAAAACATGGACAACTTTACTTGCCCCTATGGCTGCTTTAAGAAAGAAAATACTACATGTGCCTAAAGACTGTAATTTGGGCCCAAGAATAAATGCTAGCCAGGTTTTTTTTTCCCCTGTAGGTCTTTGAGGCTGACTGGATTGGCCTTCCAGCGAGCCAGTGCTTTGATGGTGGCTTTGTGGCACCATTTCATAAACCTGAAATTACAGTCGTGAATAGACTGATTTAATTTGTTTTACATTTCTTGTTTGAATTCAGTGACCCTCTGAATCTGGATTGCATAAGAGCTGTCACTTCCTCGGGCCATATAAATGACGATAATTGATCAATCAGAAGTAATTCTTAATTTACTTTTTAGTGCGAACAACATGGTAATTCTTCACATATGTGCTGAATTAAGTATTCTAAAAATAAAGGAAAACAGTTGAGTGTTCCATATCAGCTATCTTTAAAGTGCCAGAACAGAACAGGCCCTGCCTTTATACATGACTCACGTGCAAGACTAGCCTGTATTGGTATTGGCAAATTCTGGGTTCATCTGGAAGACCCTGCTTCAATGCATACCTTGGAGAGTGAGTGAGAAAGACTCCTGATGTCAGCCTCAGGCCTCCACTCGCATGCGCACACCCTCACATGCATAGGCACATATAGGAGCATGCGTAGCCTCTTGACAGTTATGCAGTTCACCAATGGAGAGAATGTGAGAAATATGAGAAAAATGAAAACAGCGATACTTGCTGACACGAAGACTTGTTTTGACAAAAATGTTTTTTTGGGCTGATTGATTGAAAAATGGGTACAGTGGCTTATGGGAAGACTCTGAGGGGGCACAGAAACAGCACATGGAACTCATCTTTGCCTTGTTTGAAACTCTAGGTGAAATGAAACGGGAGACAGTGGGACTAAGTACGATTTAGCAGCAACATCTGTATTAGGTTCCTGATTCTTCTTGCCATTCTTTGAAATACCTGGACCACTCAGTGCACAAATAAGAAAGTTTAATGAGGTAATACTGACATATGATGGGGCCAGATTTGCTGGCGTTTGTAAAGTGAAGAAGACAAAGTAGTTGGGTGAAAGAAAATCCATCCTAATTGTATGGAAATCTTGAAACCTCTGGGTGCTCTCAGTTCCCGTGCTATTAAAAGGAGCTTTTGAGAAGTAGGTAGGAAGCCGTTCCTTCCAGCATTCATTTTATAGTAGTAACGATGGTATGGAAGCCATTGAGGTTGACAGCTTCTCTAGTCCTCTGCCCCTTCCCCCCAAAAAGTAGATGTGTCAGGCTAGCTGTAGCCCAGTGGTAGAGTTCTTGCCTAGCATGCATAAGGCCCTAGGTTCAGTTCCTAGTACTGGGGGGAAAGTGTGTGACTTTATAGGAACTGGACAACGCTGAGATGCTGAACGTAGTATATGCGTAATAGGCTTTGCTCAAACTATGTCAGGAATGCAAAGAGACTCCTTGGGATGTGGAGTGGAAGGGATGGGCAGTGTTGTGTCAAGTGGAAGCAAGGAAATCTTAGTCTTGACAAGAGGTCTTCATTGCCTGTGAGCTAGTCATCGGGAAGAAGAAGTTGAGCTTAGTTTGCCTGACACATTAGTAACTCAAAAGTAAAATACAAAGGGCCTCAGATCCACAAGATCTAATAGCGTATATTGGGGATTACACTGATTCGGTGAGGAGAATGCAGAAGGAAGTTGCTGTTTTTATTGAAATAGTATCTTCCTCTTCTACTTTTGTTTGCTTGAAACTTAAATCCATATTAAGTGTCTGCTGGTTTTGGGTTTTTTGCCATAGTTAAAATATTAAAGACACTCAGGAACATGAATGTGGTGTCATGGTGTTGGGGGTAATGTACTTTGGTTGTAAGTGATCCTTTAGAACTTAATTGAGATTTAATTTTTTTTTTTTAAATGGAAAGAAAAAAACGAAGGAAGAAATTTAGCCAGGAACAGTGGTAGGCAAAGGAAAAAAGAGGGCCAGCCTGGACTACAGGGAGCAATTCTGGACAGTGCAGGGAGGGAAAGGGGGCAACAATGGGCTATCTGACAGCAGTCCCAGTGAGGCTCCAGTAACGATAGTGTAGGCCTCCAACCAGACCCATGACTCATAGCAACGAACATTTGAAAGTAAACATACACGGACAAAAGGCTATACTGCGTGATACACTACAGCTTCTGAAAAAAGATTTTTGGTTTCTCTGTTTGTTTTATTTTACTGGGGGGAAGAGAGGGATTTTGGTGCATGGCATATAAATCATAGACATTCAATAAAAGTAAAAAAAAAATAAGACCAGAAAAACAGATTTCAGAAAGATACTTTGCCTGCTGAGGATGGTGATCCTCGTGCCTTGATTTTTTTTTTTTCTTGTTGAAGAGTAAATTAATTTTGTGGGATTAAAAGTGAGGACGGTGGTGGGGGAGCATCCCTCCCCGTCACAAGGGGGCTTTTGGAGTGAGGTCCTCATTGTGTTCATCCTTTAGATAATAGTTTGAGGTACCAGAGCTGCACAGATGAACCAAAAGGTGCACAGGTGATCTCCTCACTCTCTGAGGTGTGTCACCATGAAAGGTCATTTTTTAAAAATGGCACTGTGAGCATGGAGCTTCCCCCCCTGGCTCGTCCACTCAATATACAGCCATATCACTTGGTGATGAGCAGAAGAATGACTTGACCACTGGGTCAATCAAACCCCTTCATAATGTATCCCAGAGGCACCAAAGCGATGTGGAGCTTTACAAGTGCCCCAGTGCTCCCGGACTCTGTCTTGTCGGTTGCCGCCATGTAGTGGGCTGAGCTTTGGGCATCAACTTTGATTTCTCTGGTTCAAGGATGAAACCTTTCAGGATTAGCATCCTCTACAGAGAGGGAGGACCTCACCACTACTGAAGACTTCCAGAGGCAGGAGCTGGACCGGTGGCTCGGTGTTCAAGAGCACTTGCTCTTCTTGCAAAGGACTTGGGTTCAGTTCCCAACTGCCATATTGGGTAGATCACAACCACTAGCTCCTGGAGCATCTGGTCCTTTCTCCTGGACTCCACAGACATATTAGACAAGCAGGACCCAGAAAGGTAACTGGTGTCACAAACCAGAAATCAAAAGACCTTTTTGCCTATTTTTTAAATTGTGTTTAAAATTAGGAATGAATACGTGTGATGCATGTTCATGTATGTTTACAGGTGCACATACCTCTGCAAGCATGTCAGGAACCCTACTCTATCACTTTCCACCATATTCCCTGAAGCTGCAGCTAGGTTGGCAGCTGTTAAATCCCAGAGATTCTCTTGTTTGTGCTCCCTCAGTGCTGAGTTCCAGGCGCACGTGACTTTGTTTGCCTTTTAAGGTGGGTTCTGGAACTTTGAGCCCAGGTACTGATCCCTACTCTTACTGCTGGGCCATCCCCCGAGTGCAGTGCTGCTTGAATAGCCTTTTCAAAACCTATGCTATTTTTAAGCATCCTGATTGCATCTATTGACCAAATGTGTGCTTTCAACTGATAAAAGTACAGATAGGAGTACAACCGAACCGCTCCCACACCAGACTGCTCTTTCCTCATTCTGACCTGTTTTATATGTGACCCAGTGCAGTACTCCCGAATGTTGAGCAGGTCTGTTATATGTGTTTCAAGAGGAAATAAGTTTCATGAGAGATAAACTATTCAAACTCCGTGCAGTATGGTCTGGTATTTTCTATTTGGTTTTTTTTTCCCCCATTTAGTGCTGTCTGCTGCCCACTAAGTTGATTTTATGGCTCACTGAAGGGCAGTGGCCCACAGGTTGAAAACATTTTGCCTTGGGAGGCGGATGTTGTACTTTCTAGGTGGCCAGATTTCTTTCGCTGACACTATCCCCCCAAGTCTGCCAGATTTACTGCTGGCAACTCTTGAGTCCTAGACTGTTGCCAAAAGAATAGAGTCAGATTTGACAGCAGAATATATGAGTGTGTTTTCAAACTGAGCTCCTCTGCCTTTCGGCTTTCCACTCATGACCTCTTGCTGAACACACCGCCAAGAGATGGATGGCAGTAGCCAGAGATCACGTGTACCGTAATGGACTCACCACCGAGAAAGCTGACTCCGGGCTTTGGAAACCTACATTGCTTTTTGGAATGGTGCTTTGATGGGTAAGGTAGTGTCTTCTCTCAGAGGGCGCGGGCCCTGTGATTGACTTCTAGAAGCTATTGGGAAGTTTGTAAGTCACACCCCTACGTGCTTCTGATGTCACCACCTGTTACTTTAAGATGACGTAGCCTCAGGCCGTTACAGAATGTTAGAGAAGGGCAAGAAGAACCTCCCTTGAACGGCTAAGCTCTTGAGTGAGGGTCATAGTAATTGAGTTGTGTGTGTCTGCTGTTCCCAGGACCTAGTCCCAGTTCTGACGGAGAGTGTCAGATCAGTCAGTGTCTGCTGCCTGACTCAGGGATAGATGGAGTCAGATGACCATCTTCTGACGGCATACTGGCGGGCCATCTCACATTAGAAGCATTCATGGGGGGGGGGGGTGATAGTATGTCATGAGGCCTGGGAGGCATTTGATACTTTGACAACACGTCCTTCAGACAGGTGGAATCTGCCAGCTGTCCACACAGGAATAGCAACACCTTAAAATAGATCTCTGTCTCAGAGCCAGGGGGGATTCTGGACCTGGGTTCTTTTATTTGAAGAGAGAATTGGAGGCAATAGACTTTCCAGAGATGTATCGCAAGGAAGCCCTAACTTTCTTTCTTTCTTTTTTTTTTTTTAAATAGAACAATTATAAATCCAGTAGCATCGTAGGAAAATGAAGTTTAATTTCAGATACACAACCTTTGGTTTATGAGCTGAACTGTAAATAAACAAGTCTGCTGTATTCATGAATTCCTATTTTACCATTATTGTTGTTGTTATTTATTGTGTAATATTATATATATACATACATATATATATACATACATACATGTATGTGTTCATGTATGTATATGGCTTTGGTGCCCTGGCCTGTGTATGTGCTATTTTAGAAGCTAGATACAACCTCAGGCGTCTCCTTCCATCACTCTTTACCTCCTTATCTTCTGAGATAGGATCTCTCATTGAACCTGGGGCTTGCCATTTTCAGTAGGCTGCCTGGCCAGCAAGCCCTCAGGACCTGCTAGACTTCACCTCACCCCCCAGCTTGGCTTTTACATGGGTTCTGGGGTGTCTACATTTAGATCCTCATTCTTCTGCGTTAAGTACTTTTCCCAGCTGCTCCTACCCCATTGTTGCCTTGTAAGCAAACATTTTCTTAGCCAGTCTTTAGCACCTGCACAAGAAATGGTATTGTTCCTTGGTTGCCTGCTTCCTGTGGGAGCAGTCAGAGATTTCTTCAGCATTTGGGCCTTTTGGTCATGAGGCTGTGGAAGGTGTCACCTTGGAGAACATTAGGCATTGGTGACCGTCCTCTTCCTCATTTGTGGGCTCTGGTCTCACCTCTCTTCCCAAGCCAGGCTTAAGAACGGCAGACAATGATAACATCAAAGCTGAGTTACTGAAGAAGCCTTTTGCTCCTTTCTCTCTTGCGTGTGGCATTTTCTTCGGTGCAGGCTCAGCAGCTACTGTCACTGCAGAATCTTCATACATGTTCTAAGAAACAATGCCATTGCCAGAGTCACTTAATTAAACCGAGTTCTCAGTGAAGCGATAAACCGCAGTGGAAAGCCAGCTCAGGGGCCAGAGATGCAAATGAGAGCATTAAACAAGAAGTTCGAGAAAGGGCTGCATGGCCTCTAGCTGTCATGCCCAACCCAAGGATGGGTTTGCTGAGCGAATGATGTTAAAAGCCAGCTGCAACAAATAGATTTGTTTTTACCCTTTTCCTTCTGTCTGCCACAGTGTTTGAGATTTATGTTCCGTGTGATAAAAAGTAACAGCAAGTACAGGAGTAGCATCATAGAATATTAACTAGAATGCAATGCACATTGAAAGATTAAGTGGAAATCACCTTGCTGTCATTTTCAGAATGCTTTCTAGCAGCGTTTATAACAAAACTTTAAAACTTGAATTTCTATGCTTCAGAATAATAAACCTAATACAGAATAATGATTTAATTGTTCCTTTGTACACCTCAGCCAAGAAAGACAAGTGAAATTGTTTCAACTCAGGGCACCCATCTGCTTGCATGCTTATGCCTCAACCAACTGAATACTGAAATAGGTGAAGGAACCCCAGACTCACTTTATTTGGGGAGGGTAAAGCTGTCTTTTCGTTGCTAAAATCTTCAGAAAGGGTAAAAAAAAATATTGCTTTCTTTGTCTCTTGGGACTGGGGATTGCAAGTCTTTCAAATGGATTTTTTTTGTTGTTCATTTATGGTGAGACCTCAGTGACGGGCATTAAAAAGACATGGGTAGCTCTCTGCCTAATTAGCCACTTCTGCCATTGTCTACTTGGAAGCTGAGCGTGCTGGATGTAGTTTTGCTCAGCTTGCTGCGCTTGCTTGAGTGAACATATTAATGACAGAATGCAATGTAGCATCTATATTTACATTAGAGGCCCTGCTTTGAAGTGCTATTGATTCAGAACATCCCACTAGTAACATTAGAGTCTAAACCAGAACACCTGTTTTTGTAAAATCTATAATAAATAAACACTCTTTTTAAATCATGGGGCTTTATTAGTAATTGTGTTTATTTTCCCTAAAGCACTCTTGAGTTACATTCTCCCTCCCTCCCTCTCTCTCTCTCTCTCTCTCTCTCTCTCTCTCTCTCTTTATCTCTCTCTGTCTCTCTGCCCCCTCTCTCCCCCTACCCCAACTGTTAAAAGCACCCAATTAGTAAATATAAGTGACTTATTTGTGTAGCCATTTTCCTAATTGGGGACAAAGTGGTTTTTAGAACTCAAGTTCACCTACAAAGTGAAAGGGGCCGGTGCGTCTGTCTTTCATTATCCTCTTCCTGGGGTGGACTTGGTTTTTTTTCCCCAGGCTCCTCTTTTCCTCCCTTCCTAACTTCACCTCTCTGACCTGCCAAGTTCAGGTGCTGCTGTGATCCTGCTGTATGTAACAAGGCTCCAGGATTCTCTCCTGGAAGGCAGTGGAAGCGACCTCTGTATTTGAAATGGGTGTCTTGTTTCTCTTCTCTTTTCCTCCATCAGTTACTGAGGCAGTCAGAGGGGATGTCCTGGCCCTGTCTCAGAGAGAGAGAGAGAGAGAGAGAGAGAGAGAGAGAGAGAGAGAAGAACCCTGGTGGTGTTGGAAGCCAAAGCAGAATCCTAATTTGTGGTGGTTTAATGTTTCAGACCACCTCGGAGACAGAGCAAGAACTAAAGGATTTTATACTTCTAAAGAAACTGAAATGCCATTTTGACTCAATTTAAGGGAGTCCTGAAAGTAGTGGTACACATTACCAAATGTTCCTGGAGACTGGAAATAAGATGCTGTTTTGTGACATTGAGGTAGTCTATTTTTTTGATGAGCTGGTCATTGGATTCTTATGATAGACAGGGCACAGGGATGTGGTGATACCTAACACGGAGCTATTCATTCCAACATAAGTAAATGGGGCAGTCATTATCACAAGCTAGTGCATAGAATATATATTTCCGTAAAGACTAAATAAAGTTTCTGGTCTCAGATAGAAACAGCTTAGAAGGGTGGCCCATCCTATTCAACTTAGGAAGTTTTCTTGTTGCCTCTTGTTCAAATTTTGTTTAGTGTTATTGGGGTGCACATGCAAGAAAGATTTCCTGGGTACTTTACAGAGTGTGGCTTGATGGACAGGTAGAGGATAACTGGGAGAAAATGCTGAGCAGAACAAGCAGACTGATGTGGGGTATCCAGATGAAGGTCACACGTGTGTCCGTCAAGTGAAAAATATGTGAACCAGTGCTGAAAATCTTGTCTCCTAGCCTGAGGCCTCTTCAGCTGTACTGAGTAATCTGTGGTTGCATGGCCCACAGAAGTGCTTGTGTGGGAAGAACAGTCTTCCACCAACTCTGTCCACACCCAGGGAGGTAAAGGAGCAATGCCGCTCCATCAAGCAAGCTGCCCGCATGCGTTTGACCAGCAGCTGTCCTGCCGTTAGCTGCACAGCATTAGCCAAGCTACTTCTCTCCTGGGAACTTCCATTTTTCTTCGGAAAAGTGTGACTGGGAGCCCCCGTTTTCTAAGTCAGAGGCGCTGATCACAGCGAGTTAATGTTCTTCATACGTGACAGGAACTAATTAGATAACGATGAAGACATGATTATTGATAATTTTCTCTCTTTGATGAACACTTTCAGCAAGTCATGTGGAACATGCAGGGAACCTAGTGAGTATAACTGCCACTATTTCTCATCGTGTCATAGTCCCGATTACCCCGAAACAGCCCATAGACTTGTCTTCATTTTATAAGCAAGACCATTGAGACTCTAGTTAATTTCTTCATTCGGTGACACTAAGACAACCAAACTGACCGGATCCAAGTCCACAATTAGTGTTATGTTCTTCCCTGGGTGTCATATTTCATAGGAGCCCAACCCCATGCCAACGAAAAGAGGTTGAAGCATACATACCAACAGTAGCCATTATGAAAATATGAAACTATGAAGAATCCAGCTACATCCATGTGGGTCTGCTTTTAAGTACTTGGGAGTATGTTTGAAATTTGGAAGTTTGTATGTGAGTAAGCCTCAAACAACTCAAAAGAGAACATTTTATGAGAGTAAAATATATTTTTTGTTAGCTTCTGGTGTGTTCTGTCACAGTTGATGACTAGATAGTATGCAGGCAGCCATATTGTATTTGGCTGTTAGTTTGACCTATATTTTATTGTTATAAAGAAAGATAGAGTTCAAACTGCACTCTGGACAAATAACAGCAATAACAAAGCATAGTCATTTCTTAGAAATTACTGGTCACAGATGTACAGAGAGGTAGGAGGGGAAGTTGTGTGCAATTTCTGTAAGCAGGCTCAAGTCAAGATTAAGTCAAAGCCCTGTTTTGAACCTAAGGCTGTATGTCAAGAAATTGCATCATGGGTAAAATAGCTGCAAGCCACAGAGGAGGCCTTGCTATTACCTGAATACTTGGACCATTTGGAAGGACCTCGGCCTTCTTTGCTTCCAGCCCTGCCCCACCCCACCCCATATTCACCCCACCCCCACTTGTGTAAGGAGTGCTGTTTGGTGATGTCAGAGGGTCATTTGAGTCATTGGTAAATAGGGCTTTTAAGGCAGGGGTGGGGTGGGTGGGGGACCTTAAAGGCCTGTTGGGAGGAAAGAAAAAGAATGCTGACATGGCCACCTCTCTGCCTTAACCAGCATAACCTTACAGAAAACTCCAGAAGTGGACGATATTATCTCTCCTGAAGGGTTCTTTGTGGATTGGGGACTAAATCTCCATTCAGGTCTAATGAGAGTTCTGTATCTTCTTGCCAAATATTTTGTCTTTTCATTTTCCTCCCTTCGCAAGTGCACACATTTCACTATTTAAGGGAACTCTCTGATTCTTTGGAAACCATCCACAAAGCTTCTACAAAGAATTCTTCAGGGTTCTAGACTAACCTTAGAAAACTGGCATTCTTATGCAGTCCAGATCTACTGGTTTCTCAGTTCTTCAATGACTGGGTTACCAGTGCCTGCTACTCACCCACAAGGAACACTTTGCAGAATCCAAAGAGAAGGATGTAAGATGTCATGAAACATAGAAAAGGACAGAATAGGGGCCTCCTTTTCATGGGGTAGGCTTATAAGGAATCATTGCTTCTTCAGTAGACTTTGAGTTTGTTGTATTATCTGTCTGAAGAAGCTTGATGCAAATCATATGTAAATGTGTCCCCACAAATACTATACCCTTTACCTAACAGGACTAAGCTACTGAACAAGCAGCGAGCCTGTGCACAAGGAATGGGCACCATGCTGTACTCATAGCTTTGATCTGTGGGAGCATCAAGAACTATACTGAGGCCTTCCTGAAGAAATCCTGCATTATGCCTTATCGCAGGCAAATAATGAAGGAAGACTTCTTTTTCCCATGTCAGTCCTACTCCTGAGCCAAACCTTGGCTAGTCACCACACCCATAGCAGTAGTTATGATTGATACTGATACCATCTTACGTGGGTAGGGAGAGACAGAGCATTAATGCAGCTTCAGTTTAGGTTTCCCTGGTGGTAAGCATGTTGAACATGCTGTCTTATATTTACTGGCCATCTGTACCACTTCTTTTGATAAATGTCTATTTTGAGTCCTTTGCCTCTTTTAAATGGAGGAGAGAGAGAGAGAGAGAAGGCATACACATTCCACAGAGTACATATCGAGTTCAGAGGATGACTTTCAGGAATCTGCCTTAATCTTCCTCCTCTTTGATTCAGTCACTTGTTTTTGCCTCTTCTCTGTGTGCTTTAGGCTAGCTGGCATTTCTCTTTTTCCTGTCTTCCATATCACAGTGTGGGTACTAGGATTACAGATGTGTGCCACCACAGCCAGTTTTGTACATGGTTCCCAGGGATCAAAATTTGGTTGTTAAGTTTCCATGTCAAGTGCTTTTACCCACCAAGTCATTTCTCTAGCCTCCCACTTTTATCTGTGAGACAAATATGACAACTTCCTGTCCTAGCTACAAACATCTTCAAGTGTATTTCTTAATCTTCTGCTCTTTGGCTATGACTTGGAAACTCAGTTTGTGGAAGAGAAAGAAGACATTTGAGTTCTAGGAGCAGCCATTTCTCGTGTGGTACTGCATGGAGCTGGTTATATAGATATTTATAAAGAAGACTTGAGCAGAGAGGGTTCAGACATCCCCTCTGACGCTTTATAACTGCATTGATTGCCTCAGACTGTCAGTAGACAGATTTACAAACTAAAAACTAACAATTTTGTTACCATGCTCAAGTCGGGACTGCACACAAAATAAGCAAACACAGAGGAAGAAGAAGAAGAAAAAAAAAAGATGCCTGAGACTCCACTCCCGTCTTCACAGGCGAGAGAGAAATGGAGGGATAAGTAATTTTCTAGGAATAGTATATGATTCCGGGGGAAATGGACAAGGCTCAGGAAAGCAGTAGCCTGGATGATATTTGGCTTTCACTCTTTTCCTGTGTGATGTCGGCTTCATGGTCCTTGGCATGACATTTCAGAAAGAAGATTAAAGATGTCTGTGGTGGATCCAAGCTTTAGGTTGACAAAGAAGCTGGACAAAGCCTGTCTCTGGGTTGGAAGATGGTGGAACAGATTTTAAGGCTGCTATAGTTGAGCATTTTTTCTTTTCAAGTATCTTTTTCTGTGTCTCAACACTTGCCTCCCTGCTGTCATAGAGGCAGAAGTATGACAGGAAGTGGGTATGAGGGATGATGGGGTTTTCAAGTTCTTGATCCCCTTGCGAGACACGAACTGTAAGCACATTACGCTTGCTCCAGGGTCCTCTGTGATTAGAAAGCCCTGTCCTTGCTTTTAAGTGTGAAATAACGCCATTTGTGCTTGTTGCTAGGTCATGTTGCAGGAATATCTGCACGTGTTTAGCTGCACTCCTTGGCTTCATTTCAGTGTCTGGAGCTGGGTTTGGGGCATGCTTTACCTGTGTCACCTCCTTCTGCCTACATAGTTAGCACAGGCAAATGCCCGGGTTACACTGCTTCTTAAACGTTATTCTGCTGTAGCCAGGGAAGCTTCTCTACCCCAGAGTAGTTCGGCTGATAGGGAAGAGATTAGCTCTTCAAGAGGTTCCCAGAGAGGGGGTTAGAGTGTACTTAGAACAGGGTGGCCTTTCACCCCAGAAGGTAATTATTAGCTGACTTTTTTTTTTTCTGTTTACTGCTGGAGTGTCAAATATCGGGCAGGACTTGAATGGGTTTGTTAATCCTAACAACTGCCAGTTCTCTGGGATCTCAGAATAAAGGGGGTTTTCCCTTGTGTTTTGTGCCTTCTTGCCTCCTGCAAACCACTTGTGTTCAGAGGATTTGCTAAGAGGGAAACGCTTGCCCCTCTCACAGCCATGCGTTTGCATTCCTGAGATGGCAGATGCCATCAGCTTATCTTGAGTAGGGCAGATACAGTCCCCGCCTATTAGCCGTGACTTTTTAAAACAGTGTTACAATGTTGTTTCCTGTGCAGAGCTTAGTGTGGTAACCTCTGAGTGCCAAGGGGTCCAGTTTATATAGCTGGTGTAGCTCCATGAAACAAGGATGAGAAAACCTTTTCTATAAAGGTAGTCAGTGATTCTAGCTTTGTGGACAACAGCACTGTCATAGTAACCTGACTCTTGCTTCCGGGAATGCAACAATATGCAATATTGAAGCGGATGAGCATAAATGTGTTCTAATAAAACTTTATTTTAAAAGAAGCAGTAGCCAAAACTGGCCTATGGGCTCTGTTTTCCTAGATACTACTAGAAAGTTTTTGGGTTTTTTTTGTTTTTTGTTTTTGTTTTTGTTTTTGTCTTTGTTTTTTTAAGAGTAGCTGCAGTTCGGTGGCTAGGCTGTGACTTAGAGGACAGTTTTGCTCTCAGGCGCCCTGCTCACCTTCTGCCATGCATGTATTCTATGTTGTCACCATCCCACCCTCTCATAAACACGTTTGGCCTTGGAGTGCTTAAGGTGTTCTCTTCTTCCCTGACAATTGGAAGGCTCTAGAGCTCTTGCCTAGCTGTGATTTTGATCTGGGGTCCTGTCCTGACAGAAAGGGCAACTGTGGGACCTCAGAATTCTTTTGGGCAGCTAAAGACAGGTCACTGTTTCTATAAGGCACAACTGGTTTCCAATCAACTACCAGTAATTACATACCTTACTCCATCCAGGCTCAGCAATGAGCCCATGCCCACCTCGCCCCGCCCCCACCCACCCCCCTGTGTACACCACGATGAGCTGGAAGCCCTCTGTGGCCTGTGACTTGTGTAGGGGTTTCTTGCAGGTCTCCAGCCAGAAGTAGGAACCATCTTTTCAGAACTCTCAGTCTTCCCAGGTGTCCCATCGAAACATTAAAGTCTAAAGTAGTGTGTGGGTGGGTGGAATTACTGAGTATGGGGGCTAGTGCTCCATTTTTTTAAAGAGAGGAGAGATACTCTTGCAGTGAAAGCGTCTTCGCTGCCCAGGCTTATGTGGTGGTATTACCTGCCTTCCTCTTTCCTTCCTCTTTTTGTTGTTGTTGTTGATGTTTTAATTTTGTGGGCAGGTTCTCATGTAGCCGAGGCTGACCTTGAACTTCTGACCCTGCTGCTTCCACCTTTCTGGAATACCTGGGTTACTGGCACGCTCCTCACATCCGATTCTAGTGGTTGCTGGGATGCCATACACGGTTGTGAGCACTTTACCAATGGCGCTACCTGCCGTCCTTTCTGTGATCCTTTCTGCTGGTATGCGGTGTGTTGTCGTTTGGAGACAGTTCTTTTGCGCACTGCTGTCCCATTCCTTACAGTGACCCAGATGTGCTGAGAAACATGACACATCTGACTGTGCCTGAGTCACATATACTTGGACAGCTGGAATGTGCACTGTGATTTACAGGAGTGGCTCATACAGCGGAGCAGAAGTAGCTTTCTTTGCTGGTGCCCATGTGAGCTGGCGAGGCCTATGAAGGAGGGATGTGCTATCAGGAACCAGCAATAGGCCTTATGCTGCGACGGATCGAACCAAAGCTTCTCCTTGCCTTTCTGTGAATCCTCTGGTGGGGGGGGGGGGGGGGAATAGAATCAAGCAAGGGACTGGGTTCCCACATGACGAAATGACCAGCTAGCAATTTAGGCATGGGAACTTTGCGAGAGAGATAATTAGAGACAATAAGTTTATCAGTTTATTACATTGAAAGAAAGAGCTCTGGGCAAATAGATTTTATATTAAAAAAAAAAACTATTGAATTTGAGAAGAGAATGACTTTGAATACCCAAAATACTAGCTGTTCCCTCCAGCTGCTTATCTGATGCAAAAGGCAGATGCTAAATGATTCCTAAGCACGTTCCTGTGACTCACAGGTTGTGCGGCCTCCAATCTCACTCTCTTTCCGGAAGCTATCAATCAGGTTGCCCTTCATTTAGGTGACGTACAAAATGACCTGGGGGCACATTTGGTAAATCAGACCCCCCCCCCCCCCCACCTTCTAATCTTTACTCTGCCCTCCTGTCCCAACATGGGACTGTCAAAGGGAGGACTAAGGGGAATACGCCCTCCTATCTTCTCAGAACCAGGGTCAGGGCAGTGCGACTCTGTCTTCCTACATATTGCTCTTTGGTCTGAGAAGCTGCCTTAAAGGTTCACTGTGGGAGCAGAGTGCATTGAGGTGACTGTTGTGGCCTGTAAGTGGCAGATGAAGGCTGAGGGGGACCTCAGGAGGCATTCCATCCCTGCCTGCAGGCCTCTCACACGCGGGTAACTGCAGCTTTGATTGAGAAGGTATGTGACCCTCCAGAGCTGACTTCAACCAAATGGCATGGGCCTTTGAAAAATGTACTTTAGCACAGCCTCCCGTAGAATGTGTTGACTTAAGGATTTGGCTCTCACTTAGAAGTGAGAATGTGACTCTGGGGGCTGCCCCTCACTAGAGACATTTGCTCCAAAAGTGTCCTCTGCTAATATGTTCAGGGATTTATAACGAAAACAGAATCATTCTTAAATAAAAGGACACCGACATAAAAAGTGGTAATGGCCAATGTTATCTGTTTATGGAGATAAGAGTTTTGCCACAAAGGCACGATTTATGGTGGGAATGCAGCCTAGAGGGCTGGTAGCAGGTGATAAATCACCTTTCTCACCCTGGAGATTGAGGAAGAGGGGATACAAAGGCCACTTAAGAACAGGAAAAACCAGAGGCCCTCCAAAGCATGCAGTGTATGGGGGATCAGTATGGCACACTTGCAATTGGGCTACAGCTTAGGCAAGCTGGCTCTCACACTTTCCCTCTTTCATCCACAACCCCGCCCCCTGCATCATCGTTGTTGTTGTCTTCGTTGTTGTTGTTGTGGTATGAGTCGTTGTAAAGTCATTTTGAGGTGATCAGAAAGCTTAGCTCCTATTGCCATGACAGGTACCTTCTAACAGAAGACCCATTCCTTTCTAGAGGACTCTAATGGAAGCCCAGTTTCTCCAGCAAATGCCCATGAGTATAGCCCCCGAAGCAACTGCCTGCCTGGCTACTTAGTGTGAAGTTAGAAATCAACTATCTTTCAAGAACAGTACAGCCCACACATTGTTACCCATGGGGTGCGGGGGACGTGACCTGCCCTTGTGATTACTGCCTGACGTAGCACTTCAGTCTTTGATCTTTACATTTACCAAGTCCTTTCCTGACCATGAGCTCTGTGAGTTGGCCAGTTTCACTCATCCGTTTGGTCGTTTTTACATTATTCATCTGCCCCTTTGTTTATTCATTCCTGTGCACAGCAGATACTAGAAGCCTTCTGAGTACCGGCCATTGCCCCAATGCTAACACACAGAGAAGAGAACAAGAGGTCTGACCTCATTCATGCCATTTACATTAGGTAGGGACCATCGGGCACAGAGCCAAACCATGTATGTGTCCTCAGAGTGAGTCATTAGAAAGAGAGCAGGGTGGTGGGAACCGAACAGGAAGGAAGAGTACAGTGGCAGCATCTTCTCAGCCACCGTCAAGAGTTTGTCAAGAATCTTTGACCTCTGCCTTTCTCTGCCTTTTGCCTTATATCTGGCAAACAGCTCTGGGGTGGGGTGGGTCAGAGTGGGCAAGACTGTTCTTCTTCATTTACAGATGTGGAAATCAGGTAGCCAAAGTGACACGAGAGGTGAATGACGCCTAGTCACCAAGAGCCCCTGGAAAGGTTTGTGTCTTTGCTACTGTTGCCCAGCTCAGCCAACCCTAGCCCTGGGTCAGGTAAAGGCCACTGAGTATCTGCTGGGCTTCAAGGCTCTGAGGCACCATGCTAATTCAGCACTAGGGAGGGGAGAATCCCGAGTTCAGGTTCTGCCTGAAGATGCCAGACCAAATGAGGATAGTACCTGGGGTCACTCTGCCACAGGGCTCAGTGGTCCAGCATCCCTGAAGTATCTTGGGGGCCCAGTTGATGGAAATGGAGGATTTTTCTACTTGGATGGTTGCTTAATTTTTATGTAATTGTATAGCACACATCCTGCATTAGGAGCCTGTGCTATAAAAAGAGTATGGCACAATCAGGGTTTGGTGGTCAGCCAGCAAATTCCAAACTGTCTTGCTGCCTCCTGCTATGGTATCACATGAGTTGCCTTGGTGTCCTCAGCTTGCTGTTGGTTGGCACCCCTTGAGGATCTGGCCACAAGGTCATTGTGGAGAGTAATCTTGCTTAACTTTTCATTAACAGTATACATCCTTTCAGTTCTCAGGGAGTATGCTCTTCTGCTTAGGTATGGAGGCACAGCTCACAGGAGCTCCAGATAATCTCAAAGGCTGTGGAAATCATCACATGAAACTGGCTGCAACGTTTCTGATTCTGAGACACAGCATGAAACACAAGACAGCAGCGAGTGTCTATTTTTGGAGCAACTAAGTCTTCTTAGCAGAAAACTAATGATCAAGGCACATACTGTTCATTGGGATTTGAACCTTGAGTTGAAAGAGAAGGGACTTTTCCTGTCTATCATAGTGACCGGATCTATGGAGGTGGAATGTCACTGATCTGATCCTGTGTCCTATCCCAGATGTCCACACTAAGGTGGCTGATATCTTTGGTTCCAGGAACAGTCCTTTTTTTTTTTTTTTTTTGCTTCCTGTGGTTCCTTCCTGGGATCGTTCCTCCTCTTCCCAAAGACTTTGTACATTGAATGTCAGCTGGCAGGGCCCCACCTCATTCTACGTTGCAAGTTAAACCTCCAGCCCCTCCCTTTTCTCCTGTTGGCATGGGTCACTTTTTACTTTTATGCATGCATTTGGGTTCTCAATTGTTGATTCGTGTTTAATTTTATTAGTTGGTGTGTATGGCCCCTTGGGACATTTATTGGTTCTTTTCTGTTGCTGATGACACCCCAGGGTGATAAGTTAATAAAGTTAGGAAGTTTACTTTAACTCAAAACCATGAAAGTAGAAGGTTTAAGATCTTCATTTCTTGATATCCTTTTTTCTTAGCAGAGTCCCAAAGATGACACAGGAGACGGGGTACGCATGTGTGTACTTGTTTGCAAATGTTATGCGCTCTCTCTCTCTCTCTCTCTCTCTCTCTCTCTCTCTCTCTCTCTCTCTCTCTCTCTCCTCTCAAAAAGTTGTCAGGCATTCAAAGAAGGAGGGCAGGTTCCACGCTGATGGCGCTCCTGGATCCTGATCAACTCTCAAAGGTGACTGTTTAAGCATTAAACCACCATCTAGACACCACAGTTGAGTAGGTTTCCTTCCTTCAGGAGTTCACAATGGGGAATGTGTTTCATCCCAGGAACTCTTGGGTGATGCTCTGGCTACAGCCAGACAAGAGCAAAGCTCGAACAAGCACGTTCCCCGAAGCCAATAGTGCTTTCCTTGCCTTCTCTCTGCCTGGACCACAGCCCCTGCCCTCCCACAGGCCACAGGCCAGAGGGGCTGGCCTTAATTCTTATAGAAGGAGAACGGCTGAATTCCTAAAGGACAAGCATCCACTGAATACATGTGTCCGAAGGCTTGGAGCTGTGAGAGCTGTAGCCAAACCCAGTTTCATACCCAAGCCGGGTTTATACCTCACTGTGTGCAGACTTCTGCGAATAATGCTTAGCAGATGCCTTGGACTAGCTCTGGGGACTTTTCCGTCCCTGGTGGACTTTGAATTAGAAGCAGTTCCAATGCCTGTCCTCCTCAAGCAGAATCGATAAAAATCTGTTAATCATCAGTTTTGCTTTAAACCTTGAGAAACTTTTAAACTTTGGGAAGGCAGGCCTTGGATTTGAACTTTCTAATAATTAGACCTGGCGTTTGTATACAGACTTTTCTGGTTGCCAGTTTTTAAATCTTTATTATGTCCGTATGGAATTCAAGAGCCCTGTTTGTAAATCCCAATCCTTCAGATGGCAGTCTGACACCTGTGGGGACGTCCCCAGGTGAGCTGTGAAAAGTTCCTTTCTCAGTGACACAAGTCACTTCAAAGCCGCACATTCTTAATCTTGTTCCTTTACCTCGCTGCCATGTGGGTGAGCCAGAAAAACCCAGTGCTAGATGACCTTTGTGCAAGGCATGTCTAATGAACAACTAGAGGATTTTTTTTCTTTATTTCCTCACTGGTCCAATTCCATTACATTAGTTATTCTCAGCTACGAGTAATAGAATATTTAAATCCAGACAGCTTATCCATGCTACCTAGGGCACAAGGACTAAGTTATTCCCAGGGCAATGAATCGAATGAGTCAGTGGTTTCACCAAAGAGCTGTGCTCTTTGTCGTCATAGTTAGCCTGTGAGAGTATCTCATAGCCAAAACATGTTTGCCAGAAGTTCCGGCATTTCATCTAGACACAGCAGAAGGATCCCCTCTGTTATCTCCAACAAGACAACATTATTTTGACTGTATAAATATAAAGGAATTTTTTTTTATATTAAAAGAAGCCCTAGGTGGTTTGTGGGCCAGAACATGTCATAACTGTGACCATAAATTACTGTGAGAAGGTTGGAGCATTTGGGATTTATTCCCTGACTCTGAGAGTGGAAAAATTATGATTTGTAATGGAGAGATGCATCAGCAATTAAGAGCAGTCATGCTCTTCCAGACGCTCCTAGTTTAGTGCAGAGCACCCATGTGGTAACTCACAGCTGTCTGTAGCTCCATTCTAGGGGATCCAACACCCACTTCTGGCTTCCTCGAGTTCAAGACAGACATGTGGTGAACATAAATATATACTGCCAAAACATTCATAAATCAAAAATAATTTAATATATAAATTAGTATTATATGATCTAATGCATAAGTAATAAAATAAGTTAATATTATTTATTTATATGTGGCTTATAACACCAAAGATAAGAAAGATATAAACAAGGAACAAGTGGTCATTGTTCCTGGATTTGCCTTTCTGGAATCTCCCATCATGTATGTGACATTTTGTCCACAGATAATGAGAATTTTCTAAGATTGTGACACATTCATGGTTCTTTTGATGGAGAGTACCCACCATAAATACAGATTACGTGCCCCACCAAGACCTCTATGGACAAAGCCACTGCTTTAGTATTTTCCCTCTGGTGGGAGGGATTTTGGCTCAGAAGCCATGAGAATATTTTGATAGGACTTTGAAATTGCATTTTAATCCAACAATCTGGGCCCATGTCTGTTGATGAGTTAAGAGTCTCTGCCTCTTTGTTACTGGACGTGTCATTGTACAAACCAGGAAAAGGAGTTGGTGTGAATAAGTCCAGCCACAAAGGTGTAAAACCAAGCTACCCTTCGGACTTTCTTACAGTCAAGGTCTAGCATACAACCTGAAATCCTTGTACCACCCGCCTCCCTATCTGGAGATGGCCATCTTATACTCATAGCCTCATCCCTTTTCCTCTAACCACTGTAATGTCTAATTATTTGTTGTTTTCAATGTTGGGCTTTTCTGAAGCTGAGGAAAAGCACAGAGTGTCTTTGTCTTTTTCCTGCACGCAGGAATCCTCGTCTCAAATGATTTGAGGAATGAATGCAGCTCCAGCCTTTCTGAGAGCAAGGAGAATTTCCGGAAAGTGTAGTTGCCTTGGAAACTGGGAGGGTTGACCCTGCCTGCCCAGGTGTGCTGGAGGTTGTCATCAGCCTGGTGCTGGATTGACTTCCTTCTTTGAGACAAGGTATAAAAATACTAACCTTAGGTTGAGCCAACTTCCTCCCTTCTCACATCAGGAATTTGGACCTTGATGGATTCTGTGACTTGTTGATGCTTTTAGTTTTTATATCTATCAAGAATCCCTGGAAGAATGTGCCTGTTCATGGCAGCTTAAGTAACTGGTCATGATTATGGCAGGACCAGGAACCACCTGAGTGGCTTCAGGTTCTGAGCCTGGTCTCTGGATCCAGCTACCTAGACTCCTCACTCTGTACCTCCCCCATCTACTTCAAGCAGATTGCTTTTCTTCCCTGGGCCTCAGTCCTGTGAAACTGAGCTGATAATTACAACTCATAGGATGTTGTATGAGTCCCACAATAATCTGTGTAGAAGTCTTTTACATGGAGAGCCTGATGGTAAACAGTATTGCCATGCCTGGCTATGAGTAGGCTGAACATACAGGCATTAGCAAAATCTGGTATTTGGCATAAGGACCTCTCAGAAACATTTAGTGGGCACATATGGCTTGGTGTGCATTGCAGTTGTGTGACATAGGAGGTATGGGTACTGTACTTCAGCATTTAGGTGCAAGAAGTGGAAAGCTCCTTTAAAATAAATGGAAGATTTTTAACCTGTGTGATGATGGTGATGATGTTCATGATAGTGATGATGATGGTGGTGAGGATGATGGTGATAATGATGATGATGATGATAGGCACATTCTGGCTTTGAAAATCTCTTAACTTTCTCGTGAAGTTGACTTTGACTTATCTAGTTCATCCAGGCTTTTCTTTCGTGTTTGTTTGTTTGTTTGTTTGAAGTAGAAAATGTAATACGGCAGGTTCTATCTGCTGGTTAAGAAAATTCTGCTAGTCTGAAAGCAAGTTATCTGTCTGGAGATAAGGGGTGGATGTGACTTAGATGCTGCCATCACCACCCAGGAGAAACACTGCTTCCTAAGGCGAGATGCAGTAGAGGGTGTCTCCTAAGGGGAGATGCAGTGGAGGGTGTTTCTTAGGGGAGATGCAGTGGAGAGGTGTATCCTAAGGGGAGATGCAGTGGAGGGTGTATCCTAAGGGGAGATGCAGTGGAGGGTGTATCCTAAGGGGAGATGCAGTGGAGAGGTGAATCCTAAGGGGAGATGCAGTGGAGGGTGTATCCTAAGGGGAGATGCAGTGGAGGGTGTATCCTAAGGGGAGATGCAGTGGAGGGTGTATCCTAAGGGGAGATGCAGTGGAGGGGTGGGGGTTATATCTTGGACCCAGGTTTGGAAAAGAAATTCTTTTCCCTCTCTAAATTAAAAAGAGTGGCAAAAGGGCGTGGAAGATTTTCAAAATGGCTGTGGGAACATGTTTGCTTTCAGTCTAACAACACATCTTGTGGGATCTCCTAGAGGACATTTTTGTTCACGAAAGCACATGCCACACTCACCTGCTGGATTCTTGTTGATGGTTTTGAACCTGGTGACTCTAGTAAGGTCCTTGTGACTTTTTGCTGTCTGGCATTAGTGCATTAAATGAGGACCATGTAGCTCCAACTCTGCAATGGAGAGAGACAGTGAAAGAAGCTGACTTACTGATCTGCCATGCATCTCTCTGATGGTAGGTGCTGCTGGGGTGCAGACTTCAGAAAAAGGAAATGTGCTCTGGTCAGAAGAAGGCTTCTGGGCAAAGTGTATAAAGCTCTCAGGCTGGGCTGGCCATGGGTTTTAGGGGGACAGATGTGTCTTCTTGAAATTCAGCGAGCTCAATGTCTCCTGCGGGGTAGTGGATGGGGAAGGTTGGAGAAGGAAGAAGAAACAGAAAGCTGTTCTAGCATAAAAGGCTTATGAGTTGATCTGGAGTAGTTCATGTACCCTGTTGCAAAGGTTTTGTTTTTTGTTTTTTGTTTATAGATTTCTTTTCTTTTGATTTTGAGATAGGCTAATATGCAATTCACAGTGTAGCCAGGGCTTATCTGGCCATGCTTCTGCCTCAGCCCAACTGAAGCTACCAACCCCATCTTTTCTTCCCTACCTCCTTCTCTCAGTCCCTGCCTTGCTTCCTTCTCTATTTCCATCCATGGTGAGGGATATTGATTCCAAGGCCTCATGTGTGCTAGAAATAATTCTACTGCTGAGGCTGAGCAACACCCCGCCATGTGATTATTTATTTAAAACCACAGTAAGAAATGAACAAAGAAAACTTGGGAACGCCCTGTCTGTGAATGGAGATGCAGGATTCCTTGGGTTCCAGGTACAGTTTCCCAAATAGCTAGCTTGGAAAACAGGCTCACAGTGGCACAGGATATTTGCTTTTGCAGGCTGAGTGCACCCCCAACCCCTGCATCCACGGTGTACATGAAACATGGTTTGTTTGTTTCTTTCTTTGTTTGTTTCAAAAGAAGTTCAGCTCACCATTTCTCATATGATGCCCTTATAAGAATATATACTAGCAAGGTCACAGGCTGAGAAATAATCAAAGCTTCTACTGCCTGGTACCAAATCTTTAGGACACATCTAAGATGCCCCCTTTAGCAAATGGAAGAAGCAATGTCTCTCACTGAGGAAGCTTGAGGCCTGTGCACCAGGTGAGCCCTGCTGATGTGTCCCATCCTGGGATGTAGAAGAATCAGAGCTGGGATTCTCATTTCTTTGTAGCCGCCAGAGAGCATGCCCTTTGCTCTGCTTGCATCGTGAAGACTGGACAGGGCGTGAAATGTAGGACTGTAGCTGGAAGGGGAGGAGGAGAGCCCCTGGCTGAAGGGCTGGGAGCTGTCCTCTTTCCACTCTCTACTTCAAAGCACCCGGTGCCAGAGCAGCGCGGGGACTGCCAGGGCAACGTGACTATCTGTTGGAGATCTTAAAGTTTACATTGCAGTCAGATCTCAGGCAGAATCCATCTTACACATCAGTTCCCTAGCCAGTGAGGAGTTGAGTGCGTCTCGCTGGTGATAGGAAACCCATTTTATACCTTGTTTCCAGATCTGGTTACACCATCATGCTCACAGGCAAAGTCCACCTAATTTTCAGTTGCTTGTATCACGTGCTTGTCCCCTCCCCATCCTTTCCTCTGCTCTGTCTCCCCCGACAAACTCCATAGACTCAGCAGGTAGATAGAATGTGCGAATGTGCCAAGTCCACTTTGTGCACACGAGGGACAGGAAGCTTTCCCATGGCTCCTGGAAGCCAGGGGCATTTCTGCATTAAGGCATTTTCACAGACACCATGACCTTCGGACCATAACTGAAGATTGGCTCTGGCGCTACAAACACAGAAATATGTAAGACCTAAAGATTCCACGTCTGCAGAATCCATTGTATGCTGATGGGCAGTGATGCATCTCTGAAGGTCCACCCCATGCTAATGACAGGCACAGAGAGCTGCTGCTGTGTTGATGACGTTCTGCATGAGCATTTCTAATTATTAAGCGAGGATCATGGAACACACCACCGGGTTGCGGGTGGCGGGGGAGGCTTTGGGCTTTAAAGATTTTCTTCCCTAATGTCTTTGTGAGGATGAGGGTGAGAGTGGGGAGCACTCAGCAACCCAACTGAGTTTTGCCCCTTATTCCATTTGTTTCATCTTTCTCCTCTGTTGCTTTGTTGCTAAACTGACGACATCAGCAACATCGAATGAGGCTCCTGGTGGCAATTGAATTGGGAGGATCAGTGCTTGAAACAGAAAGGGGCCATCAAGATGGCTCACTGAGTAAAGCTGCATGCCAAACAAGCCCAGTGACCTGAGTTCAAGCCTCAGGATTCATGTAAATCTGGGAAGAGAGAACTGGCTCCTGGGAGCTTTCTTCTGACCACAAGCATGCCTTGGCACCAACATACATACATACATACACACACACACACACACACACACACACACACACACACACACAGTAATAAAATACAATTCAAAGGAACTGAACAAAACGTTCCCCTCTTGAGGTTTCAAAGAGCAGAGTCTGACGAAGGATTTTAGTTTTCTTAACACCAGTAAATTGCTGTTTACCCTGCTGTCACTGTTACAGCCCCTGGTGAGATGTCTCTTGCAGAGATTTTGGAGACATACCTTTGAGCACTCCCCATGCTACAGACAAGTAGACACTATGGCTGCTTCTAGCAGGACGGGAGATATAACATGTTACTTGTAATCAGGCTGTGTGCTTACCCATGCACCAGGAATGTAAATACTGATTCTAAAAACAACTAAGGTGATAGTACGGTAATCTATTTTCTAGTTCTTTAGGCTTTTGAGTGTGTGTGTGTGTGTGTGTGTGTGTGTATGTGTGTGATATGTATGAGTGGTATATTCATGTCAGTGTTTGCATATGTATTGGCAGGCTGCAGGTTGATCAATATGTACCTATTTTATTATCTTTCCACCATATTTTTTGAGACAGGGTCTCACTCAACCTGGAGCTCACCAGTTGGCTAGAGTGGCTGGCCAGAGAACTTAGGGATCCTTCTGTCTCTGCCTCACTGGCATTGGGCCCCGGGCACTTACCCGACACCCATCTCTCTTTTTGGTTTTTGGGGATTTGAACTCTGGTCCTCAGGCTACCATAGTGTGCAGCTTACCAGCTGAGCTTTTGACTTCCTGGCTCTTGACCTTTAATTGTTTGTGTGTTAAACTTGTATTTAGTGCTGGCCAGCCTTAGCCCATCAGATATCATGGTCAGTTCTTCTGTCCATTTTGCAACTTGATAGTCCTGATGTAAATACACATTTTTTAATGCAAAAGCATTTATCATGGAACAGTCTATCCCTTGTGTAAATGGGAAACAAATCTCTCATGCAGTAGCTAGAAGATAGCACGAATGTGAAACAGTGATCAGCAAGCATGCACCAAAGTGTAGAAGACGCTTGCTCATCACATTGAGCATCTTTTCCTAGAAACACCTTTGACAACGTGTAAAAGGTGGCTCTGGTTCCTTGTATTAACATAGTTAAAGGGATCAGACCTCATCTAATATCAGAGCATCTTATTTTTGCTATCAGGGAGAGTTTCTATCACGTCTGACTCTTCCTATAACATAGCACTAGAAATAAGATAAAGCTTTATTGCTTCACTCATTCATTTGATATATATATACATATATATACATTATTATATATGTATTATATATAATACATATACATGTGCACACACAGAGAGACAGACAGACAGACAGACAGACAGACAGACACATGGAGACAGAGACAGGCACAGAGAAGCAGAGAGATGGGCGCGGTGACTCTTAGGTGGGGAAGGCCACTGTTAATCACGCATCCATGCATCCCAAAGCTGCTGAGAGATGGGAATTGGAGAGCCATGGCTCCTGGCTGAGGGTGGGTGTGGGTAGCTGTGGCTGCCTGAGAATATGAAGGTGTAGTGTTTGCACCTAGACTCATCGAGGACAGGATCCCCGTTTTAACACTACTGTAGCATTTCTCCAGAGTTCTTAGCTTTGAAATGTGCACAGTCCTGTCTGTCAGCTCTCAGGGAGAAAACTTAGAAGATCTGATAGTTTCCCTGGCCCTCAGTCAGATAGATTTCTGTTCTTCTCTCTGTAGGCTGTGCAACAGTGCAGAGCTCAGATGACTGATTTTGTGGGATGGGGTTGTCAGTGACAAGCCTCACAGGCTATGAGGAGTTCACTATCTTGAGAGTTTATTGTAAGGCAGCACATTTAAGTAATTATAGTTTAGATTCTTTTGTTTTCTTTTGTTTCCATTGTTTTTCTTACCACTTTCTTCAATTTGCATTTGTAAGCATTAGGGGCGCAGCTGTGTCTTCCTTAGAACCCCTCAAACCCTTCACACCTGACCTTCTGTATGGACTGGTGCTCAGCCCTGACCAGTGTGCAGAGTTTACACAAGAAGAGAAAGCAGAGCGTGTGTTCACACTAGTGTGTCTGGACAGTTGTGCTTCTGCCTGCATGAGGCCAAGGATAGATGCCTCACTCGGTTTACCCAGTTTTGCCCTGTTCCTGCTGTGATGTGCTGTGCATTTCAGTGTTCGCTACTATTTGTGTGTAGAGTATGTGGTACGCTACATTTAGAAAATATGCTTTTTCAAAATTCACACTTTGAACCCTGCAGTGAAACTTAGATAGCAGCAGGAACTTGAACTCCGCCCCGCACTCTCTGTCAGTTAAAAATATTAGGACCTTTAAATTGATATTTAGTGCTTTTTTAAAAAAAATTGCATGTTGCATTGTTACTTTTGTAGCCAGAACAAAATACCTCTGAGAAACAACTTAAGGCAAGAAGGATTTGATTTAGCTCATGGTGGGGAGGTGCGGCAGCCTGGCTCGGTGGGCGGTGGCAGGAGCTTGTGGCCTGACTTGTTACATCGTGGTGGATCTTGAAGCACAGGTTTCAGGCTGGAACTGAGCCTTGCTGTAAGCATCTAGCCCCAGCCCCACGTTTGCCAGCTAGGCCCGGTGTCCAGAAGTTGGCTCCAGTTCTCTGAACATCACCCCCAGCTGGGGACCAAGCGTTCAAGTACATGAGCCTGTGGGGGACATTTTAAATTCAAACCGCAACGCATTCCTTCTGACTTTGCAGATAGCCTTCCAAAGATTATTTTTCTTTCGCATAGCCAAGCAGTTTCCCCCCTGTAACACCAAGCCCAAGAAAGGTTTTATGTTCATTACATAAACATCACTGGCTATACAACAGACAGAGGGCTATTTTGGGAAACAGGGTTTCTATATTTGATCTCTTCAGCCCTAAAGGGAAAACAGCCATTAAAGACATAAACACTTCTTTTCAATCATAAAATGAATATATTTCCATTTTCCAAAAACAAAGGAAGGCTGTGTGACCAAATGAGAATCTGACCTTCCAGAAACGAATCACTTTGTGTTTGGGTGGCTTCTCCTATTTTTATGCTTAGAGAAGTGAGCTCATGAGATCGTACCATGTCACCTACTACACATCTTATTATTTGTGCTCTTTTCTCTTGCTGTGTTTGTAAGACACATGTTTATTGTAGAACTTACTGTTTATAGAGTTTAATTATATGATTTAGAAGAAAACTTGTTAAAATACGTTGTTTGACTCATCCTAACAACGCAGTTACCCGTGTTACTTAAATATTCTCAGCAGGAAAATGTCAACCATTAGACATTACATATGAAATTTAACTATTAGTTGGAAGGAAGGACCAATGACAGTTGAACCTGTTACAAGCATCCAAATATATTTCAGATTTATAGTGGCTTTTATTTTATTTATAATCATTAGTTCAATCGCACAGGTTGTGGTATGAGCCTTTGTATTATTATTAACCTAAATTGGGAGTGAAAACTCACCTTGAAATTTTATTGCTGCTGCAAAAAGAAAGAACTCACATCATCAGAGAAGTAGCCACAGAATCCAGCTCTCCAACTTCAAACTACTGATCAAGTTCCAAGCACAGATAATTCAGATTTTATTAACCTAGAGCAGCTGTTGTCCCTGCTGGGGTGCTTTGTCTACCCCCGGAAATGGAAAAGGTCTTAGAAAATAAAGCATGCCTGTGTTCTTTCTGCAAGCAGCTGGCTTCCCAGCAGCAAGCTGCTTGTGAATGCAGGAGCGCTGTCCACGTCCTCCTGTCTGTGAACGACAAGGCTGGGGTCGAGAGGCCTTGGGACAGACCGTGGAGGAACAGAGAAGAAGAACTAGCTTCTAGACAGGGTCTGGCTGCGGTAGTGAGAGTCACATCTTCCTCCCTGAGAGCAAGAGACCACATCCTACATGGCTTTTGTTATATAGTATATTAGTATAATTCTATTTTATTTCTTCCATTTATCTCTTATTACACCTAATTGCAATATAATTAAGCTTTACCACAGGTGTTTACATATCATAGAACTTGGTTAAGGAAGTTTGTTACTTAGAGCCTACAGTCGCAAGCGTCTATTTTGGTGTTACAATAATGTGCTATTTTGTATAAGGGTTCAATCATTAGATCCTAAAACCATCTTTTTTCTTTCTTTTTTTTTTTTTTCAGTCTCTTTTCAATCCTAAATTTTCCTTAACTGAAAACATGTCATAGATTTGTTGTTGTTGTTGTTTTGTTGAAGATTTTTCTTGGTGTTTATATCATTCTCAAAATATCAAACAGGAAAGTCTTTCTGATTGTACTCATTGTAAAGATAATGAGAGGAAAGAGGGCGTTCTGTCAGGGGGAGATTAGTAGAGAAAGTTGAGTGGTGGGGAACATTTCCAGGACTTTCCTCTTCAGGCTCCCTTGGCATATTTTCTTATTACTCATTTTCCTGAGTTGCCCTCTTTAAGAATTGGCCCTGTAGGTATAAAATACTGGGGGAAAACCTCCAAATTTATGAATGTACTAGTTATGGGTGAAAAAAAGACATAAATCCAGCTACAGACAGTCTTACATTTAAGCCTTTTATTTTTATTATTATTATTATTATTATTATTATTATTATTATTATTATTATTATACATTTATTGTATGTATACGCATGTTCCTGTGTGGACAGATGCACATACATGTGGGTGCATGTACACATGTGCCTCTGGGGACCAGAGGACAACTTTGGTTGTCTTTCCTGGGGAGCCATGCACTTTGCTTTTTGAGACAGTCTTTCATTGGCCAAAAGCTCACCAAGTCGGCACAGCTGGCCAGCCCAGCCAGCCTCAGAGATCCCCATGGTCCCACCTCCCTAGGCTGGGGTTATAAGCATCAGCCATCATACGTGGCTTTTCTTCTGTGGCATCTTCTGGAATCAAACTCAGACCCCTGTGCTTACAGAGCAAGCACTTCACCCACTGAGCCATTGCCCCAGCCCATCTTCAATGACAGCTGCTTTGCAAACGTTATCAGAGACCTGCTCCTGCTCTTTCATCCCTGAGCGTGGTCACGGATCTTCTGGAGGTTCCTTTTTCCCGGTCCCTGGGAGAAGATGTCGCAGTGCTCTTCAGACGAAGCAGTGTGGCAGGGTGTCATCATCCTGGAAACAATGCATGTTTCTTTTTTCTCACAAGAAAGGGGTGCGTGGAGAGCGTTCCTTTTAAGAAAATGTCATGGTAAAGTTCTAATGACTTTGGAGAGCTGAGCTCTGTCTAAACATCCTGGACTGTGGGTCTCTCAGCAAATGAGAGCTCCCCTGTGGATTCCTGCATTCAGAGTCTGGCTCAGAGTGTAGATAACCACTGCAGCTGTTTGTTTGGTTGCTCTACTCTGAGAACAAAGGTGTCCTTCTGAGAGCCTCCCCGGGAGCCTTTATATCCCGGATGACACAGCTAAGTTTTAGTGCCTTCCAAAGGAATTAAGTGGGACTTCCAAAATTTTTCCTTAGCACATGTCAGCGGTCATAACATAATCATCTTCTCTAAAGAAATAAGTAACCACTGGCTCTGATTTTTTTTTTAAATAGCAAAAATCCAGCTATAAATTCCTAATTGCCTCCTAAAAACAAAGACAGGCGTGTTTCAATTTTCTCTGCAACCCAAGCAGCAGCCAGTTAAGCTCTCTGGAATCTAGTCCTTCACTTGCCACAGAGGCCTTTGTTTCAGGGCTTACTGTATGCCAGAACACCAGGCTAGTATACTCCCATCCCTACCATATAGGGTCTACAAGACTCCACTGGACTATCACATAACACTGAGAAAAGCATTATTCTCACAGTTAGTGGGGGCTGATGGAAATAGCTATTTATTTCTCTTTATCTGGAAGTGGTTTTTTTTTTTCCAAGTTGATTCAGGTTGAGATAGGTAGTAGTCAATTTTCTGCTGCTGTAATGAAATTTCTGAGGCTGGAACTTTAAAAAGGAAGACGGCTTTTATTTAGCTCCCAGTTTAAGGGGCAGACTATCTAAACAGCATGGCTCATATGGAAAGAGGCCAACGTAACTGTCTCATACCAAGGTAGGTGACATACCAGTGAACGCACATGCAAGAAGTACTTACAAGAGATAGGAAGGCAGGATGCAGTGAAGCCAGAGTTGTAGTTTGTAGCAGTCTGGTCTTACTAGAAGAAACTCAGGGATCTTACAAGAACCCTTTCACTTCTTTTTAGTGAAGTCCCAAAAACCCAGTTACTTCCCATTAGGTCTGATATCTTAAAAGCTTCACCCCTCTATGGAAGCACACTGGGGACCTGACTTTCAACACATGGACTTCACAGAGGCATGCTCCCACCACATCCCAGCCATGACAAGATAGCTAAAACCACCCTAGTTTTAAAATTGCTACATGATATTCCATGGTATAAATATTTAGTTAGCCAGTCCCCTGTGGGTGTATACTATGGTTTGCTCTAATTTTTTCACTACTGCCTACAATCCCACAGGCCATGTCTTTATGAACAGTGATAATGACAGCAGTAGACAGACACTCTCACAAAGCACTGACCACATGCCCAGCATAGTTCTTACGGTGTATATGTGTACGTATGCTTTTACATGTGTGTGTATGCTTTCATGTATGTGTGTATGTATATGTGTTTGTGTATATGTATATGTATGTCTCTATGTGAGTGTGTATATGTATATATAGTGTGTGTGTGTGTGCACATAAATACACACAGCAATTCTCAGATGCAGCTTTATCTTTAAGGAGCATGAGCCACAGAGAAGTTGCGTGACCCAGGCAGTAGAACAGCTATTGAGTTGCACAGTTGGAATTTGACTCCGTATAGAGCTATGTAAGTGTGGCTGGAATGGTTGAATTCATGTTACTTTTTTCTGGTTCTCTCTCCTACCCTGAGCGGCAGCCACTCTCAGTTCATCCGTGGCACTTGAAAGCTACTGTACCATTCAGTCGTCAGCTCTGTGCTTATGGTGGCCACATTTTCAGGATCCACGGACTTCTGGCTGGTATCTCCATTAGCCAGTGAAAAGTGTGTATGTGCCTGAAGGCTGCTTGTTTCTCACCCAACTCCTCCTCATTCTTGTTGCCTGTGTCGCTTTGGTTAGAGTCGTGAACTGTTGGCATGTATGTGAATACACATTTGAGCATTTTCCATCACCTCGCATCCCTTCCTCACCTGTCCACACCCTTCCAGTCCGTAGCATCTACCCTGGCATGTGTGGGTGTTTATCCCACATGCTCTGGGATCACACAGGGAATGCTGAAGAACAGAAGTGCCATCAGGAGACCTAACCTGAGATGCTAGGGTAGGCTGGTTTCATTTTCCTCAGCTACAGGATGGGGAGAAGAGCTGTCCTTTAGAGTCATGGGGAGTGAAGGAGATGGCAGTGACATCTGAGCAGCTGTTTTGTTTGCCCTAGCTTGTCTTTAGTCTGCTTTTCATGAGAGTTTCTCAGGTAAAGGAGCAAGATCAGGGGGGAACCAGGCCATAGCCATAGTCATCCGACATTGTTATGTACAGGACTGAGCCAGACCACAGTGGCATACACATAGTAGGGCTTGTTTATCTTTCTGTGATTGTGGAGTGTCTTGATAGTTTCAAAATCCCTGAATCATCCCGGAAGCACTCTGGGACTGTGCTGAGTACCCTGCAAGGAATGTTGACCTTCCCTCTGGAGGTCTGCTTCCCAAATCTCTTCGAGTTCTAAACAGTTCATTTATCATGCTTTCCATGGAAAGATACCTATTTTCCTTGGGCAAATCATCTGTAAACAGGCATTTAGAATTCACTAACACAAACACTGATGTCTAACCATTCATGGTTTTCCTGCTTCCTTAAGAATCGAGGTACCACAATGGTGCCATGCCTTTGAAAGCTGCTAGGGATTCCTGTGGGCATAAATCTCATGTGCAGCATGAGGATCTGCTACTTAGGCTTTATATATATATTCCCTGGAATATAAATATTTCACTTTTATTGGATTAAGAGGGATGAAATGAAATAGTCTTGTGAGTATGTTCCCTAGATTCAGTCACTGCCTGGGCAAGACTAGTCTCCCCATCATGGTGGCTCACAGCAGGAAAACAAAGCGTTAAGAGCCAGCCTGGGCTATGTAGTAAGAGTCTATCTCAGAAAAATCAGAAAGTGCCAGTGCTTCAGAGGCAGAGGTTTGTTGGTGGGTACCTGTGAGTTGGAGGCCTACATATTCTATCCAGGGCTGAATGGAGAGATCGTGTCTCAAAAATAAATAGAATAGATTTAATCATTAAGAGGAAAGTTGAGTGGTAAGGTAGAAAACACACAATAATAATTGTTTATATAGCACTCACCATAAGCAGGACTGCTGTAAGATTTTGTAGGCTAGACCTCTGGAGATGTATAAGCTAGTGTGTACACACACACACACACACACACACACACACACACACACACACACACTTTTCATTCCCAGAAGCTTAGAAGCAGCACTAGGTGGATTTCTGAGAAGATGAGTCGTGGGGACAGAAGAAGATAGTTTAAGGAGATGAGAGAGTAAAGGCACTCTAGGTAAATAACGCATTTTCCTTTGTAGAAGGGGCATTCATTTCAAGGTAGAGAGGATTCCCTATACAACACAGGGAAAGGCCTTGAGAAGGACAGAGGGTCACAAGCACCCTAGTCAGTAGGACATGGATGGGCCAAGTGTTTATGACCAGCTATTCCAAGCAGTGTGGCTTTATTCCCCCTTGGAGCTCAGCTCCTTTCTGGATCAATAAGAAAATGAAAATAGTCTTTGTGTTGTTGTGGGTAAAAAAGAAATCATATTTAGCCAGAGGCTTACTGCTTCCCAGTGGTAGCTCTCAACAAACATCTGTCCCTGTACTGTCTCAGGACTTCCCAGTGGGTTTCCGCCATTAGATGTGGGAAAATAATTATGAAAGCTTCCAGGGTAGCATTGGCTCTCAAGCTGCCCTTACAGACACTGAGGTGTGGTTGCTACACCACCTTTCCTTTGTCCAGACTCTTCTTCTGTACTCAGGGACTTTAGAGCACATCAAAGATGGTGTGTTGCATTGTCCCTCCATGTTTAAATATGCTCATAAGAAAGAACACTTTCTCATGAGCTGCTTTAAATCTCCAATGGCGACAATCAGGAGCATAGCTTGGGACAGCAATTTACAATGCAACCACTGTGTAGTTGGTCCTTGGCTTCATTCTCCAAATAATAAGATCTCACGGACATGTATCAGCTTTTTCTCATGTTGCTCTTAGTCTTCTAATGTCCGTTTTATTTTTTATAAAACCTTTAAAAATCTATTGAAATCCAATCAATAGTAACTGAGATAGAAGCAGCATATTCTACGACATGCTGACAGGACTCTGCAATGGCAATGGCTTTCCTAAGGCACTAAATCCTATAAGGACAGATACCTCACCTTTTCCAGCTTCATCGATTGCTTTGTCTCCCTTCATCCAGATTTGTAGAACTGCTGGAGTTGAGGTTTGACCTTCTCATCTTGGTGCTTTTTTTTTTTTTAATGATTTCTGGAATCGAGGCAATTTTTTATATTGTATACAAGAGACCGTATTCTTTCATTCCCTAGAATAACCCCAAAGTAGGTCATAGCCCTGTCCCATTTAACAGATGCAAAAACCGAGGCTTTAAAATGTCAAAAGAGCCTTTTTAGGAAAACAGAGATAAGAGGGGAACAGGTGAGAATAAAGCCCTGTGGCGCTAACTTCAGTCTGGCTCCTGTCAAGTGGTGTATTGCTTCTCTTCCTTGTGACCTGCGACTTTAAAATGAAGATAAGCCCCTCATTGCATTACGAGTTGTTAATGTGATCAGAGTGGGCCTCACAGCGGACAGCTTTGCTAAGAGCAGCAAGGGCTTGCAGAGCAACACTCACGGTCTGAAAAGCAAAGGAGCTGTTGGGGTGGGGGTGGATTTCAGACTCTAGAGTGCTGATGTGAAAGTTGTGGACATTTTAGTTCAAAACAAACACAGCCTTTGACCAGAAGGAATTTAAAATGTCATAGTTTTGGGGGCCATGGTGAGTAACACAAAGAATATATTTATTGGACTGGAATAATTGATACAGACCTGAGGGCACTGATGAGGAGTGATGTTAAGAAATAAGGGAGCCCGGCATGGTGGCGCTTGCCTCTAGTCCCAGTACTAGGGAGGTGGAGCCAGGCGGATCGCTGTGAGTCCAAGGCCAGCCTGGTCTACAAAGTGAGTCCACGACAGCAGCCAAGGCTACACAGAGAAACCCTGTCTCAAAAAACAAACAAACAAACAAACAAAAAACCCACAAAAAAAAAAAAAAGAAAGAAAGAAAGGAAAGAAACTGTTAGGGTTTGCATTAGCCTTACCCCACCCCTAGCTTGTGTGTTTGAATACTTGAGTCATCTCAGCTGGTAGTGTGTTGCATGCATCATGGGGGCAGGGGCTGCGTTGAAGGAGGATTTGAAGGTTGTAGCCTGGGCCTGGTTCTTCTCAAGTTTTCTGAGTCCTGTTGGGTCACAGTGTGAGGAACTGTAGCCTGTAATCTTCAGTCATTCGAGATTAAAAAGCCACTCACTTAATCGCCATGGCTTTGCTTACACTATACTTCTGAAAGCATGAATTTAAACTCTCCTCTCCTATGATAGTCTTTTGGTCATAGCAGCAAAATTTAGCGAATAAAGAACTTTTGTACAGAAGCGCACAGGTGAACATCTTCGAAGACCCGTGGAGAACCAGAAGTGAGGCAGATGTCTTGGTTGCAGAGCCAAAGGGGGACTCTTCTGTATAACTGCTTCCCCCCACCCACCACATTACCACTCATACAGCCAGAAACGCACTTGCCATGTGGATGGTGGGCAGGAAGGTAGGGTGATCACGTCTTCAGCCTCAGCTGCCAGAGCCAACTGAGCAGCAGCCAGCTGGAACTCGAGGCATACCAAGGTGTCGAGCTCATTACCTGGTTACCTGTCTCCCGTGGTATGGTTGCTCTTGGATTTCAGCGATGCACATGACAGCCCTTTGTGCTTTATTAGTTGCTTACAAGTACCCAAAGCTCATTTCTGTGCTGTTCCGCCTCAACTCGCTTTCTTTCTGATAATCTAATTATAAACATCTGTAAAGCAGCGAGCCTTCAGCTGTCACCCACTGACCCTCTTCCCAGCAAGCTCACAGAGTTCTGAGGCGGACTCAAAGATGGAAGTGGATGGTTCTGGACCCCCCCCCACACACACACACTCTTTTCCCCCTTCCCTCAACTTTTCTTCCTCTCCCATCTTTTTCTCTCTCCCCCTCCCCGTTTCATGCCAACTCCTCAGCTCCTCTTCCCCCTCCTCTCTCTGCTCTTCCTCAGCCCACTGTGTCTGGTTATTATTGGCACTTGCCTTTCTTTATAACTTGCAAACCTGGCCAGGTCACTCTTGGGCAGAAGCCACAGCACACAGGTAAAATTCATTCACTTTTTGGAGGGGAGGGTGCTCCTGTTTGCAGGCTCTATAAATATCTACATGTGGGAGGCTTCACAAGTGGATCCGTAGGGCAAGCCTGCCTACCCACAACAGTGGCTTTCAGCTTTGCTGTGGCAGTAAAATCAGCTGAGAAACTGCAGACAGAAGCCTAGTTCCCACGGCCGGAGGTTGTTCACTTGATTGACATACAATGGGATCAGGAGGCAGTTGGTTTCAGAGCATTCTCCATGTCTGTAGCATGCAGTCTGGTCGGAGTCTGGTGCTGTCACTCTCAAACTTGAGCCCTATCGCATTCCCCTAACATAGGTCAAGGGGCTGTACCCCTGGGATTCCGGCCTCCCCACATGCATAGCCTGCACGGCTGGGATCCTGTGTTCCTACCAAGTCCCTAAAAGATGCTGCTGCAGATGCATGATGGGAGCCCACTTTGAGACACACTGGCCTCTGAAGAACTTTCTAGGAGCTGTGCATTATTTTATAACAAGAGATAGAAAAGAAGGCAGGGCCAACCCAGATACATACCCACGATTCTTTGGATAAAACAACTGTCCAGTGGAGCTGGAGAGGTTGCTTGGTGGCTGGAGCACTGACTGTTCTTCCAGAAGACCCAGGTTTGATTCCCAGCACCCACCTGGCGGCTCACAACCACCTGTTACTCTAGTCCCAGAGGAATCCTATGCCCTCTTCCAGTTGCCATAGGCACATGGTACCAAAAAGACATGCAGGAAAAAACAGACAAAATGCTCATTAACATAAAATAAGCAATAAATAAATAGGTAGCTAAGTAAATTAATAAATCCTTTTTAAAAACTGCCATAGGTATGAAAATTAATTTTTTTTGCTTCTGTGTTCATACCTAAGTTGGACAATTACCCTCCGCCCCCTTTTTTTTTTATAATACATGACTGTTCTCATTAACTACATGCAGCTGAGGCCCTGAGTCTCTGAAGAGTCAGGTAAATACAGGAAGCATTTTGTTATTGTTTACTCTCGCTCTTAGCTAAAGGCTCAAACGGATTGCTCTTCAATCGAATATGCTTTAAGTCAATATAATTGTTACAGTGAATGATGGTGCATCCAAAGCTCCTGGGAGTGTTCAGCATGCGGCCGAGGGATCACTGTGAATGCAGCCTAGCACAAACTCATAAACTTATTTAAAATAGAGGAGGTTCTTGTTTTTGTTGTTGGTTTTTTGTTTGTTTGTTTGTTTGTTTTTGTTTTTGGTTTGGTTTGGTTTGGTTACTCAGTTCCCAAGCACAAACTGCAGAAGACAATATTGCTCCACAGTGCCCAAAGACTGGACACCCAAGTCAGCTTGCAGTATGGTCAACAGTGAAAGTTAACTCAAGCTTGGTACTTGACCCCTCTATGTGGGCATTTGATCTGCAGGATATGTACTCAATGGAGCTGTATCTATCTTGTGTCCCTGTGTCCATTCCTTCTTCCTTTACTGCCATTTCCTTTTCAAAGACTTCCCTCGAATGTTACGTGAACAGCCCACAGCGCAGTGTCTAGATCACTAGGACTCCATCTTGCCTGGGTGCTGGGGGTAAGCCTGTTGCACAACTGGGTTTTACTGCTCTCCTGACTGGCTGGCATATGAATGTATGTATGCGGCTGTTCTGCATCCAGAGACCTTGCAGGACTGGCCTTTGAACCCACATCCACAAAGACAGTGCAGCTTGACCCCTTTGCTCTTCCCTTCCTTCCTGCTGTGGCACTTCTCTTGGTCAAGTGCCCTTTGCTCATCAATAGAGAAGAAAAGGCCCCATTCTGTGCATCCAGCAGACCCCTAATTAGTGGCAATCATGAAAACTGACGTCTGCGCTGCTTGTCCATTCTCCATTGTTGTATTAGCAATCCCTGGGCTTGGTGAACAGAGCTTGCCTTATTCTGCGGCAATGCAAAACTCACACTGTGGCTTCAGCTCTAAGACAGGCAGTGTTGGAGTGCAACTTCTGTATAATTACGCCTAGCATTATCAACAGAAAGTGATTGTGGCTGCATTCCAAGGCGTGTGGAGACATGCCACCAGCCATTTGGGTTATCAAAAAGAACAAGTTTGTTGTGATGTGTGATGTTCTGTGACAGCCAGCTCTCAGCTTCTCATGGGGTGGGTACCACTTCCCATGCCATTTTTTTCTCTCCACAGCTCTTTTGGAGTTATTTCTTATATTTTCTCCAGTCTGTCTGCCTCTGCAGTATTCACTCGCCTTCCATTTTTTCTTATCTCTTCCTTACTCATATCTGTTTCACTGTTTCTTTTTTCTTTTTAAATATATATTTCTTATCTTTTTTCTTCTTCTTTTGGGAAGAATCTCTTGGCTTGGACACACTGGCTTTCTGACATGTAAAATTAAAACACTCTAGTTAACCTTATTTTCAACCAATAGGGTGTTGAGTAATTGATCCTGTCATGTGCGCTCTCTAAAAACCTCACCCGCTCCCAAGGTCCTAAATTGGCCCCCGAAAATTCATTAGCTAATAAAATGCTTGTCTGAGAAAGTAGAGAACAAGGTTGTGGGGGATCTGTGTGTACCACTTGCTGCCTTGCTCATATCCAAGTGATGCTGAGCTTCAGGGGGGACTTCAAGGCTCCAGGATAGACCACTCATTGAGCCTCAGACCATGGGTGCTCAAAACCTCCTTCACCCAGGCCCCCTGGCTCTCAGTACCCATCTCAAGAAAATACCACCTCTATCTTTCTATTGGGATCTTGGGGACCTTGAGCTTTTAGGTGTTCTGCTTTGTAATTCCTATCAGCCAACACTTTGCCTGCATTTTGAGGGACAGCTACAGAAAGCTTTCAAGTCCCCACCCATCACCAAAGAAAGCTGGTCCTCAAGTGGCATTTTTTGTGTGTGTGATTTTCCTAGCACCCCAGGTTGGCTGGTTCATGCCAAGGGACTGGAGGAGATGATGGGGAAAGGTGCCATCGTAGCCTTCATTCAGGCCTTGAACCCCCTTTCTTAACATGTTCACAGGAATGTGGATTCATCACAGCGAGCACTCCTCCACCTCCTCCCTCCGAAAGCCTGGCGTGTTAGGAAGGAAATGAGAGCCATATGTTTCTGATTCATTTACATGTAGCTCATCAAAATGTAGTTTTGTAAGAGTTCTTTGGTGTCCAAGAAGCCTTTGGAGCCTTTTTATGGGACTGTTAACCACCCTCCCCCTTTCCTCTTAGAACCAGGAAGTTGGGAGTTGCCAAGAGAAAATAGAATCAATCCTCAATTGACTCTGGCACTGATGCAGCCCACCTCTGCTGAGAGTCTGTGGCAGACTCACAGCTTCAGCAAAGGCAAAGAAGATGCTATGGGTGCTGGGAATGCGCACAGAGCCTACTTAAGGTCTGCACGGAGCAGGGCAGCGGTGGGGTGGGAGAGGAGAGTGGCCCAGGCCAGAAAGTGCTTTCTCTGCAAGCAAAAGGAGCTGCGTTTAACACTTGCCTAAAGCGGTGTATAAAAGCCAGATGACTTGGCATGAGTTTGTAATCTCAGCTGTGGATGTGGACATAGGAGGACCCCAGGGGCTCCCTGGCCAACGTGCCTAGCTGAATCTTCAAGTTTTGGGTTCAGGAAAAGATCCTGTTCCAGAAAATAAAATGGTGAGTTACTGAGGAAGATACCACATGTGGACCTCTGGCCCCGTGGTGGTTTGCCCGGTCCCAGGTCTCTAAGACTTGGTCACAGATTCTGCCCAGGAGCGTCCTCTGCAGAGACACCTGTCCTTTTTTTCTGTGTACATATGTGGTATACATATTTCAAGTATACATGTATTTGTGGAGGCCAGAAGTAAACTTTAGGCATATTTCAAGAGCCATCTACCTTGTTTTTTGTTTTTGTTTTGGTTTGGTTTTTTTTTGGTTGGTAGTTGTTGTTCGGTTGTTTTTTGGTTTTGTTTTGTTTTGTTTTGTTTTGTTTTTACGAAGAATTTACCAGTTTGGTTAGCTTCACTAGTCAGTGAACACCACGTATCCTCTTGTCCCTGCCTTCCCAACCGGAACCACACCTGGCGTTGTATTTGGGTTCAAGGGATCGAGCCTTCACCTTCATTCTTGTGCAGCAAGCTCTTTATTCAAAAAGCCATCTCGCCAGTCTAACTTCTGTCTTTTTACTGGGATGGTGGCAGAGGTACCAATAACTATAGGCTAGAGTTCACGGGGGGACATTTTGGCACTGATGCTGCCTTACTTAAAGACGTTTCTGAGAGATTAGTTTCTTCAGTAGAAAAGGGCTTATAGGCTTTCGGGAAAGGTGCACCTGCTACCCGTAAGACTCCTGCATTTTCACTCTGTAAAACCAGAGAAATGAAATGAGTCAACCTGTTCCCAGTGTTAGCTCAAAGAGAACTTCGGGATGCGCAGTTGTGGCAATCTGGGGAGAAGCTAGTATCTCTTACTGAGCTACTTGTCTTCAGCAGAGTGGAAGGTACTCTGTCCTGATCATCACATGCACTGGCTTGCTCCTTCATCCAGGATGCTGACGAACTTTCTCAGGCCAAAACCTGGATCTATGGAACTATATAGGCATTGTGGGGAGAGAAGCCAATTTTAAAAACCTTCTAGCTGTTGAACCCACACTCTTTCCAATGTCGTTATTTATATCCATTCATACTATGAAAATAAAAATACACCCACTCATTCATAAACATATCAACCCTCGGCATGTGTTCATGTTCCAGAACAGAAAATTGGACAGAGCCACTGCTCAGCCCCCATGTGAAGACACCACACTGTGCTATTGCCTGTACATGTTTCGTATATTTGTATCAGTGAGAGAACCAGTCCTCATAGACCTTTGGAAATAATTTACATTAACTATAAAATGTTTTAGACTCACAGCAGCAGTGGTTGCCTGCACAACTTAAAATCCTAGCATAGCTGATGGATGGGCTCCTAAGGCCCCACTCCCGGCTGAGGAGATATGGCAGTTAATGGTTGCTAAGGAGAGAGTTGCTTATCTTTTATGAGAGGTATGGTCACCAGCAGATTGCTGGGCCCCAACAGATGGCCGCACACCCTTTGCCTATGCAGGCAGTACTGACTGGACTCTGGATTATTACAATTCAAAAAGAAAAGATGGCATTAAATTGGGTGGCTGGGCAGGAGGCATGTTCAAACAGAGGGCTGGGGAGTGAGATTGCAAGGAGAAGTGGGGATGGATCTAATCATAATATAATGTATACATCTATGAAATTTTAAAGCAATAAATAAAAATATTATTTTAAAAAAGAGATAGGAAGCAGTCTGAATTACATATTAGGAACTTAAGTTGAAATTCTAAAAGAAAAAAAAAAAACCAAACAAACACTAATCTAAGTGGTATTCACTGGGTTCTGATTATTTTTCAACTTAAGGAAGCACGTGTTTTTGTGATATAGAGTAGAGGAAAGTATCCTTCATACTCTCTACCTCTGCATATGCACTCACAGGTGTATATGTTCCTGTACACATGTGCATGAGTGCATGTACACACACACACACACACACACACACACACACACACACACACACACACACACAAAACATGCTTTCCAGGGGCTTGCAAGCTACTGTGAGTGAGTATCACTGCATAGAGTGGCGGTCAGATTTTGTCCTTAGGTGCTTCCTGCAGGTGACTACTCCAAAGTAATAATAGCACTTTACAGTTAATAAAATGCTGGTCACACCATCCGTCCTTCTCTTGGTCTCTCAGGGGACTCACAAAGGCAGAGAAACAGAACTGAGTGAATTTTGCCCAGTGCCTTACACCATTTATGTGCTCATGAACTCAACAGATATTCAGGGCTGGGCGATGCTGAGTCTTACTGAGGTGCTACAGGAACAGTGCCAAAGACAATCAAGTCCTGGGCTATGCTGCAGTGTCTAGATCAGTGGTTCTCAACCTTCCTGATGCTGTAGTCCTTTAATACAGTTCCTCATGTGTGGTGTGACCCCCAACCACAAAATTATTTCACTGATACTTCATCATTGTGATTTTTGCTGCTGTTATGAACCATATTATAAATATCTGATATTTCTGACGGTCTGTGAAAGGGTCATTCATTTGACCCCCAACAACATTGCGACCCACAGATTGAGAACCACTGTTCTATATCATACCTTTGTCCTAGGCAAAGGAGTAAGCAAGCTTAGATGGGTGGTGAACTGGGCTCTTAAACCTCTTGTCAGTCAGGTTTGTGATAATGTAACAAAGTGTCCGAGATGATCAGCTTTGAAAAGAGAAATTGGCTACTTTTTCTTAAAGTTTCTAAAAAAAAAAAGTGTTTGGTCCATATTGCTTAGTACATTGTCTTTGGATCCAAGGCGAAGAAGACACCAAGGTAGGAGGTGCATGGTGGAACCATACCTTATGATGGCCAGAAGAGAGGGGGCAGAGGGAGAGAGAGAAGGGGGAAAGAGGAAAAGAGACAATGAATAAAAATGAGCACACTGGCTTCTCAGTTCCCCAGTAAGAACACACTCTCCCTGACTTAATTTCCATCCCCTTGGCCCCACCTGTTAAAGGTTCCACATAGGCTGGGCATCTGTGTAAGCCGCATTCAGCCTAGTTTTAAAGATTTATAGTTTCCACCCCAACCCCAAGCACTAATTTTCCTCTGAACAGCCCTTCTGTTATCTCGTAAAAGAAACTCAGCCATGTAAAACTCACACACTGAAAGCGTCCTTGTTAAGAGTATTCATTCCTCCAGTCGGGAAGGCTGAGGATTGAGGAATTTTCACCAATGCATTTCAAGTAGTTTAGAGTTGACAGTGTTGCAGTGCACCCTGTGAGAGTTCCTTTCTCTCTTAGGTCTCACTGGCCACTGGTGGCCATTCCTCAGGGCCAGGAGGGTGCCTTGTCTGCTTTATATCTAGTGCATGAGTGTTTAATAAATGTTGCTGGTGGGACATCTGTGTGTCACCCAGAACGCAGATATTTCTGAAATGTCAGAGTCATCTGTCCTTTGTCCATTCTGCATTTCACTGACATAGCTGATATAAGACTTTTTATTAGGACTTGTCTTGCGTGTTGCGGGCAACAGCTGGTAGGATTTCTCAGAGTATAATCCTCCCTTCCCCCAAAGAAAAGAGGGTTATAGAAACCCTCTTATGCTGGAGTGATTACTTTCCTACTGCTGATACCTCTTGGAGTGTTAAGGAGAGAATCCTTTTAAGTTTTGGGGGAGAGAGCAGGTGGTGACAAAATCAGCCACCTCAGTCTTAAGCGACCCAGCTCCTCTCCCTCCAGATCTGTCAGGAGACGCTCATGGGTGTTTGACCCAATAAAGGTTCAAGAAAGGGCAGCAGGAATGCTGGGTATCGCTCTCACGTGCTGTGACATGAGCAGGGTGGTCTAGGTGGACCTTTAAAAGTGCCTCCTCCTGCAGACTACAGCTGCTGCTGTTGTTTCTGTCCTGTCGATGTATATCTGTGCTTGGAGGTGAGGGGTGCAGCTGTGGTGATTTTGGTATGCAGGCTGTGTGGAGTCTGTAATGCACTACTATAACTCCTTCCTCAAACCAAAGCATTTGACTTCTAGCATTTTTCTTGTTCTCTTTAAGTGATCACACCTCTCCTCAACTTGATCTTTTCAGCTAAAAAAGAAAACCCAAACCACCACGGCAACCACAAACCAAGCTGAGAAAGGTCAAACACATGAAAGTCAATGGGAGATGAGATTTGATAGCCTATAACCATATAGTGGGGGACTATAACCATATAGTCAGTCTTAGACTAGGGGAGGGAATAACGGGAGGATACAGGTGATGGGATAACAATTGAGTTGTAATCTGAATGAATTACTTAAATAAAAAATTAAAAAAATAAAGTCAATGGGAAAAAATTAATAAAATGTAATGTTCTGGAACCATGGAAGGACAGCCTCCTAGGAGTGAGTGCTTGTCTTTCTCTGTACTGTAAACCCTTTGTGTCTACAGTGCAAATATCCATAAACATCAGAAAGAAAATAGCATTGCAAAGATGGCGGATATGCTACAGCATCAAGTCGTATGGACTAAATACAGACAGTTCTTTTAGGTCAGATACACCTTTAGCATAAATCTGGGACAAGTAGCAACATTAAAGATTTAATAAGAACACCTCAAAATGTATACCAACTTAAAATGAATTAAATAAAAAGAGTGGGCTTAAAAACACGTGGAGATACATGGCCTCATTTGTGTAAAATACTAATACTTCATTAGTTAGGTAAAGTGGAAAAAGAGCAGTTGGCAGAATTATCTGGACATTCGTGGCGAGGAAAAGATCAGCCCAGGAATCTTTGATGTGTTGTATATGTTTTATTCTTCAATATTTTTAATGATCATGTATTTATTTTGATAGTAACAGATATGTTACAGAATCTGAGTTAGGCATGTCAATACTCTCTCCCTTCCGTATACCTGTTCATCTCTGGTCACTTTCAGTTGTCTGTCATGGAACCAGGTAGGCTGTGTTATAGCTCCTGGGACTGAGTTTTCTGAGCCCACTCTCTGCAGTGTGTTTCATTTTTTTTGAGTCAAGCAGTTGGTCTAGTTTTATGAGGCATGTCTCCGGCACCTGTTAGTGCCAGCTGCAGAGCAAGATTTTCTTAGAAATGGAGTGTGGGAGAGACAAAAAACTAAAAGGAATAGGGCTGCATTTATCTGTTAAAAATTCCTGTTCAGATTTAAACTGCTGGGCGTGGGGCTCATGCCTGTAACCCTAGCACATGAAAGGCTCAAGCTTAGGACCTAGCTCTGCAAAGAGTTTTTGAAACTTAATTACAGAGATAACGTTATTTCATCTTACCAGGCACCCAGGTGTTTCTACCATTGACCATAACCAAAGTGGTATTAGGAAGTGGCAGGTGGGAAGCAAGAAAGTTCCAGTGTGCTCAGGGCACAGCAGCCTGTGTTGCACACCGGGTCAGGTCACGTGCAGCAGACGTGTGTGTGTGTGTGTGTGTGTGTGTGTGTGTGTGTGTGTGTGTGTGTGTATGAATCACATATATCAAAATGCAGAAGTAGCAGTTTCATATGTAATGACTTCGACTTTGAGCTTCCCAGTCCTAGGCCAGAAAGTCCACCACTCCCGTTTGTGGCCATCAGATGCTGTAACCAAGATAACCCAAGTTTCTTCATCTGTAAATGAGGTAACCATGGTGTATAACTCACAGGTTTAGTTAGATGAAATGGATGACTACACATGAAGAATTTAGGCCACTGCCTATCTTGCAGGCTCAGTGACTGTGAGCTGTGCTGAGCATTCCTGGAAGGTCACATTAAGGGAGATTACATTATCTTCTGTCTTGAAATTTTGATACTTTCAGCTATGGACATGTGTCATTTCACTAGAAGAAACATGTTTTTCAAGTCCGGTCTTTCATGAAGGGCTTGAAAAAAAATATATGTGTGTATATCACAAGTGAGTCATCCTTGGATGACTGAACATTTTCATCAAATGAAGCAACTTTGTTTTTGGTCAACATTCAACCCAAATTCCTTGCTAACCTCTGTAAATGGGATTAAAAGGTCTCAACAAATTCCCCAAATGTCTTTGCTTCTCAGAAAGTTTTTACTATATGTTAGACTGTTTGATCCTTTGATTACAGCAAACAACATGCATTTTAGGAACTGGATGACTAGACATTGCTCAAGAAGTAATTTAATGAACTGAAATGGTTTCTGGAAGATAAATATAAGTTGTTATACCTCCACAGAGTAACTTCATGCCAGCTACAGTTCTCAGTCCTTTATTATGCTTTGTTGCTTTATGGTTTTATGGAAGACCACGTCCCATCCTATAGGGTGATCCCTTCATTTCTCACAGGAAAAGATTCACAAACAAGTTCTGGGGCCTTCGCTTTGTTTTAGAGAAGGCCAAACTAAGTGCGTCAACTTTTACAGATGGTGCCAAGAGGATCAAATGCCAGCTCACAAACTGTTTCCAGCACTCTCCAAACGTAAGCTTTCAGACAGATCCCATACAGAGCAGGCTAAGGTAGAAACGCTGCCTTTTAAAAGTCATATTTCATGATCGGTTTTATGAAAACTCCCCGCTCATACTTAGCACTAGCACTTTCATCCTCTCTGGACAGCTTTCTTTCTCCTGCCAGCAGGTTTTCAAAGCCTTGCGGGCTCACTTCTGCCTAAGTGCTTAGCAGCATGGAGCTTCTGAAGTGGGACGTATTGTAGAATTTTCTCCACAGCCATAAATCCTCACCCATGTAGCATTCCAATGTCTTTTTGCTGCTCACCCTGGGAGTGCATTTGTGTGCCTCAAAACTACTCATTGGTTTGCTTTTAAAAACCAAGCCTCCAAGGACTTGTTTCCAGTGCCATCTGACACTTGGGATCCTGTAGAAATGCACATTGGAAATAATGCTGTGTCCCTCCTCCCCCCACCCCACCTCATTTCAGCTTTCCAGTTTGCTAATGTAACCAACCAGCCCCAATTTTCTTACCTAAAACACACAACAAGGACTGAGGAAGTGTTTGCTGTGCCACATAAGAACCTGATTCGGGTCCCGTGTAAAAGCCAGGCACAAGCAACATGTACCTGTAACCTGGGTGTGCAGAGGCAGGGGGAATCCCCAGAGCTCACTGGCCAGCTTGTCTAACCAATTGGCAAGTTCCAGATTCAATATAAGACTCTGTCTCAAAGAAACAAGGCAGAGAATAATAAAGGAAGTTTCCTGATGTCCACTTCTGGCCTCTCTATAGCACACAAATTCATATTCACCCACACGGATTTGTACATACGCCACACGTGACAGTAGTTAACAAAGATGAATTTGTGACCACAGAAATTAACTGAGCTATCTTCTCCTGTTCTTGTTTGGACCCATTTATGTTCCAGCTGGGATAGATGCTTTGATGCAGATGGCTGGCCTTGCCCATATCCAGGAATTGATGCTGGGTATCAGGTTGGTCCCTCTCTGTGGTTCTTTCTGCTCCAAGAGGCTCACACAAGCTTCTTGATGGGACCGATGCAGAACAACAAGAAGGGACCCTCACTAGAGGGTGACAGGCCACTCAACATGTCCCCAGGGTTCCGGTGGCCTCTTATGAGCCTAACCCAGGCTTCACTGAGGAAGCAGGCCCCTCCTCTGTCTGAGAGGCACAGCGCAACCGTGTGTGGCCAGTTTCAACCCACTGTGACCTCATTTCCACAGATTATGTCTAGTGGTTTCTATAAGTACCGAAGGCTTCCCTTGAGTAGGAATGCTTTAAAAGTGGGCACAACTTCCTCTGGCATATTAAGTGGTTCAAAACCAAGTCAGTTGAGAGTGACTTATGTCATGAAACCTGTTTTAAGGACTCCAGTGAACCAACCCTTATAGTCTCAGGCATCCCCCCTGGCATCATTACACTGTTTAACATTTTAATAAAGGAGAAGTTAGTGAGGCTGACCCGTGGAGAGGTACGAGTCTGTTGTTCATCTTGAAGAGTGGGGACAGGTTTTACGTTGTCTCCCCACATGGGGAATACTGCTGTGTACTTTTGTCAAAGCCTCTGCAATGGTATTATAAAGTTAATATTTCTTTAAGGACATACTTTGATACAACAGAGTACTTTGGTTACTATTCCTCTTTTGTAAGCAACCAGATTAAGGCACAAGAGACACCTTCGCCATCCCAGCCACTTTCTGCGGCAGGGAGCCAGCCTTTCATTGTAATTAGCAGACATCTCGTGTGCATCAGTGGGGCTGCCATGAGGGCGTAATTACCAGGCCTAGAGTCTGCCTTTACCTACATCATTGTGTGAAATGAAAACCAGATGAAAAATCAAATGCTCTATGCAGGAGGGGGAAAAAATGGATGCAAAATGAGGGCTGCAAAACTCTGAAGTGCTCTGCACTGCTGAAGTTTAGCTTATTGCTTTACTGAAGGAAAGGCCAGGAAATGCTCCGAGTGAGGAGTCGCTTCAAGAAACCACAGATGAAATAGCTTGACATCATAAATACATTTTTAAAATGCATAGTGCGCAGCATAAAAGGCAGCCTGCAATTTGTGAATTATGTGTACTATAAAGGCACGTAGGTAAATACATGTAATTGGAGTCCCCGGTGCTCTGGGTAAGCTCATTTTTCCAACCTTAAAAAAAAAAAAAAAAGCATCCACTACATTGCCTCTTTAAGAGTATTAGTTTGATTTGAAAGGCTCCTCTTTGCCAGTGCATGGGGTGAGGGGGTACAGTATTTACCGAAAACGAGACGACCACGTTGTACTTGAATACGTGGAGAGTGTGCGTGTTATGCAAGGAAATGAGAAGTCTCTGCTTTCCATTGAGAAACAATTAGAGAGGGCCTTTTTGTGGCTGCTGGAACACAGATGCAAGACTCCTCCAAGTCTGAAGTATAAAATGAAGGTGGAAAATTAAATATGAACGCATCTTTGGGTGTCTGAGACCATCAGAGATGCAGTCCAGGCCTGGGGCAAGTGGACAGGACTGTTTGCCATGGGACTCATGCCCAGGCCCAGCTGGAACTGGATGGAGCCCTGAGGAATCATTCTGGTTCAGAAACTCCCTTCGGAGCAGTAAACTGGGCACTGATGGCGACTCTCACGCCTCAAATTCTGCAGAAGTTATTGATTGGATCTTGGTGATTCTTCCATTGCCTAGCACTATCTATTATCCCAAAATACTCTATAGGTCCCAGATAGTTGAGGTCATTGCCTAGAATTTCTTGATGCCAAGTATCAACACATTTCCAAATGTGCACTAACTATCTAAACATCACCAGTGGAAGACATCACAAATCAGCCCAAGCCTTCAGTGGCTTAATACTGCTGTTGCTCATTACTTGTTGAAGTTGGAAGGCAAGTGCAGTGCAGTAGGAGGTGGGGACTCTGTTCTTTGTAACCATTAGACATGTCCAATTCTCCCGTCTTGATCTTGTGGCCCCAGCTTGCCTCGGTATCCCTCTGCTTGGAAAGAAAAGTGAGGATATGGGGAGGGATCAGCCAGGCTTAGAAACAATGCACACCACTTCTACATACCTGGATACCTGTATCACCTGTATCACCTGTATCACTCTAGCTACCTGCAAGAGAGGTGCAAGATCAATAGAGCAAAGAGCCACAGGTCTACTCTCTCCACTACTCTGCTGAAGACTGGACAGAGGGTGCTATGAGCTGGGATTTTGGGTCATGGTTATCAAATTGGGCGCCAACAAGAGGAGGGACCTCTGGTGGCCCTGGGTAGCATACAGTGACTACAACTCTAGCCATGTAGGAGAGACTGTTAGCAAACAATCTTCAAGGCCATCCATCCACCCTATCCCTGCCACCCACCCCCCCCCCATAGAAGTTGAGTCCATTGCCTCCTGTCTCATCTCTGAGACATTAGGTCTTGAGTATGTAAAACCTAGTTCCCTTGTGTAGAAACCTGTCGCCATGGGTGATTTAAGGATGGGGACAGCTGAGGAACATGTGTGGCATTGTAGACACAGGACCCTCCTTCCAGTCTGTAAATTATGGATATTGGTTTAAAGAAGGCTTTGTCTCTTAAAATAAGTTCTCCATGTTCAGGATTAGAAGCAGCTGGAAGTCTCTGGGATGGGCAGAGTTCTCAGATGTGCCTCTGTGTATGTGTGCAGTAGACACAGCAGATACTCCGAAATGGCTTGCATACCTGTCGTGTCAGAGAAGCCACATTCTCAGGTGCCCATCCTGAGAGAAAAGGATGCTGGGCTGTCATGTCAGACCCTGGATTTCCAAAGGCTCACTATTGGGGAGCCCACTGTGTATACCCACCCCCACATTTTTATCCCACCGCTCCCATACAGGCAAGCTTCGAGGACTGGAAACATTGGGATGAACTCTGGCATCTGAGTGTGTGTTCTCCGTACTTTATTAACTGGTCCAGTTGAATAAAGGTTGAATGCCTCTGGGATTCACAGTTGTCTGGCACTCACCAGATACCACACTCTGCCACAGATGGCTCACTGTGGAGTGTGGTAGCATAGACTTCAATGAAAAGTGTGCCTTTGCCCAAAAGAGATATTAATTATACTCCTTAGGACCTTTGTTGTTGCTTTACCTCAAACACATTGTGTGTGTGTGTGTCTGTGTCTGTGTGTGTCTGTGTGTGTGTTTCTGTGTGTGTGTGTGTGTGTGTGTGTGTCTGTGTGTGTGTCTGTGTGTGTGTGTGTGTCTGTGTGTGTGTTTCTCTGTGTGTGTGTCCGTGTGTGTGTATGTGTGTCTGTGTGTGTGTCCGTGTGTGTCTCTCTGTGTGTGTGTCTCTGTGTGTGTGTGTGTGTGTCTCTGTGTGTGTGTCTGTGTGTGTGTCCATGTGTGCGTTTCTCTGTGTGTGTGTCTGTGTGTGTGTGTGTGTCCGTGTGTGTGTGTCTGTGTGTGTGTGTGTCATGTGTGTGTCTGTGTGTGTGTGTGTGTGTGTGTGTGTGTGTCCGTGTGTGTGTCTCTGTGTGTGTGAAGGGGACTTGTCTAGATCATATCATAGTTTTCTGTTACATCAGAGTTTCAGATATATAATTAAGGAGTAACTCTCGATTCACATCCTTGTAAACTCCCTCAGCCTGCAGTTAAATCCTAGGCTGGATGTCTTCAGGGCATAGCTGGAGTCAGCTTGGCTTATGTGCACACTGTCTTCTCCATGTGGGTGCACAGTAACTACTCTTCTGGAATTGCCTCCCAGGTGTCCATTACAAGCCATGTCTGCACTGTATGAAAGGACAGCGGGCAGGAGAGTGACAGTTCAAGGAGTGCGGGTATAAGCAGGCAATTTTGCTAATTACGGGCCTGAGTGGAACTTGTTTTCACTCTGCACTCTCTCCATGTGAATTATCAAGTGAAACTTTCACAAGAGAGTCTCTCCAAGAAAGCCAGCTGTTTGGATGAGCGTCTGCTTCTGCTCTTCCCCGGCTCCTCGCTTTCTGGTTAAATCTTTGAGCTTTGCCACTGGAGAGTATGGGCAGTACCCGACTTGGGGAAAACGCTTTGCAGAGCCCTTGAACGGTTGATGTTCCGTTCAGTCTCCTCCCTTCGGGTATAGAGAGAGAACATGTTTCTTAACGCCTGGCCAAGGCCTGATTGGCATGTCTCGATAACAGACTGGAACTCTAGCAAATGATCACCACAAAGCCAATAGCCATGCGTCAGCCTGCTTCCCCCAAGTTCTTCTGTGGCAATGAGCAAGGGCAGTTGAAAGGTTTATTTCTTGTTCGAGTTCTGTTTCTGCCTGGAGTCAGCTGTCTCAAAGGGAAGGAGAAGAGCCCTGGAGAAAGCAGGTGCTGGTCCTTAGCTTTCTGCTACACGGCTTCCCCAGGTGCATTGTATCAGTGAGTTCAGATCCAGGCTATGGAGGTACTGCGCTCTTGGAGAGAAGGGAAAACAGATGTTCTCTGAGTATGTGGCTAGGCAGGACAGATTTTTCTCTGGGTTTGGCTTGGTGGTTCGTGTTGGCCATGGGCGCCTGATGCATACCACTGTACACAAATGGCAGAATGACACTCTTCTCTGATGCTTATTGCTACACAGGTGACCGAGAACCCTTGGGGTCAGGGACATGGTCTTCAGCAGGAACTGAGTTAAAATAATAAAATCAGCACTTGAAAGATCTAATTTAGCTCCAGAATTCCCCTCCAGAAAATGTGGGGCATGTTCTAATCCACCAAAACCCTGGATGTAACTTGTGGTGCAACATTTAAGAATGTATGTATTGGTAGTAATTGTTTACTTTACAGGCTATGGTGGGATCCATTTGACATAGGTATGCAATGTGGCGTGGTTGGATCCAGCTAACATATTTGTGAATATATTTACCTGCCTTTTAATGGTGAGACATTTGAATACATCCTCTTAACTATTATTATAATTATTCCTCTCTCTGACTGACCTTTGACCAACAGCCTCCATTCTCCCCTTCCCCTCCCCAGCCCTGATAATCACTGATATAATTCCATGAGTTCTACTTTATTAGAGTCCAGGTTTATGTGAAATACAGTTCATTTATCCAAGTGTTCACAAATGGCACCCTCTCCTGTCCCCCTTTTTAACACCGGCTAGTATTCCCCTGGGCCTGTTTCTCCACTGGACACGTGAAGAAGCACGGATGGATAATGTATTCTTGCAGTGTAACTAAAGAGCTTCAGAATAAACTAAAGAATGTCCTTTATCTGTCCACAGATGTGGTCACTTACCCCTGCCTGTCAGTCATTACAGCAGAGGCAGCTGTATTGTAGCTCATGCAGGAGGTCACCCACAATCTGTCACTCATGTCCTTGCACATTAGCTTATTCCACAAGTATGGGCTGGCTGTGGTACAATGTACTCATAACCTCAGCACTCGGCAGGCAGAGACAAGAAGATCACCACAAGTTCTGGTAGATATAGTGAGTTCTAAGCCAAAAAAAAAAAAGCTATATAGTAAGGCCTGTCTCATCAAAGCTAACAGAAAAAAAAATCTTGCTTAATTATTACATAGAGATGCCTTAGAAATGAGCAAAAGATATAAAGGTACTGTATTAGCAGGAATGCCATTTCACTGGGGCATAGATGAGAAGTAAACCAAGAAGTCGATGTTATATCACGTCCACGGTGCTTAGCTTAACAATATGATTTAAACAAACAAACAAACAAAAAAGATGGGTGTCGTAAGCAGTGTGGAGCTGTCTACTGTTTGGTATAGGGATCAGGTCAGCCTTGATGAAAAGGTGGCCTGTCTATGATAAACAGGAGAATGTAGGGAGGTGGTTTTTTTTCCTTAAAGACTGTTCAAGGTTAATTGGACAAAGCAGAGGTCAAGACACCAGGTGTATCTTTACTTTGTCTTATGTGTTGCATGTTCAAAAGCTTCTCATGGTACAGACACAGCTGATGATGTCCTGAACGTAATAGAGATGACTCTAGATATTGGTCAAGTATCCTGCCTGGTGCATCAGTTGTCGCCTAGACAATTCCAGTTGGGCCCCTTTTGCTACATAAGGTATATATATGGCCATGAATGCAGCCACATGTAAATCTTCAAATGTATAATATGTCAGGCCTAGATGTCTCATCATTGTTCTCGCTGCATTTGGACCTGGAAATAAGGAATAGTTTAATGCATGAGTGAAAACCTTTGAAAATTCTGCAAGTCCTGTACATAATAGGAGCTTGTTTCAGAAATGGTCAGAGCAGGAGGTGGAGGTGAGAGTTTGAGGAGGAAATCGCACCCTTCACAGTGGCTGTATTGTCCTGTGAAAAGAAGGCAAGTTATAATTATAGCCTGCACACTCCTTGTGGATTCCAGTTGCTTTTGCTTTCATTTTTGGAAAAAAAAATAATCAAGGAATAGGAAAACTAGATTAAGTTAATTTAATTAAGGAGAGCCCGCTGGATGAAATTGTTAGACCGCCTTTGTAAAGTGCTTGGTTTCTGACCCATTTGCTGTTGACCCCCTTTCACAAAACTCTTTGATGTTGCAATAATCAGATTAGAATCAACTGATTACATGGGAAACCTGTAGACATAAAGAGCACAGAGTTAAACGCTGCTCAAAAGAGTGGCCAGTTCTGATTTCCCAAATTCTTACTTTTAAAAGCCATTTTACTCACCACTGAACTTAGCGGTATGATGTTGAGATTGCTGAGGCCGACAGCCTAGTGGCCAGCAGTTACCCCACTGAAGGCCATGTATTTGAAGTGTAGTGGAACATGCTTACACTCCCACACCAGTCCTTGCCCCGCCCCACCCCCATGACAGCAGCCATACCCAGTCAGATACACCGGAGGTGCATCCCATTGTTTCGGTTGGTTCAATTAGTTAGTTTTGTCTTTTCTGTATCAAAACACCAATTTTTAAAATAAAGTTTATTTTGGCTCATGGTTGAAGAAAGGAGATATTCCATCCCAGAAAGGAAGCTGTGGCTGCAGATGGCTGAGGTGGGTTGCCAAGCTGCGTTTGCTGTCCTCAAGTAGGAGAAAGGAAGTGAGGCTGGACTGAAAAACCTCTAAGAAGTGATGCACTTCTTCCTGTGAGGCTCTGCCTCCATCCAAATGACATCGCTAGCCGGGGACTAAGTGTTTCAGACCTGTGAGCCTATGGGGGACATTTCACTCTCAAACCTAAGACCCCTTCTTTGAGGTTCACTTAAGGTTGTTGTTGTGACAAGGTGCAAGCCAGGTGATTTAGTAGAAAATAGCACAGAGGTTAAAGTTAGGCTGACCCAAATCCAAGTCCACCTGGGAAAGCATAGACAAGGTTGTCCTTGAATACGCCTTCAGATGTTCAACAGGGGCAGCTGTATCCTCTCAGGCTATGTAACAGGGATCAAAGCAAAGTGACGTGTACAAAGCTGTGAGCGGGCACTCTGCCTGGCGTCGTCATCGCTGGTTCTTTGCAAGTCTTGCTGCAGGAGCAGTTGTTTTTCAGTGGTTCCTGACCTCTGGGGCGGGGCATCCACCTCCACAACTGGCAGCCTGTAGGCTGGATGTGGCCAAGAGAAGTGTTTGGGCAAACCGACACCGTGTTTCAAAACTGTTCAGAATTCGTTGCCAGAATTTAAGAATCGGATTTTTACAGGAAAGTCTGGATTTCTGGGTTTATTTGAAAACCCAAGAGTCTGGCAACCCAGTGCCTCCCGCCTCCTTTCCCACAGGGCCAGCAGTCAGCAGGAGCTGGCAGCTTCCCCTACATAGAGGAGAGTACACCGGCCCTCTTTTTCCTACTGAGGTACCCGCTTCTGCCCACCTCAAGGGCCTGAAGTATTGACACTACTCAGTCTAGACATTAGGCAGAACTTGGAGCAGATTTTTTCTGTGTGGGAATGGTACTCCAGAAGTCCACCTACAAGCTTTGACATGTATGTGGGTGGCTTTAGTCTACAAAGGCAGATCCCCTGGCACCTCTGAACACTGAGCAGTTGTGTATCTGAGGAGAGACTCTCTCTTTGGATGAGACTGTAGCCATAGCAGCAACTAATTGGAAGTTATATTTGGGAAAGGTGTTGGGGTAGTGGGTCAGGAAGAAAATGAACTGCCATACAGTCTGAGCATAGACACACGAGCCCCTCCATGGGCAAACATGTAAATGGCTGTGATTGTGAGTGGGAAAATTAAGCAATATCAACATAGCGAGGCATCTGAGTCACTGTGGGGTAGTCTAGAGCAGAGACAGAATTCAGGTGACACCAAATAAGCAAAGTAGTTCATTACCAAACACCTATTGGGACAGAAATGGTGCTCTTAATAGAGTTGGACAGTTAAAGTGGTGTTCCTTTGTTCAGGCTTTTCTTCTCTTCAATGTCTGATCTTTATCAAAACCTGTTAAACTTGTCACAACAAAGTGACCTATCAGTTGATACACCACTTTAGTGATCCTCTTCCTTAAAATTCAAGATTCAGGGTACATTTTTGAGGTACAGTGGCTGCAAGCCAAAGATTTCCTTGATTTTTCTTCCTAAGAAACAAATTCATGTCTTCTGGTTTAAATTCACTTTAAGGGGAAAAAAAAATCATCTTTTGATCTGTATTGTTCGCACTGCAATTTAAGAGGCTATGTTTATCTATGAGTGGCATTTACAATTTTATAGGTTTTTTTTGGTTCTTATATTTAACACAGATCTAGTTTGACCAGGTACATCAGGACTTTTTACATGGTCTCTTTAATGGTTACTTTGTTTTGTTTTCTTTTTGTTTAATTTTCAAGACAGCAAGTTTTGCTTGATTTCAGTAAAAACTTGAATACGTTGTCATGGATGTGGAGGCTCTGTGTGTTGAATGCTAATTCACAGCCAATGCCCATTGCTCTGAGGTCTTGGTAGTGAACAAGTACATAATCACGGTTTTGTCATTTGATAGCGGTCTAATGTAACCATTTAATTTTTATTGCCAGAGTGTTGAGCCATAAAAAGTGTCTCTACTGTGCTCAGTATAAGAGCCAGCCCTCTCCTAGACAGCCTTGTGGTCATTGTTCCAGCATGCCAGTGCTAACTTGAGGCTGAACACATAAAGTAAGACTCCCCGCAGAGTGAAAAAGAGAACGGGTTGTCTTGTGGTTCTGCCTTAGGCTTCTGGTGAGGTCCCCGGCAGGCAGCAGAAGGAATTGTGACAGAGGGACTTGAGAAGATGTAAAACCACACTGTCACACAGGCCATGATGTGACAACCTACCTATACACTATTTCTAGGTTCTAGGCTGCATGCGGAGGGCTTGCTGTTCATTTATGCTTGCAGCTCTCTTAGCAACCCTAAGATGGAGGTGCTGACTCTCCTGTCCTCGTGAGGAAGGAACTGGGAGTCTAGAGACAGTAATGACTCTCACTTTGGTACATTTGTACAAAAAATTGGTACATCGGTAGAGCAATAGAATTTGTTCTCAGGGCTGGAGAGATGGCTCAGCAGTTAAGAGCACTGGCTGTTTTTCCAGAGGTTTCTGAGTTCAATTCCCAGCAACCACATGGTGGCTTACAATATATAATAGGATCTGGTGCCATCTTCTGCCATACAGACATACATGCAAATAGAGTGCTTATATGTATAATTAAGTAAACCTTTAAAAAAAAAGAATTTGTTCTCAACCCAGTCTGATGGACACTTTTCATTCCCATGTGTGTCTCCTCTCAAGGGCAGGTACAAAAAGCTGTCCCATGTAAACAGACTCACTGATGGGTCTTCGGCCGGGTTGGTGATTCCAGGCTTGATTGGTAAGGGAGAGTAATTGAAGCTTCTTCCTGTGATACACAGAATTCTAACAGTTTTATTCAACTCTTCATAAAAATCCATTACACTTCCCTGTTACCTTGAAGAACACGTGGTAGATGCGGTTTAAGTATCTGTCCCATCACAGTGACTCTCCGGGAAGCACAGTGCCCGCCCGTCCTGCTCTGCCAAAGTGGTTCCCGAGTTCACCTTGGAGCTCACACATCTCTAGGTTCTTTTGTTTGTGTTTGGTTTTGTGAGCCTCGCCCTCACAATGGACTATCAGCTACTCTTATGGTTTCATTGCAAACTTCTCTCTTCCACTTGGGCTTCCCTTTCCTGCCAGCCCTCTTGACCCATGGTTCCCTTTCCATTGATTCAACCAACCACCCATCACATAGACTCAAGTGCAAAACGTTCTGCTGCCACTCAGACTATGCAGTTAGGCCTGTGGTGGTTGCAGGTTGTGTCTGTACGTGAACACCCTCGGACCTTTGTCTATGTGATTGGGCCTTACACAGCACAGTGTAACAGTGAACGCAGGTGTTCCATCCACTGTGGTAGGTAATGTAAGTCATCAAGAGCTGATGTACTGAGAGATACTGGATGGTGTGCCCTATGCAAATTCTACTCCATTTATGCAAATTCTACTCCATGGCATATAAGGGACTTGAGCTTTCATAGAACTGAGGCTGTCTGTTCTGGGACAGAATTAACTGGCGTTCCTCACTCAAAAAGAGCTTGTGTTCTCCAAGAAAAGAGAAAACTGGCCCTTTTTTTCTTTTGTCCCTCACCCCCATCCATCTCTCTCTCTCTATCTCTCTCTCTCTCTCTCTCTCTCTCTCTCTCTCTCTCTCTCTCTCTCTCAAGAACTAATCAGTAAGTCAGTTAAGATGATATAGACAGTCTCAGGAAGTTTGAAGAAAGTTCTTTTACTCTCTATCCAACCCTTACCACACCTTTAAGGACAAATGCTCACTAATTCTGTATCTTCCTTTCCCTTGTCCCCAACACTCAGTGTCCTTTGCTTAATGACTTGACTCTGAGATAGCAGAAAGGCATAGTTCCTGGATTGCGCTGGAAGGAATTATCTGGGCCGTATTGGGCATAGTGAGGCAGGAGGGCCCAGAGGTCTGGCTGATAACTGTCATGGTATCCCTTGGTGCAGAAGACATAGATGGGAGGAGCAAGCAAACCTCGGACCATCTGTTTGCATCTCTCCCACACAAGGAGGCCTTTTTGAGGCTCGGTTCCAAGCTGTGTCTCCCTGCCTTAAATCCACAGGTAGGTGTGCTGTTGGCAGAGTAGAGACTTCAGACACCTACCATAGCCTCTCTTCTGCAGGCAAGGAATAGGAACTTACATCTCTCAGCCTGTGGGTTTCTTAGTCTGTGCTCAGAAGCATAGTGAGTGAAACCCAACTTAAGTGACCAATATTCTGCCCAGAGAGGGACCTCATTTTTATTTGTGTATGTGGGTCTCAGTTCTCAATTGGTCTTTCACACCCCGAGGCATGAAAGATTTTTAAAAAGTCTTCTTCACTATTCTGAAGTGCACACTCATCATGCCTAAGTCCTTTTAGTGAGTATAGATTAGCAGCATGTTGGACTGTCCTGGAGATGCCTGTTTGTCCCTGTTAACTGCTTCTGCTTGTCTTGCGGTCATTCCCTCCCCTCCTGTCCAGTGCCATATCCCTCCACCATACCAGATTCTGCTTTAAAGAATACACCCTCACCAGGGGCCTCTTACCCCTTCGGTCTGTGCTGTCTGTTCAGCCCGTGAAGCTGGCTCACGCCATTACCTATCTTTGCTTTTTCATCTTCCCTGACTGGCCCTGTTAGGCAGTGAATCTGACCGAGGGTGCAGCCAGAAATAGAGGGAGCCGCGGTTGCAGGTCTTTGAACGAGCAGACTTGAAGTCACCTTTGTGATTTCATGTGTAAAGCGTGTTCCAATGGCCAAGCCATTTGCTTAGTCCTCCTCTGTGGCCCAGGCTAGGCTTGAACTGGCTATGCAGCTGAAGAATGCCTTTTTATTCCTGATCCTCCCATAGCCATAGCCTAAATACTGGAATTACATGAGAGTGTCATGCTATGGGGTCATTTGTTTACTTTGACAGTTTCCTTGAGAGTCTCTCTCTGTTCTTCCTTGAGTGAAAACTATGTCACACAGTCCTTTTGCAATGCTAGTCTGCCAGAAATAGAGCACGTTTGTATAGCTCCTAGTTTTCCTAGCCTTAAAGGGGTTCATTCTGCCCAGTACCTGTCTTGTTGGCCCTTAGAGTGATCAACTTCAGACTCTAGTGGAATCATCCTCTGCCTTTAGAAGGGATGCTGGGGAGTCTACCCTCCTGTGGCGCCAGCTGAAGCAGGCTAGGGCATTCAGAATATTCAAGAGCAGCCTTTTAGAACCTGTTGTTCATGGTGTCAACTTCTGAGGCAGATCTAAGTGCTTCTAAGGCAGCCACATCAGGAGGAAGGAGAGATCTTGCCTTTCACCCCCTTAGTCTGAACCAAGCAGCTCTTGACCTCAGATCTCTCTGCACTTGGCCCTTGATCTTGACAAGAGTGATTTGTCTGGATTTGTTGTGTGTGAACATGGGCCAGTGGGATTTTGCTGTAGGGCAGGAAGAGGCCTCATGAATGGAACCTTCCACATCTGTTCATCAGAAGAGAAGAGTTCTCTCTCATTTTTGTTTGTTTGTTTCCCATTCTGAGTAAATGGGAGTTTATTTTCCTTGGTTGGTTTTTAGGTCAAGAGGTCTCTCTGGGTGGTCTGAGACGTGTAAAATGATGATTTAAGGTCCCTCTTGTCTTTGTAACAGTGCTCAACTCCATTGACTGCATTTCTGGCAAGGGCTGTCTGTCTGGTAATGAGGGTGGCGCATTCTTCTCATAATTACTTAGGCCATTCAGGGCAGCCACTTTCCCTGGTACAGCCTTACTCATAGACTTGAGATTTCTGAGATCTGCCCACAGTGTATAGGATTTGTCTCTGTCCACCTCCTCATTTTAGAGATTGAAAGTGGCCAGGCTGGTGTTCAAGGTCGAAGAAGGATGAAATCTTTTGACTCTTCTATTTTGCCCTAAGAGAATTCAAAAGCCCCTAGGAGTAATTGCCCAATACACTATCTGTTGCAAGTTCAAGGACCTCTGTGTTCAAGCTGCCTTGAGCTCTACAGGCAAAGCGGCCCTTTATAAACTATGCTTTGTACAGACTTGATCAGATTCCTGATAGTGTTGCCTGAAATATAAACACACACACACACACACACACACACACACACACACACACACACACACACACACACACTTGTCTTCAAGGGAGTCAAAGGAATGAACATGAAGGCCGGCTTTTCCTGAATGTGTGAGCCGAGTTTAGACCCAGCCCTGACGTCCCCTCTATTTGCGGTCTCCTCTTTTATTACTGTGATTCACAGCAGGCTGCATTGTGCCTGGGCCCTCACTTCATGGAAGGGAAAGAGGGAGGTTTAGAGTGTGGGGGCCAGGACTGGAGAGTGTGTGCACACCATCCTCAGCTCTTTATTGCAGAAGCATCATTCTGTGACCACAAATCTGCTTTTTGTAGATAATCTGTGTCATTTCTCACTACCCCTGCTGATAGCCAGGCTAGTGAAGACAAAAAACTCGGTCACATAAGAGAAATAACCTTCGCAGTTTATGCTGGTGGGGCTGAGGCTCGGGCACTGATGTCTCCAGCTGCTGGGGAGAATTTGAGGAAGGCTTTGATAATTTCTGTGTGCCCCTACCTGTGATAGGAGTGCCTGTGAAATACTGATGTAATCATATTCAAGTTGATCTTAAAAGTATTTGTTGAGCATCTGTTAACATCAGACCTGTGTTTGGTGTAAGTACACAGTGGTGAGTAATAGTTGCACTTATTTATGGCACGCTTATTGTTTGTCGAGGGTCATATTAAGTGATTTCTTTGGAAGAATCACACCTACTTTTGTGCAGATATCATGAGGTAATTATTATTTGCTTCCAAGGAAGATAGAAGCAACCTCTGCCCAGAGATCTTCAGTAACTTGCTCAAGTTGCACAGACAGGGTGTGGTAAAGCCAGGCCTGGAGCCTAGCAGTCCACCTCTAAGGCCTGTTTTTTTCACCATGTCATAATCTCTGCCCACAGGAAGCTCCAAGTCCAGCGAGGGCAAAGACAGAAGTGAAGCAAGCCTAAAGCCAGTATCTGGGGAGAAAAGGCAAACATCAAGACAGATCGGCAGTGACAGTGAGGTTGCTGACTAGACTCTGAGGGTCTAAGGTCTAGAAAATCCAGCCACGTGCCATGTAGGGTGTGCCCTTCTACAATAAGGAGATGGCATGTGCAAGCTTTGAAACGAGAAAACCCTAACACTGGGGCCTCTGAATAGCTTCCCTGTCACTAGCGAACATGGTTACGGGTAAAGGAACTTCTAAGCTTAAAATTATTCATAATCTATCTAGAAAGGAATCCGCAGCTGCCTGGCGGATTTAGTGTGTTCTCCATTTTATTACATATGTTCAAATTTATAAACATGAAAGGGAGCCAGTCTTTTCAGTGCCCAGAGCAGGCCCCATTTCACAAACGCTCTCCCCACTCCCAAATGTGGGAAAACAGAAGGATGGAGCTTTTTTGAAGTTGTGCCCTCCCAATATTCCCTTAGTAGTCTTTTATGAGGCTTGCTTCTTTCAAACCTGACATGCATTCATAAAACATGATGTTCCTCTGCCTTTATACACTTAAAATCAAAAGATAGAACGGGCTCGTAATTCTGCGCAAAACAGCCCTCAAAAGAACCTCGCTGTTACAGATGCTGACCCTTGCTGTTCTGGGCAACATTAATGCATGCTAATTTATTTTGCTGTTTGTAACAAAACAAGACCACCAAAAAGCTGATTGTTCTTACCCATAACTTTAGTGTAGGAGGCAGTGTGTGTGTGTGTGTGTGTGTGTGTGTGTGTGTGTGTGTGTGTGTATGTGTCTGTGTGTGTCTGTATGTGTGTGTGAGTGTCTGTGTGTGGCTGTATGTGTGTGAGAGTGTATGTGTGCATGTGTGTGTCTGTATACGTGTCTGTGTGTGTCCGTGTGTGTGTGTGTGTCCGTGTGTGTGTGTGTATTGTGTGTGTACGTGTGTGTGTATTGTGTGTGTACGTGTGTGTGTGTGTGTGTGTACGTGTGTGTGTATTGTGTGTGTACGTGTGTGTGTGTGTGTGTGTATACTTGCAGACTTACATGTACAGGTACACATGTGACACTTGCAGGCATACGGAGGCTAAATGGCATCCATGGGTGTCCTTCATTAGACTTCATGTACGTTGGGTTTTGTCCTATCACTGGGCCCTGGCGCTTTCTGTTCTGTCTACACTAGCTGGCCAGAGTCCTAGGGATCCTCCTGTTCCTGCCTCTCCCCCTGGAGCTACAAGAATGGCGTCCATGCCTGCTTTGTTTTGTTTGCATGGATTCTAGGAATCAGATGCAAGTTCTGTACAGAAAAGGTTTTACCAACAAAAGTGTCTCCCAAGCCTGAGGCAATATATTTTAAACTTTGAGAAATAATACCACCTATATTAATAAAGAAACCACTCCCACCTATCTGTGGTACGTTTTTACGGCCTGAGACACCCTGGCTATTTTCCCAAAATGCACAGTAGGATTATGTTCCCTTTTAATTTGCATGCCTGGTTAACAATGTCACCAATCTCTGCTATTCCTTTATAAATGGAAATTAATTAAACAGGAGCTTGCCAGGGTAAACATATCCTTCTAAATATAGATTTCGGCTCTGTAACCCTGTCTGGGGGGAAAAGTCCCTTTTATTAGAAATAGCTGATCTCACATCAAAGCATCATGAGAAGATCAACTTGCCTTTCCTTTTACACAGAGGCTTTCTGAGCCTCAAGGTCGCACCTGGCTGTAGCGCTGCCATCCTACAGGCAGTGAGTGGCCGAAGGGTCAGAACCACCCTCAAAGGCCATAGCTTTTGCTGAACTCTGTTCCAAGGGGCTCATCTGTTCATCAGAGGGAACTCAAAATCTCTCTGTGATTTCCTACAGCATGCTGGAGGTGATTTGTATTATTACAGGTTTTTAAACATCTTTTTTTTTTAACTCTCTTTTAGGGGAAAGGGGTTATGTGTGTGCTGCATAGACTATCCTTTTCTTTTAGTTCTGCTAGCTGGACTTCCACCCACCAGTGTTTCTTTGAAACATTTAAAACTTTAGCTGCATTAAGAGGGTGATGCTGTCATGTCATGTCTTCGCTCTTCCTTTTTTTGTAAGATGATAAAGTAAAAGCCAGACAGACCTTTAAATCCAAATGTTTCCCATGCGCCCAGAAAACAAGTGTCTGATGACAGACACGGTCCCCAGGAAGAGCAGGCAAGCCCTCCGCCATTTACAAATGAGAATACGTTCACAGTATTGAAGGTCTCCATCGCCAAATTGTAAATTTGGGAAGTTGGCTCCCAGACTCCCCAGCTCCTTTTACAAGCACACCCTGGACCCTTTCCCGGGTCTCGGAGAATGCATCCCCCACTCCTGTTCATTTCCTGCTGCTTTTCCAAAAGCTCTCTGCGTCTTTGCTGCCAGTTAAATATGTTTGCTCCTAAATAGAAACAGCTTCTAGGAAGCACTCACCAGCAGTGCCTGGATGAGGAGGGTTCGTGTCGCCTGCTGCGCCGCTGGGCTGTGGCTGAGGTCTGTTTGAAGCCTTCCCATCTCTGTGCTCCGTCGCCATGTTGCGCTTTGCACCTTTCACCAGCTGCTCTGTTTCTGCACTCCTAGTTTTTAGTTATTTGAAGTGTTACGATCTATTTTCTTTCATCACATTCCCTGTGTTCCTCGGTAAAACTATGTGCTTTTTCTCCTGGCAAAGAATCACTACACATTTAATTTGCTATTTGGTCCTTACACTTTGTTATGTGTGCATGTGCATGCACGCATATATATGAATACATGCATTGAGTACATGCACATATGTGAACAGCTATTGTAATTGATAACTTTAAAAATAGCTTTATCTGTTTTTTTTTTTTTAAATAAAGCTTTTTCGGAAGTAGCCTATCATATCACCTCTAATTAATAGAAATTCCTTCTCATCAACTATTTTTTCTTGGCTTATCTCATTAGAGCATCTTGTGGTTTCTTAAGACCTAACTTTCATTCGGACACGTATCACTGAGGTGTGAGTATATTACATATACGAGCTGCAGCCTTACAGAAGCAATTGATTTCTGATGCAGATTTCAATGAACCTGTCTTCCTTAGAATGGTGTCATCCTCCATAGACAGCAACAACATTACAAGATGACAGTTAATGCATTTCAGTCTATCGGATGCTTGCTAGATGCCGGGTACCGCGTTACAAGGCAAAATCTCAGAGTATAATGTCAGCCACTGGGCTTGAGCTGCTGTGTTCCACCTCTGTGCTGACAGTGGGAGATGGACGGACGTGATGTATCCACAGATTTTTCACCCTAGCAGTTATAACTAAGGAAGGGCTACCTTGCAAGTAACTCTGTCCTGGGAAGGGAAACTCTGCCCACCCAACAGCAAGGCTAAATGTAAAACTGGGCAAAGATCCTGAATAAAAAAATAGGTCTCAAAACCCAAAACAGGTCAGATTTCACTGAGCCATTTAATTCTCACACATGTCTCTGAGAACATGTCCTCCTGCAAGGCCCACTTGTTGCTGCAAAGACTGAGGCTTAAGAAGCAGAAAACCTGCCAGCATAGTCACAGGGTAGTGAAAAGTCTTTCTGGATGACCACCGTATACATTTGCCTTTAGAAGATGTTGTTATTCCACCGTGATGTTTTCAAGTCTGCAAGTCTCTCTTTATGTATCAGTAAGTGGAGAGTGCAAAGTTGAGTCCATAGTGACTCTACGTGAGAGAGGGTGGCTGGGTGCTACCTCGTGAGGATCTTGTTTGCTGATACTCTCTATTGGGGATCAGTACGTGGTTTCAAGGGGTCAGAGAATGGACATTTTGGGTCAGTGGGTAATTACATACCCATCACAGCTCCTTGTCTCTCCCAGTAGAACAGGGGGCAAAAAAACAGAGAAAAAGAAAGAAAGAAAGAAAGAAAGAAAGAGAGAAAAAAATAAAAAAAGAAAGAAAAACCAAGTCTTTAACAAAACTGAAAACAAGTGGGCGTGGCTCTGTTCCAATCAAAACTGAAAAAACAGAAATTTGAATTTCATAGAATTTCACACATCACAAAGTAGGATTATTTTGGTCATTTAAAAGTTCACAAGCCTCATAAAAGAAAATGGCCTGAAGGCCAGATTTGACTCTAACTGTAGCTCTCCATCCCTGCCCTCTGTGTGGAAGTCTTAAACCTTGGAGTGCTTGTAGAGCTGTATGTTTAACCAATCCTTCAAACTGCCCTTACTGGGAGGACAGTTATTTACCAAGCCTGAAAGAGGCCGCTCCTGCATGACAGCCCCGGCCAGGGTGGTGTGATGGTTAGATTGATGAACTCATCTTTGTTCTTAGAGAGTTTCTGATGATGCAGCACGGGAATAACAGGGTGGACTGACTACTAGGCAGTGTCCTCACAGCGTGGATATGCGTTAGTCTCGCCAGGAAATGTGCCTCTCCCCGCTAGTGTCTTGGACAGGGTTGAGGATTTTGTTTTGTTTTGTTGTTTTTGTTTTGTAGAGACTGGCTTGTTTTTAGGTCACAGGACGGAGGCCTTGATTCCACTTTGCTGCGTTGGAGGCGACTCAGAGACCACAGAGCAGCAAGGGAACCCAGTGTCTTTTTCATCTGGCGCCATCTGACCGCTCACCCCTCCCAAGAGCACATTTTGATCCTCTGAAGTTTGGCAAAGCTTTTGTCAGCTGATCTCAGTTCTTAAAAATAAGAATTAATGGGGAGGAAGGGGCCAGGCTCTGGCTCCAACCTTGTTGAGAAGGAAAAAGTCTCATCCAGGGCTGAACAGAGCTGAAAGGGGAATGCTGGAGCTGTGACCCCACCAGCCATATGTTGGAGTCTCCTGAGGGAGAGAATACTTCCACACTGGGTCTCTAGAACCTTCTCCCATCTCCTGTGAGTTAAACTCTTCATTGTCTCGTGCCAAGGATTCCCTAGTTTGATTCCCACACTGTCGCTAACTGGCTACTGTCCCTGGAACAGGCCTAGACTCAGGCTTTATGATCGATCCAGTTCTGCCAAAGCTAGAGGTATCCCCACTTTCTGAAAATAGTTCCGTGTCTTACTGTCTGTGTGGGGCTATAACTGGCACACACTGAGCATGCTTCCAAGGAAGAAGCAGGTCACCCTCAAGCCCCTGTTGGTCTCCCCTCATCCTTCCCACAGGTCAGCACTCTTCCCAGTTTAGTTTAGTATATATTCCTTTCAGACTCCATCCTGTGTTTCCCAGTAGGAAGCGCCCCTTTGGTGGGTTTCCCTTCTCTTTCCCAGCGTGGGCCTCGTGCTGGGGCCCCATTCCTCCTACAGCTTGCTATGTTTCACTCAGCGCTGTGGGTTTTTTCCTGACTGTGATGGCACGTGTCCCTGCCTGGACGCTGATGCTACTCCTGTTTCTTCCCCCTTCCTTTCCTACTTCTGCCTTGTGGGAGTTAGTGCCTAACTCCATCTTCAGTTTCCTTGTCCCCTGGCTTTCTGGTGGGTATGACCAGAGTGAGTCCTGCAAGAAGAGGAGAGTGAGAGGGGAAAATGAGGTTGGGATACTTGCTCTCAGGGTAACTACAGGTCGAGAGGGAAGTTCACTGCCCCACTCAAAGTATATTCTGCAGGACATGCCAGCTCTCCTTGGTTTTGTTATTATCGATATACATGGTTTTGTTTTATTCAGAGACGCAATCTCATCAAATAGCCCTTGCTGGTCTGTAACTCAGATCCTCCTGCCTCAGCCTCCCTAGTGGCAGTCCTTGGGGGGCACCATGGGACACCATAGTAGCTTCTTGCTCTCCATTGGATCAGCTGCTAGCTGCTGATACAGTTTTCATCCCATCCCCCGTGGTGGTCCCCTGCTCCCACTTTGCAAGGCAATCTGATTGGTTTCAAGTATGCCATCTGTTCCCTGTGGGACTACACCATACAGAGGCTGTGATCTGTGTGTGATCACACAAAACTCTTACACTGAAAGCTGACAATGTTTTCACACTAATTAGCAAGTGGGGCTTTTCTGGGGTGACAATATCATAAGGGTGCTTTCTTTGTGAAAGAGGCCCAGAAAGCTGCTTGGATCTTCCCTCGTGTGAAGACAGAGATAGGGTACCTTCAGAAACCTGGAAGTAGTTCTTCACAAACACTAAATCTAATGATGACTTGATCTTGGACTTGCCAGCGTCTAGAATAATGAGAAGTGTCTTTGTGGTTGTTGTTGTTGTTGTTGTTGTTGTTGTTATAATATCCTGAATGGACTGAAACAATAGGTATACTTCTTTTCTCTCCTACCCTTCCTTTTCCTCTTTAGGTTGTTTTAACTATGGTTATAACATGAAATTTACCATGTGCACCCAGTTTTCAAAGTATTTATTTTATTTTTTTAATTACACGTATTGGAGGGTGGAATATGTGCACAAGAGGAGCCTACGAAGACCAGAAAAGAGTGTCAGATTCAAGAGCAAGACTTGCAGGTGGTTGTGAACCATCCAGTGTGAGTGTTGAGAACTCAACTCAGGTCTTATGCAAGAAAAGCAAGAGCTCTTGACCTCTGTGCCATCTCCGAAGCTCCCCTTAGCCATTTTTAGTGTCTAACTTGGAGGTCTTCAAGGGCATTGATGACCCCCATCTGTTTTTGTAATGCTTATCATCTCAAATTGATCCCATATCCACCAAGTATCTCCTATTTATCTCGTGACCATGCCATGGCCAATACCATTCTGCTTTCTATAATATCAATGTAAGCTACCCCCTCATCAGAATTTGTATCTGTAGCTTTTTGACTGGCTTGTTTGCACTTAGCGCAACACCCTTGGAGCTCAGCCGTGTTGTGCTGTATATGTGCACATTTCCTTCCTCTTGAACGTTCATGTGATGTATCACATTTCATCTGTTCATTAGCTGGTGAATGTTTGGATTGCTTCCACCTTTTTGGCAATTTTGAATAATGATGCTCAGAATGTGGGTGTGCAAATATTTCTTCGAGACCCTACTTGTAGTTTACGAGGAGGTACATTTCTAGATACAGACTTGCTGGAGCACGTAGTAATTCTCCTTTTATTTTTAAGGAAATGCTGTACCTTTTATCTTCTAGTATTTATGTTGTTTGCTTTGACCAGAAAGACTTCTGCACGTACTCACCCTATGTGGTATTCTACCTCAAGGACCCTTACCGCAGCCACGAATGTGAGGTCAGCTGTTCTTATCTCATTGTGCTAATTTGATGCTGACATTATTTTGAGTGAAATGTGTTGCAGGTACTGTACATCACTGCACTTCTGAAATCTGAAGCTCTTTTCAAGGCAGACATGTACATTACACATAGGGACTCAATTAAATTATGCATTGAGCATTTTAACTGCCGCAATCACCCACTCCACAAGTACCCTTTTGCTTTAGGAAAATCTTGGTGGTATGTCCAGGCCATCCAGCCTATTAAAAGCTTCTCAGTAGCCTTTTAAGCTTAAAGCTGTCTGTGTCCTTAAGTCTAAAGCCTTGTGTTATCCCAATATTGATCCTTTTATAAATAAGTTATAGGTGTTGAGAGTATTAGTAAATTAGCATGTTGTGGCTCAGTTGTGACTTCGTGTTGGGAGGCCCTGTTTGACTAGTCATTAGTAAGGCAGATTATAAACTTAACAGAGACATTGATCTGTTTGGGATTGTGTCATAACTTTCTCTAGACTTAGTCCCACCTATGTCCTATCTGATGAAGTAATGACAAGTCTGATTTACGAAGTGCTCACTGTAGGCCAAGCACCTGGTCTAAGGTAGTAGTTACTACATGATTATCACTTTCATAAACCCAAAAGATAATAGAATTGTCCTCTTCATTTACCAGGTACAGACACTGAGAGTCAGAGGCGTGAACCAAATTAGCCAGAGATAGGAAACGGCGATCCAGGTTTGACCCTGACATCTTCGCATTATGTTACCCTTGGTGTACGAATGTGTGCCCCACATTCCCGCCTCCAGTTGTTTGGAGGCTGCACACCCATGCTTCAATGATAATGGGACTTGGTGAGCCAAGATTAAAGAAGAGTCTCCCAAACCTGTCACAGCTATGGGAACAGCCCAGCTCAGCAGCCCAACCTTGCTTTGCCATTGTGTGGAGCTTTCTCTATGGCCTGTAGGAAATCTCAGTGCCTAAATTCATAGACAAATGAGCACAGCCTGCAGTAGATCAAGACCATAAATGGATCTGTAGCAGGCAGCTCTGGAAGGTTTGGGCAGGTATCCAGAACACTCTGTCCTGTAACAAGTGTAGACCTTTTCTGGAGTGTTTGTTTTAGATGTCAGAGCTGAGTGTAATTTTGGCCAGAGTCAATTCCATACTTCTCATGGGTACTTATTTATAGGCCTGAACTTATAGTTGTTTTTTTTTTTAATCCTGCCTACCTAGAGCCATAAAGGCAAAGATTGATCATTTGACTACCTAAAGCGTAAAACTAACACATGGCAAATGTGTGTGTGTCCGTGTGCATGCGTGTGTGTGTGTGTGTGTGTGTGTGTGTGTGGTGTGTGTGTGTGTGTGTGTGTGTGTGTGTGTGTGTGTGTGTGTGTGTTATAAGAGTTAAATTAAACTGTCAAAGACAGGGGAAGGGTTGTTTTTCTGTTTTCTTAACATGCTTCTGCATGTCAAATAAAAAGACAAACTGCCCAGTAGGAAAGTAAGCCAAGAATGTGATCAATAAACTTGAGGAAAGTGCTCAGCTTCATTAATAAAGAAAGTGGAAAACAGAAGACGTTGACAGAGATGCATCTGTCTGACAATGGCCGCATTGATGATGCATCAGCACATGCATGCTTGTAAACCGTCAGTGGGAGTTAAAGCTGGAGCGGCCTTTGGAGATAGCCACAGAAACTAAAATGCACATCCTGTTTGGGTCATAAATTCCATAATCTTCATTGTGCATATAATCATGAAAGGGTATGCTGTGTATACACTACCAGCAAGAGAGAAAGGCAGAGACAGAGACAGACAGGCAGACAGAGAGACAAAGACAGAGAGACAGAGACAGAGAGACAAAGACAGAGAGAGAGAGAGAGAGATTGCTTGTAGCATTATTAAGTGGAATAAAGCACTACTATGACAATATAGCTCTTTTCTTAGAAACAAGCAAAATGTGAAATGAATGTCAACTTGGGGCTGGAAAAATAGATCAGAAGTTAAGATCATTTGTTTTTTCTGAGGACCAGAGTTCAGTCCCCAGCACCTATGTGGTGCCTCATAACTATAAATCCGGGAGGTCTGACACTTTCTTCTGTCCTTGGTGGTCACTGTATGACATGGTGCACATACACACATGCAGGCAAGACACATAAACATAAAATAAAAATATAACTTTAAAAATTAAAAAAAGGGCAATCCATCCATGAAATGGGAAGCTCCACTAAAAAGAATGAGGCAGCGCTGCAGGTGCTCAGTTGGACAGAGCCTCAGGCTCTGTGGCGAGGGCTTATAAGTTGTCTCAGCCAGCCATGTCTGTGTACTAACACATGCCTTAATACAGAAGCATACAGTCACCATTCACAGTGTGTGGTAGTAGACTCTTGTGTTGGGGCTGTGCGTAGGCCTGGGCTGATGCCATTTAAAGAAACTTATTTCCTTGTACATTATAGTAATTTTTTTTTTTTTAAATTAAGCATGTTTGAAATCTGTGTGAAAGTGTTGTAATATAAGATAGCCACATGTTATCTTATTATATTGAAGACATTGTCACCCACTGGATCTGTTCTGGACAATGCAGTTGCGCAGAGCGGTGCCTCTGAGATGGAGAATAAGGACTTACCCATAGGTGGCTGCAGGGTTCTTTCCAGTAGAAGCTGTGATCCGGGTAATCTCTCAGCTCCGCCTCTTGGCAGAGATACATCTGTTAAAAGTCTCAAATAGACTCAAATAGTTTCAAAAAGCATCCCAGGATGCAGTGATGTCTATGAGGTCATTTCCTTATTACCACTTTTCTTCGTGTGTGTGTGTGTGTGTGTGTGTGTGTGTGTGTGTGTGCACGTGCGTGCGTGCGTGCGTGCGTGCGTGCGTGCGTGCACACACAGAAGTCAGAGCACAACCTTGGGTGCCATCCCTTAGGAACCTTGTGTTTGAAGATGTTGTCACCCACTGGGACTTGGAAGTCACTGACTCCGCTAATGGACCCCAGGGTCCTGCCTGTCCCTTACTCCCCAGCACTGAACTTACAAGTGCATCCATCCCAACTGAACCGCCATCCCAGCCCCTTTATTGCAACACTTTGAGTGCTGGGGAGTACGTTTCTTTCTGGGCATTTTCTCGGGGTTGAGTTTTGATGGAAGACAAGATTCTCCCAGTTATGGTCAGAAGGAGTCCCCCCCGGAAGGCTTGGCATCCTGAGATTGCTGTGGTAATGGATTTCTAATGGGATTTGGGGATAATTCTGTAAGGGACAACAGTTTAGGGACCTTCCGCTTTGCAGCCAGGATGACTGGGTTTAGACACGGCTTCCACTGTTCACGCCCTGTGTGGTACAGCTCGCCCTGTTTCCTCATCTGCATTCCTGGCCCTCGAGGTCCAACACCTAACTAAACCTTAAGTACCAACGGAACTGTTTTCCAACCTGTGCTCCATGCCCACTCTTTTGCCACTAACTTTCTTAAAAGCCCAAATCTTGATTAAGAAACAAAACAAAACATCTCCTCGTTGGCGCACACAGACACAGATCAGCCACCTCGTGCTACTGCTTTCTACGTGGACAAGTGCGCCTCTAGCCTGCACCAGTGAAAGAGAGTAATGGAGGATCCTCCTCCAAAACCCTTTACAGCATCCGTCTCAACTTCAGCTAAGCAGAACAGACCCCAGACCTCGTGCCCTGGAGACCTCCCTTTTGTCTCGATCAAAGGAACAGTCTCTAATCCTGAAGAGGACACAGTACTTCTTAGTAGCCTGTGTCTGTCTGGTTTATCCCACCTGAAGGTGACTGCACAGCTGCAGGACTAATCGCCCTTTTCAAATGCACTGTCCCGAAAAAGGAGCTTAAATAAATGCTCCAAGCAGCTCTCTCTTGTGTTTGCCATGACAGTCTGGCCGTTAAACATCCGGTGGCCTATCAGGGAAGGTACTAACCAGAAGGCCATGGAAGGGTGCGGCGGATAGAAACAAATGGGATTCTTCTAAACAGTCTGTCATTCCTTATCATCATCAGCTTAGCACGGCCCATCCCTATAGACCATCGCTCATCTGTGCTCCACACTACTTTAACGGGGGTCCATGGTGTCAGAAAAGATTGACGACTCCTCCAGAACTCCACGAGCCGATGATCGAGCCTGAGTTCAGGGCAGGCATGGTGAAAACCTAAGTCAGGAAGCAGCAGAGACAGTGACCCGCATGTGAACATTCACAAGTTTGCATCCCTGGTTAAACAGCTTCTTGGCTGGCCAGAGTTCAGCGTGTTAATCCTTAACCTAGGCTGAGCGGCTGCTGCCTGCTCAGAGCTGGCTTATCATTACCTCTAACGACCACCTTTTATGGCTCTGAAGAGCTCCTAAGCAGTGTCTTATCACCGCCAAGTTTAATCGTCATTAATGGGGCAGCGCACTGATAATTCTCAGTTGCACCGGAGTCAAGCACTTTATGGCCAATTGAAGATTTTTTTTTTTTTTAAGTTACAGCTGTTGGGGGCGGAAGCGGGAGTGAGGCAGAAGAGAGGAGACAGCTTACTGGAGGCCATTTTAGGGTTGTGTTTAGAGGTTTAGTGGCCAAACTCCAAGTCACTCCGTTGTTCTCTTCCTGCCTCCAAAAGGTTGTTAAGGTAGAGACAGGGCACCCTACAGGCCAGCCTAGAGGTGGAAGCTCTGCCAGGCTCCTTCCGAGTGCCTAGATACTACTGGTCCTGGGTCATTTTTTTAGACATAACTTCCTAGAGCCCTGGTATCCCCAGCACCCCTACTTACAAATGCTCTTTCCCCTTTCTTCTTTTAAACTGGGCACAACAAGGTATATGTTGTAGATTCCCTCAGTGTATAAGACATTCCACTATGTCTTATCTAGGTACCACCGTATTCATCAACTGCATCCATAGCCTGGTAGACGCTTTGGAGGCTAATAGGTCAACAGGGCTTTTCAACATTGAAGTTTTAGCATAGCCTTGGAACAGGTTTTCATTTTAGGGGTTAAAACAGCCTTGAAGATATTGTAAAGAGTTCAGCACATTCACCTACCGGCGTGCTGGCTCTGAGGCCATTAGTATGGCTCTGCCTTTTAGCCTTTTAAGTATAGCTCTAGCCTATAGCCGGGGTTTGACAATCGATTACGGTAAAGGTTTGCTAAGCCTCCGAGAGTGTTTCCACCTCATATTTACTGAAATAGGAACATTAGGACAACTTGAGTTGAATGTATATTTCGACTGTTTTTCCACAAGAAAACAAGTAGGGATTGATCTGAGCTTTATTTACAGATGCAGAAAGTTGTGTACCCCTGAAAGAAAGCCACACTGAAATTCTCTTATGACACGATTAAATGCCTGCCTCTGGGTTTTATGTTCGCAGGATATTGTCCACACAAATATATGCAATGTAAAAAGAATGTGGACCACTCGTAGCTTTTATGCTTTAGCCTTCTGCACAAGGGTTTATGAAACTGGCTGCAAAGTGTTTAATTGAAGCAAGACAAATATTTATGAACAATTCCAAATCATCTGTTTTGAAATGTAAAGTGTGTTCTGAACGGGGGTGGAGGCCCAGGTGTTTCCTGTCTGAACTTGGACTGGGTCTCTGCTTCCAAGGGCTTGTGGGACTGTGCCTTTTCCTAAGAAGTCCAGAGCCACCCAGCTTCCCTGTTAATGCCTGCACAATGGAGTATGCTCCCAGGAGCACACGGGGGTTAACACATAGGAAGGCTTCCTGAGTGCTGGGGAAATGGCTCAGTCAAAGGCCTTTAATCCCATCCCTGGGAAGGCAAAAATAGGTTGATTCCCTAGGGCTCCCTGGCTAGCCTGCCTTGCTGAATTGGCTGGTTCCAAGGCAGTAAGAGATCCTATCTGGGAAACAAACAAACAAGGTAGATGGGTCCTGAGGAAACAACCCCTGGGTTGACCTCTGGCCTCCACATATGCATGCACTTTTATGTACCCAGCATATGTGAACATGCACGCGCGCGCGCGCGCACACACACACACACACACACACACACACACACACACAGAGGGGAGGGGGCGAACCTTTTTTAGCCATGAGGGGCAGATATCTTCTGATCTGTTAAATCTGTCAGTTAATTTTTTTTTTAATGAAGAAAAACTGTGAGCAGAGGCTGAATGTGAACTTCTGCAAGGCCATAAGCTCTGGTCCTGAGCACAGGCCTGTTAACCAGGGCTTTCCAGCCTGGCTTCCCTGGCTTCTACCATGTCCCTGGTTCCTGTGAAATGGAAATATTATGTATTCACCCAGACATTTGGAAGCCATCCATGTCAGTATGGGCCATGGTGATTTAACTGTCAGTCCCACAAGGCCCTGCTTCCGAAGGGCCCCCCTTTTAAAGCAAGCACAATGAGGTATCTGTTTTAGATGTGCCCACAAGCTTTGGTCCAAATACATGGGTTCCTTTTCCGTTGGCCAGCGGGCTGGTTTTTTCCAGCATGCCCCTCTTTGTCTGCTTGTGCTGTGGATAGAACTTCAGGGCAGTGAGAAATTCTGTTTCCATTCCCTGAGCTGCCCCAGGACCAGCTGCCTTGGGGATGGGATTTCATGGGGTGAACTGCTATGAATCAGGAACTATGGGAAACGTTTGTATCCCAGATGCACAGGAGCAAGTGTGTGTGCAGCAGGATTTGCCCACCTGTAGCCCAGCTTGGGGTTGCCTCCAGCCCTCTGGCTAAGAAATGGGGTCCAGGGAATACCAAGCCTCATTGGCCTTAACTATTCTAATATGACAAGACGGGGCTGAAAGGGCAGAGCAGTCCCAGTTTCCTGCTTGAGCCCTTTTTATTTTTATTTTTGCATTGCCCAAAGTTTCTTCAGTGGCTTCATTCCCTGGGATGGGCAGAAACTAGGAGGACACACAAGGCTAAGGGCTTTCTTATTTGTTTTTTATTGGAAGACAAGGATGGTTTTTAATGGAGAAAAGCAAATGGGAAAAATCAAGTCACCAGTGTTGCTAGCATTGCTAGTAACCTTTCTGCCCCCACCCACCATCCATCTGTTGAAAGAGGAGTATGTGTAGATTTTATTATTAGAATTGCACAGTGTGTAGAACTTGAACCATCTTTACACACACACACACACACACACACACACACACACACACACACACACCTACCTTTCTGCACTCCAGACTCTTCACCACAGAGGTCAGTCCTCACTGTTTTCTTTCCACCTGTGTTGGGTATTCATGTGATCTCCCAACTACCTCCCTGGCTTAGGCATCTTTGTAATCACAGAACACAAAATGCTACCTGTTGGCTTGGTGCTGGGTACTGAGTTTGCCTCTACTTCTGGACTTTGTGCCAGGCAATGCTGCTCTGACAGCCTCACATAGTTTTCTTATGACACTAATGCATTTTTTCCCCTCAGGTGGACAGTTACAAGTGCACTTGGACCCTGGCTAAAAACAGTGTGTAGGACCCTCATCTTACATTCTTGATCCCTGGCTAAGGACTTAATCAGCAGGAGACACAGAGGACATGCAGACCCAATGGAAGCTTATGCCACGAAGTTCACCAAACTCCTTGCAAACCGATGGGGCTATTCTCTCCATTATCAAAATACTTGCCTTTGATAGGAAACATGTGTTTGAGGCCTGTCTTTCCTCAGCCCCACCCCCAGTGTCCAACAAATGAATCCGTCACAGTAGGAGAAACAAATGGCTTTTTGTTGTTGCCACTTCTTGCAAGATAATCTGTTGTTGTCAAAACATTTGCAACTGTGGCTTTCAAGGAAAGGGTAGAAGGCAGCCTGGGCCCTTGGGCCCCCAGGTGGAAACATTTGCCATGGTTTGCTTGTCATAAAGTGCCCCCATGCCAGGAGACAGTGCCCGGAAGTTGTCTGCGTAGTATTTATTCAGGTGTCTTTTGGCAAGAATTGATTGTCCAACCAGAGCCAAAATGATATGGCTTAGAATTGCTCCTGAGGGGCATTTTGCCATTTGAAGGTACAAATGACAAAATGCCTCCCTTTGCGTACAATTCACTTTTGGGGGACATGCTTGCCCCCTGTGGACTCCCAGCAAGGCCTATCAGCATTAGGAACTATTGAGACCAGGCCTCTTTGGAGCTATGACCCCACAACACCCAAGAGCCCCCACCAGCTTGAATAGCCTAGTTTCGTCATATAAGAGGAAACTGAGGCAGGCAGGCAGGCAGCATGACGTCATGGGCTTCATTCACAAACAGTGGGGACAAAGGCAAAGAGAGAGCAGAGGAGCACCTCACACCTCGTGGCCTTGCCAGGCCTGTGATCATATCCGCCTGTCTGTCACCTGGGACTGGGCTCTAGCACCTCCCTGGCGCCTGTCACCTACAAGCTGCGCGGAGCGTGGGGGGTGGGGGGAATGGGGAGTGGGGGAGGATGGGGGTTGGGCGGTTGTGCTGTTCTGAGATCACACCTCACCTAGAACATTTGATTTCTGGTGCGAGCTGGAAAGGAAAGCCACTTCCTCTATAGGGCTTGGAAAATAAGAAAGGAAAAGTCAAGCACAAGAGAAATGTAAACAACCGAGTAAGCCTGTGCGGTTTAAAAATTATTATTTCTATCTCGCCTTCTTCCATAAAGGATTTGGAGCAGGCAGCTTCTGAAAGCTAAAGCCCCTGTAGCAAGGCCTGCACTGAGCAGTGTGTGTGTGTGTGGGGGGGGGGGGTGGTGAGTAGCCAACAAAACAAAACAAAACACAAAAAAGCTTCCAGATAACAAGTGAGGCAGGCAGAGTGGGGGGGGGGGGAGAGGAGGGGAGGACTTGCCTTTGCTGTAGAAAGTTTTAAGTCTGTTTAAAACCATAGTCGTAATATGTAAATAAAACCTCAAAGGGACACAAGCTGCTTATGTGGCAGTAGTTTATTTTCCTTTCCTCCTCCCCCCTCCAACCCCCTTCACAGGTCCAACCTGGCTCGGTTATGACTAGGGAAGTAGACAGGACAGAAAAAATAATTTTCCAACTTCTCAGTTTTAACTGTCATGTCTTCCCATTTCACAAGGGCGGAACAGAAGGCTCCTTCTGATTGCATTTCCAGAGATGTTAAAAAGAAAGACTGTCTGTAGTCATGATTCAAATTAGAGGAGGCCTTGTGTGGGGACTAGTGCCTTTAGGTGACAAGTTTGGGAGTTGGAGGCTTCTTGGCTGGTCTTTCTAAGGATGGGAAAACCCTCCCATTCTTAGATCGCCCTCTAGTGGCCCCTCAAGTTCCTGCGAGGGAATGGCAAGGCTGGTCCCAGCTGGAGGCATATCCACCAAAGTGCCTCCCTCCAGGGTGGATCTAGCTGTCATGTGACAGGATATTGTGTGGAAAAACTTGGGCTGGTGTCTCTGTGTGACTTCACGTGCTCTTATTTTATTTTATTTTATTTTTACCAGTCCATTCCTGTCATCAGATTTTGTTTTGTTTTGAGACAAGGTCTCTGGTAACCTAGCCTGGTCTTGAGCTTACTTTACAGCCGAGGATAACCTTGAGCAGCTGATCCTCTTACCTCCACATTCTGAGCGCTGGGATTACAGGCCTGTACCACCATGCCCCATTTATGCAGTGCTGGGAATAGAAGTTAGAGCCTCAGCCAGGAGTGGTGGTGGTGCACACCTTTAATCCCAGCACTCCCGAGGCAAAGTCAGGCAGATCTCTGTAAGCTCGTGGCCAGCCTGATCTACAAATCGAGTCCAGGATAGCCAGGTTACTACAAAAGAAGCCCTGTCTCGAAGGGGGAAAAAGTTAGAGCCTTGTGCATGCTAGGCAAGCAGACTGTACAACTGTACAACTAAGCCACATCCCCAGATTTTTGGAGACTGATGCAAGATTGGATTAATGTGCCCAGCCCTGAATCAGAGTAAGGGATGCCTTTCTAGGAGATTACTTGGGCCAACGCCTTGTTTCTAATTCACAGCAATATGATAAAGGTGTTATGGGTTGGCCACTATGGTTCAGCAGGGGTGTCCAATCTGTGTAGAAGGAGATTTTATGTTGGAAGGTGAGAGGCAGGTCTGGGGCCATGTCTCAGTGGCAGAGTCTGACTTAGAACCTCTCAAAGCAGCCTTCCTTGCCATCTGCAGTTCAGAATCTGACTCCAGCTCCATGTCTGCCCATCTCTTCTTTGCCAAGTGTCCAGCTGCCAGCACTGATGTCTCCTCTGGCTGATTCTAATTAGGTCTGGCATGGTGGAACTCTATAACTTCCTCCAAGTTACTGACATAGTACAGTTCATTTAAAAAGGAAAAAAAAACTTCACAGTGAGAAACATCTCACAAGGCAGAAGAAAAAAACAGCCTGTTACTTCAGTGTGCGTCTTATGTGCGTGCTACAGGGTACACGTAGTGCGTATTAAATGGCGAGGAGGAAAATGGATGCTTACATGCCGCTTGCAGAACAGACCTACTTGTAGCCTGTGTTTGTTTAACAGCATACCATAAACCATGAACCCTATCTTCTGTCACAGCTGGGATTGGGCTTCAGAGTTTTTAATGGCTGCAAAGCGTCCACGTGCCACGTGCCTCTCCTGTAGGCATCTTCCCTGTTGCTATTGTAGTCATGACTGTGAGGAAGAGAGGTGCCCTGAAGATCCAGTAAGTCCTCTCTTCCACGCTATGCGTGCTCCTTAAAGCAAAGTGTCGCAAGCATCGGAGTCCTTACGCCATTAGTATGATGTTGCCCCAGGAAAGTAATGCCCTCCACTCTCCCATTGATAAAATCTGAAGCTGATCTTTTTTCATGCCGGTCCAGGGGTAGTTTTACTTTTAACCTCTGCCATACTGTTAAGTTGTTTTTCTTTTTTTTTCTTTTTTTTTTTTTTTTAATGTGTCACTACTTAATTACTGGCTGTTGATAACTTGGTTTCAGCAATTGTTTTACTTGGCACGAGCCGGTTGCCTTTCTTCTCTGATGGAACGCACGTTACCTGTCCTGTGATAGGGCTGGTGACTCCCTCTTGCTTAGTATTTGAAATGTGTGTAGAAAAGCTGTATATCAACCCTTTCAACTTTGCTATATCCATTGATTCTCAGTGTATGATTGACTTTTTCTGAGGTGGGAGGAAGGAAAATCATAAATTCCATGATCAGATAACTGCAACATTTCCTGTCCCTTGGCCTGCACATCAGAGGCGGGCATAGTAAGTTTGGCTCTATTAACCTTGAACGTAGAGGTGCCATCCACACTGCCTTTCCTGTGGCTTGTGTGCATAGCCTCTAAAATCCAAATGTTTCCAAAGTCATCCTGCTAAGAGGTTGGACCTGTAAGAGGTACTTGGGCCATGAGGGTCTCTCCAGCATACACAGAGCGTCTTGTGGCTGTGGCTATAGCTCAGTTGGTAGAGTGCTTGTCTGTTACACACAAAGCCCTAGCCCCAATCCCTAACACAGTGTAAACTAGACCTGCATGGTAGAGTGTGCCTGTAATCCCCACACTCCAGAGATGGATGCAGGAGGGTCATAAGTTCAAGGTTACCTTTAGCTATAGAGGGACTTCAGGGCCAGACTGGGCTACATGAGATCCCCATCTCAGAAAGGAAGGAAGGAAACAAGCTAGCTTCATAGAGCATAGGCATGGCTGCCTTTCCATCCTCAACCATGTGCCGACACAGAGGGAAGGCCTTTAACACCCCCAGAGCTGAACCCTTGATCTCAGGTTCGTGGGTGTCCAGAGCCTGGGGACATGTCTACTCTTTAGAAACTCTATGCTCTGCCTGTGTTGCTGTTTGGCTTTATAAGTGTTTTGAAGTCACATTGAGTATGTTATCCCAATGGAGACATAGGCACCTTCTCACGAAGGGTGAAAACGGAGGATACTATCACATTCAGTTTCTTTTCTCTACCTGTTGGCATCACAGGCCTGTGGTCTTTGGTCATGTCAGTTGGGGTGGTTTTGGGGGTGAATGTGTGTCACATACAAATGAATGTATTGACTATTTAGAACAGTGGTTCTCAACCTGTGGCTTGCAACTCCTTTGAGACAACCTTTTCACATGGGTTGCCTAAGACCATCAGAAAACACAGATATTTACACCTCGATTCATAAGAGTGGCAAAATTACAGTTATGAAATAACAACAAAAGTAATTTTGTGGGGGGGGAGTCACCACAGCATGAGGAATTGTTTCAAAGGGTTGTAGCATCAGAAAGGTTGAGAACCACCCATCTAGAAGGTGTCAAATGGCCCTTGAGTGACTAGAACCACGCTGGGAGCTGAGCACTCATCAGGGAGAGCGGATCAGGTCAGGGATAGGTGGGTCTCTTGATCTACTGCAACTTCTGTTATTGCCTCATATGCTAGACTGCAGCTGGTTTTTACCTTTGCTGTCTTTCTGCTCGTTTTTTCAAAATGGCATAGGAAACACCTACAACCTTAAACAACTTGAAAACATATGACCCTTTGGTACCGAATAAGTGTCAAAGGATAAAAGTAACTTTCACCAAGTTATTTGGTGATATGACTTGATGAGCTGGAAAGAGTATTTTCACAAAGTGGACAGTTTGACAGTCCTCACTTGGGGCCTGCTGCGTCTTCTGGTTTGTCAGATGTTTTTCTCCTAATTTAAGTCATGAGTATTCCTTGTAATTTTTGTTTAGGAAGGAATGTTTTGTGTTATTATTTCTAACTCGTATATTATGGTCCTGTACTCTTTAAAAAAAAAATAGCAAGAAACTTGATGTGGCAAAGAAAGTACTATGAAGGAGTCTTGTGAGTTTTAATTTTGAACAAAGTCCTATATACCCCGGACCTGAAAACAAGGCCTTTGACTATGAGAGACCAGAGTTTGTTTGAAGGGGGTCTGTCAGAGGGGCACCTCTGACAGCATTATTCATGGAAGCCAGCTACATAAAGTGCCTCGCGTGTCTAAAACGATAACTTATTTCTTAATTAAAAGAACAAAATCTTTGCCTTCAGCTCAGCAATCCCATACTCTTAAATCCTGAGCCTCCACCCTCGGGTGTCATGCTGGCTTAGAGTGCGGAGTGGGATTTGGCCTTAAATCAAAACCTTGATGGAATATCATTTGCAAAGAGCCAGGAGCAATTGCTGCAAAAACTACTTTCCATATCACACGCGTATTCATTTAAGAACATGGTTGCTGTGTTTCTTCAAACATGCTTTGGCGAGTTTTCTAGGAAACCCTTTGTGGATCTGATCCCTATATGCAAGTTGTGTTAATTATTATTATAAGTTACATTATTTGCATATACCTCAGTGACATAGTTACAAATTGTGATATTCAGGCAAAATCTAGTGCCTTAGATGGCTATCAGACCTTGATATAAAAATAAAATGGTATAAGATGGAAGCTGTGTGTTGCTCACTGGTGAATTCTTGCCTGGCATGTGCAGGACTTTAGCCTGAGCACCAGCCCCAGCAGCCACACCTCCTTTCCCCTCTGCACACACGGCGTCTTTTGGAGATGTAAAAAGTGGTTAGCTCAGGGAGTTGCTGAGTCGAAGCCCTTACATCACTTCTAGAAAATGCATCACGCAGAAGACGGGAGCCACCGCAAACCGCGTCAGATCAATTGTTGCCGCCCGGCAGAGTCTTGTCAAATAAGCGCCTGTTAATAATAGTTGTCCGGGACTGACTGTGGAGACGCATGGCAGGCCCTAATCCAGTCTGCTGCCTTGGTGGAGATGTTGATTCCAGAAACATAACACTCACTGTTTGGAACCAGAAAGGTTGTCATGGAGATGGAAATCTTCCTGGTACCGTAAAACCCTGCTTGTCATCAGGCTGAAGCCCCGTATTTGCACAGGTGGTTCTGCTAGCGGAGAAGGGCCGAGTAAAAGCAAATCTTTTCTTCCTGAATGGAGCCTTTATGCATCCGAGAGAATATGATTCCTTTCCTAAGCCATTCAGTTAAGGACCCATTATCAACTAATTAAATCACATGTAAATTTTATGTGAGTTCCTTTGCCACATGCACTACACAGTTGCTGACTAACCCTGCGTTCTGTGCTCTCCGTGCCCCTTTTTTATAGAGCAGTGGTTCCCAATCTGTGGGTCTTGTCAAAGAACCCTTTCACAGTGGCCACCTAAGACCACTGGGAAACACAGATGTTTACATTACGCCTCATAACAATAGCAAAATTACAGTTATGGAGTAGCAACGAAAATAATTTTACGGTTGGGGAGGGGGTCGCCACAACACGGGGGAGGGGGGGACTGTATTAAAGGGTCACAGCAACTAGAAAAGTAGAGAATCACTGTTTAGAGAGTCAGATTGAAGTATGGTGGGGAGAAAATAAAAGCGGTGCACCCATAAGACACAGACACCATACACAGCCAGCAGTGGGATACTGATTTCCATGTGTGGTGGAGGTGAAGAATCGCTGCCTATCCCACACACATGCCTGAAGCCAGCATTCTGCATCCACAGCTCTTGCCCGGGAAAAGAAGTCACTATGGCTGGGATTTCCCCCTCACTGTCTGGGAGGCAGATGCCATGTACGCAATACAAAAACGCGTCTGTGTGTGCGCTCTCCCAGCCCCTTCCTGCTCTCTTGCCTGTGCGTGGGAGTGCAGAATCCGATCTTTGGATAAAGTTGGGACTTATCCAAATTTGGATTGTAGGGTTTTCATTTCGGTCTGAGATGCCTTTCTGTCCCAAAGAAGTTCAAAGCTTTTACCAAGTTTCTCAAGCCACGTCTGTGGTGGCCCCAAGACAGCTGACTTCAGACACAATAAATGCTCTGTTATATTTTTGGAAATGTGCTTTAATTCTGTCATTTAAGACTTTGAAAAGCCAGGGGACAAAACATTAGGTGATGTTCTTAATAATAATAATAATAATAATAATAATAATAATAATAATAATAATAATAAATAACTACCATGCAAAGAAAAGGAGGAGGAGGAGAAAACATTTTGATGTTCACTAGCTAAGACTTCATGAATGTCAATAGGAAGCATTATAAAGAATTGATTTAAGATGAAGAGACCTTGATTCTTTAGAAAACTGTTATTTTAAAAAATGAAATCATACATCCTTAAGGTTTTAGAAATAAAGAAGTGTGCTTGTGTGCGTGTGCACGTGTGTACATATGTGAGTGCATGTGTGTGATGTTAGACTTTGGTTATGTGTGCTCACATGGTTAACCATTCCATCACTTGTGAACACCACTCCCATCAGATGTGTAAGCTTTGGGGACTCTTGAGGTAAACACATGACCACTTACACGTTTGCTTGAAAAGACAGCACCCAGTGGAAAAACCAAAAACCCAAAGTGACTGCTAAGTCAAGTCTGGATTTTGCTTATAAAGGAAACCTGGGTATCTAGGAGCACTTTGGTTTAATTTTGACATCTTTGGTGATCAGCGTTCTTTGCGGTAGTTGTTTGTAATAGAGGACTAAACTTTTAAAATCAGGAAAGCATGCAGATAAAAGTGCTTTATTTAAAACAACAAACTGCCAACTGCCAGTGTAACACTCTTTGACTGGAAATGAGCCCTGGAAATGAAAAAGTAAAAAAAAAAAAAAAACCTGTGCTTTTCAACCTGTCCATTTCTAAGAAAATGAAAAGAATCTCTTCTTCCTGGTTTTACACAGGGTTGAAATCCACATCCAGTAATGAGATTTTTAATGTCATAGTTGTGCCAGAAGGTGGCGCTGTGATACCATATGTTTTTATAATTCCTTTCCCCAAGAGGTGGGCTGTAAGGCAATGTTGCTCTTCAAGGATGCTACTTACTTACTACCTCTGACCAAGCTGCCTGTTAAAATGTGTCATTTCTGGCCCTTGCTTGATTCCCTGACACAAAGTCCAGAACATAAAACATACCACCTAGGAACACTGAGTGGCCTGCCTTACCTGTCAGAAAGTTCTAGAGGTGGCTACAGAGATGGCTCTGCAGGTAAGAGTGCTTGTCACACAACCTGATTTCAAGTTCTAGAACCCGGTGACAGGGGTTGGGAGGAGGGAGCCAGATGTGGTCCTGTGTGCCCATGTGTGCTGGTAACCCCAGCATTATGATAGGATGCCTGGGGCTTTCTGGCAGGTAGACCAGCACCAGGTTCAGTGGAAGATCTTATCTTAAAAGACTAAGGCAGTGTTAAACCAGAATGCCCCAAACCTTTTTCTAGCCTACACACACACACACACACACACACACACACACACACACACACAGGGGCGGGGGGGAGAGAGAGAGAGAGAGAGAGAGAGAGAGAGAGAGAGAGAGAGAGAGAGAGAGAGACGGACAGACAGACAGACACAGAGACACAGAGAGAAAGAAAGTGATACAGACACAGAGAGATAAAGGGAGAGAGAAGGAAGAGGAAGAGAGTCATAGTCAAATTTCAGGAAGATGAAGTTTATGGTGCCCTAATGAACATCGAAGGGAATTGCAGCTGTTCCAGCCTTCATTTACAGAGAACAAAGTGTCACTGGACAGGCCCCTTTGATAATTCCCTCCCAACGAGAAGCCATCTATTTAGACACTAAGGGACATCATTACAGAGCCTTCTTTTATTATGAAAACGTGTCATTCTGGCTGCAGCCACACTGTAATTTTGACTGGAAACATGATGATTACCACAGAGAAAGGTTTTCCACGGGACTTGAGGCCACAAACATCTTCATCATGGCTGGCTGTAGCAGCCAACCCAAGGTTCTGGTGCCGAGTGCTGCATTTTCTCTTGTTGCTTGCCATGTTCTGCGTCTCTTCTTAATAACAGGGCTCTAAGGAAAACGCCTCAGGTAGTCTGCTTGCTGGAGACGGTTTAAGGAGCTTCATTGTCTGGTGGCGGGTGGTAGCATTTAGACAGCACTTACTGCCCACCATATTCATACCAAATATGGAGTCAAAGGGCCACATGCATTACGACGTTCTTTTGGTTCTGGGAGAGAGAACGTTTTTTATTTGGTTTGAGTTGTTGTTGTTGTTGTTGTGTGTTGTTGTTGTTGTTGTGTGTTGCTGTCTTTGTGTGTGTTGGGCAAGGACTCCACCACTGAGCTGTTTAAGAATAGCATCACATTGACTTCTCCTCTACTGTTCTTCATGCTTTTTTCATTGTAGTCACATGATGTGTGTTGAGTAAGTCATAGATTAGAAAGGAGAAAGACTGAAATTTCTGGGAGGGAGTGGAATATATTTGACCTTTTCTCTGTGGGTTCTGCATTTCTGGAGTCAGCAAGCCTATAGTTTGCAACTGTTCACACACACACACACACACACACACACACACACACACACACACCCTGGATGAATCTATACTACTAATATATATATATATACTGGCTAATATAATGACATGTTTCTTGGCATGATTTTTTCACCATTGCAACTCTTGACATAGTATTTATATTTTTATCAAGCACTTACAGTATCTTAGAGGTGTTTTCAAGAACACTGGGAAATACACATAGGGTATATTCAGACACTGTACCTTTTTTTTTCCCCCCTTGGGAAAGGACACAAACATCTCTGCATTTTGTTGTCCACAGAATTCCTGGAACCCAGAAGAATCCCAGCTAGATATGTAATATTTTGTGGTCACCATGGAGGGTAATGTAGCAGCTACCATAGGGATAGTAGGCAAGTTGGAAGCAAGGTAACGTGCATTGGGCAGGGAAGCGATTCTTCAGGACCTTTGAATATACAACACGAATGGGTTTCCACAAATTAGCTGGACTCCTGAGAGGAGGATATCACGTCTAAAGCTCATGAACATCCCACTTGACAGCATAAAGAACTTGGACAGATGCCACCAGCTTGGGGAGGGAGCTGGCATGTTGTCTACCAGAAATGGACACCAACTGCAGAAGTTGGTGGTGCCATTAAGAGCCCCACAGCAAACCAAGGCAGCTGTAGTTGGGCATTATGTTTTACAGCTCTAATTAAGTTCATGAAACCATAGCCAAATCTCAACAGGAGTTTATGATGATAACCTGTCTTTGGAGTTTGAAAGATTTTAAATGTTTCTAGATTGTCTAGCTTGACTTTGGTAAGGGGAAAAAAAAGAAAAAGATGAGAAAGTGGCTTACCAGGAGGATTTATACTCTTATGCTTGATTTTGAGAACTAAAGGGTCTGTTGTAAGAAGCCAGACATGCATAGATGGGGTGAGGTCCAATCAGACTAAACAAATAAAAAAATGCTAGAGCTCAAACTCAGCAGGACTGTCGGAGTTGGTTCACGCAGCAGCAGGTAGCTGAGATTTACAGAAGGAATGAAAGCTTTATGATAGTGAGTTCAGAGAAAGAGAGGTTTCCTTAGAAGGCATAAACAAATGTTGAGATTGCCCGGAAGGTATTTGGTGGCAGTTTAAAGGGGGTGACAGGCCTGGGCAGAGGTTGGAACTGGTAGGTGGCTAGGCTAGATAGAAAAATGTCCCATGAGAGGACCAGGATTTCGCTCTTCATCCAGTCTGCAATAAGGAGACACTCTGTAAGCCACAGCAAGCTGACACTGTGTTTTAAGGCCTGAGCTGGGCTTGAAAGCCAGGGCTGCGTTTCAAAGCAGTTACTCAGGTCTGGGCACTGCTGTAGACTGGAGTCCTGATGGCTAATTTGACAATTAATTTGAGAGCCCAGAGTGAAGCGTGGGACATCTCCCAAGGAAACGCTAACCAGAAGGAAGCTTGGAAGGCCAAGTTCAATCTTAATAACAGCCGTGGTTGTTTTTTTAAGATAAGAGCTTCCCCTGATAACCATATGACACGCCCCCCTCTTTCCTTTGATGATTGGGTTTTCCAAGTAATAACAGAAACCTCTTGTTCTGAATGATACCACAGCAATGTTGTTAGCTGCCATCCATTGTTTTCTATGTAAGCTGACCCTGAGCTGGGCAGTGTGTGTATGTGTATGTGTATGTGTGTGTGTGTGTGTGTGTGTGTGTGTGTGTGTGTGTGTGTGTGTGTGTGTGAGAGAGAGAGAGAGAGAGAGAGAGAGAGAGAGAGAGAGAGAGAGAGAGAGAGAGAACTTATTCAACCATCACAGTGTCATTTAGAGCCACTTTCTGGGTAGCAAGACCCCATCCCAGGCTCTGAACACTTAAAAAGAATCTATTTAGGCATCAGACCAGTTCAGTTTCTTACCATCTACGTAATGACTGGCATAAGTTTAGAATCAGGATCTTTCTAAAAAGTCAGCAACTTGTCACACTGAGGATACTAGGAGTTTCTGGAATATTCCTGAGGGTAAGTTGGCATTAGGACCCACAGGGAGACAGATAACCACATATCAGAGCTGAGTAGCCATGGTACATCCTCTAAATGTGATAACGGCATCTGGTGGCCATGTTAGTTTCCAATATCATCTAGAACTAGCTTGGGCATGGAATATTCAAGACTAGGTCATGGGTAATCTTCATCATACCGTGTAGATCCCAAAACAAAGTCAGCGAGGCCAAAACTAGTTGGTCTTGTTCTACAATGTTTCTTTGTACTGCACTGGGAACAGCATCTGGTGTTTTTTTGAATGGAGGCCAAGAGTAGCCATTCTGTTGGCCAGTTGCTGAGGGAGCCCAGGCTCTCAACTACAGTGCCACTAGGCTTAAGAATAGGGCCTCTGGTCACCAACCTCTTTCTTGTGGTGTCACTGGCCACGGGACGCCCATAGTTTCATCTCATAAAGTAGTAGTGTGGCTTCTGCTCACACTGGCATGTTCCTTTCCAATTTTACCTCAGAAAACAGCAGCGAGGCAGCAGTGACTCATAAGGCTGCTGCAGAGCCCTACCTGTAAGTGCTGAAAAGAAAGGTTATGAGTGGATTGCTTGGTGCCAAAGATGGATGGAATATTAATAGCACATAGTTCTCTCTTTCATGGGGCGAGCTTACATTTGCTGTTCAGTTTTGGAGATGCCTAGCTGTATGTTCTGTTTCTGGATAGACATCCCTTCTTATGTGGAAGGAGGTTCTTCTTGGGTTATTTGGGATATGCATGGGGATCCTCATAGATGGACCTTAAAGAAAGTGGTATGACCAGGACCAAGGGAGGCAGTGGATGTAGGGGCCATTGTACATTAGGGATGAGCATCAGTGATTCAGCATATGAGGCCATGTATGTTAGGGCATGGCAGCCTGAGACCTGATCTCTATGTGTTAGTGATTGACAGTGGCCAATGGCCACAAGAGGGGAAAAGGACATCCTTGGGCTCAGGTGTCAGCTCAAGCTGGTTTCGCTCCATATTCCTGCCATCACACCCAGATCCTGTGGAAGAATGAAAGAAAAGGGTTTTTTTTTTTAATTGTATATGGTTATTTTAGTTTGGGGGTTTTGGTGTTGCTATTGTTGCTTATTTGTTTTTAGCTTTTTTAGACAGAGGTATAACAGGCGGGGCTCCATCTTGTCATACAGATGAAACTCTTGATCCTCCTCCGTCAAGCTTCTGGGTATTAGCAGGTGTGAGCTATCATGTTGGCCAGGGATGGCGTGGTCCTCAATCCACCGCAAACAGCAATGTGTGAGTGCATTAGCAGTACCCACTCCAGGAGTTTTCTAGCCCTCTTATGTGCGGAAAATATTCACAGAGGTTAACAGATTCATCTCTATGAAATTAAGGCATACTTGAAAAAGATTAGCAAAGAATTGAAAATGTTTTTAAATGACCGATGTGTACATGGGATTTGTCTTCTTCACTTCTTTATTATGAACATTTATTTATTTATTTATTTATTTATTTATTTATTTATTTATTTCTGAGTGTTTGGGAAGAACCCAGCATACCTCACAACTCGGCATGGGCTTGACCATTGAGCTACACTTCCAATCACCCAAATAATTTTGTTTTGGGAGGTCAATGATCACCATAAAGCTCTCTGTGTGTATGGTTTGTGTGTATGTACTTTTGTGTGTGATGTATACACATTTGGAGGCTAGAGGTTGTCATTGGCTCTCTAGCTCTCTTGTGTTCCACTCTATTTTTTTATATCAGGTCTCCCACTGAACCCAGAGTCTACCATTTCACCTGGACTGGATGGCCAGCAATGTCCTAGGATGTTTGTCTTTGTACCCCCAATACTGGGGTCACAGACATGCACCACTGTGGCCTAGCTTTTATAGGGTTGTTAGGGGATCCAGACTAAGGCCTTTGTGTGTGTAGCAAGCCCCTTTACCCACTGAGCCATCTTCCCTGTCCTCATCCTTTAATTTTTGTGCCTTACATCTTTTGGGTTTTTTTTTTTAAGTGTCAAGTCACACTTATACTTTAATTGGTAATGAGGAATTTGCATTTCTAAAAAAAAAAGTACAGGAAGTTACAAAAAGAAAAAAATATGATCATGCGACTTAAAGATGAATTTCCATATTTTCCCTCACTCTTGATAAATATGCCTGGAATGAGATCCAAAGCCCACAGAAGCCTTTTGTCCCAGCATTAACCCAGCAACCTGCCTGTCAAAGGCACATGTGCCCTGTTCTGCAAACCCTGGTATTTTCCCCCCTTGGTATACAAAGCAAATGGAACATGGAAGCAAATGGCCCTGCATGGCTGTGTTTAAATTAATCATATGCTTTCTTACGAAAAGTAAAATAAACAATCTTCAAGCACAGCTACTGTGGAGTATTTACCCAATTATTTTTAAGCTGGGAAAATAAGGCCCAGAGTGTCTATTAGGCACGTCGTAACACTGCAGTCACATCATTTAGTGCGTCTGTTGACCGCTTCCATACACTCGGGAATTTTAAAATCCTACCAATTGCTGTCCCCATCCCTTAATGATTCAGCTTTAGAGTGCGGAGGCTGCAGGGTGGGGCAAAGGGGCTGTGTCCCTTGCGGACTGCCTTGAGTATTAGAGCTGGCAGTGTTCAGCAAGCTATTGATTACATAGTAAAACTTCACTGTTGCCGGCTAATCTGAGGAGGAGGATTGGCCATTCGGGAAAGCTGTCAGTAAACTCCTTTTAGAATGATACAGTGTTTGATTTGTTTACTAGTCTGTACCCTGACTTGCTTCCCTAACCTTTTTACTGGCCACAGAGAGCAGTTGCAGGCTTTGAGGAAGTCTGAGCAAGGGCAGGCATTAGGGGAAACTAAGGAGTTAAGAGTCATGTCGTGTAACGATGTCTTAGTGGTTATTTATTTGTTTTATTCTTCCATACTTAGGAACATGGTGGGAAGAATTTCTGCACGACACAAAATGGCCTCTTGTACTTGCCTTAATGTACTCCAAAAAAGGAAAAAGAAAAAGAAATGGGGTCAAGGTCAGGGGAACAGAACGATGGAGAATGGGCCAAGTTCATTCATCCCTTCTCTGTAGCTTTGTGTGTGGTAGAATATTTTTGTAATAAAATGTTAGGGTTTTTTTTTTAAGGTAAATATAAGGATACAGTAGCATGCACCCGGGTGAAAGCCCATGGAGAAGTTTGGCTGTTACCTTCAGCAGGGCACCACTAGTTCAGAGAGCATTCTTAGGTTGGTTGAAGGGTACAGAGGTGTATTGTCCTCTGTGCTTTATACTCCTCAGAAGTGTAATTGTTTATGTTCACTGTGTATTTTATAAACATAAAATGTGAAGCTAAGCATTCTAGCTCTCTCTCACACACACACATACACATACACACACAATAAATAAATAAAGTTTTAATATGAACTAGCCCATGAGAAGTACTTGACTCATATGCATGTGTTTGTGTGTGTGCATGTGTGTGCCTGTATGAGTGTATATTTGTGCATGAGTGTGTACATTGTGCGTGTCTGTCTGTGTGTGTGTGTGTGTGTGCATACACATGTGTGAGCTCTTTAAATGCTGTCTTCTGCCAGTGGACTGACTGAGAGAAGAACTAGATAAGTGAATGGGCCAATCTAAATGTCTTTTAATATATCTCAGAAGAGAAGAAAGACCATGAATAGATACAAACTTCAGCTTCTTAAGCTTTATGTCAAAGCACTATATCCTAACCAACATCCCTTTAATATAATAAATTTAGAACATACACAAATATAATAAACATATTAAATATATGTGAAGCACCATGAAGCCCTTTCTGTTGCAAAGGTCTAGACATTTCCCTTCATAAATGCTATATGGATATCTGAGTTCCTTTATAGTGTTTTGGCTGACAGCAAATGACCTTTCATGAGACAGACATAGATCTTACCAGTCACACACCTTCCCGGGGGGCAGCGGGGTATAAATTCACCAGGCCTCTTCTGCTTTGGGCTTCAGACAACCAGTGGAAAAGTGTTATTTCAAGGAATGGCTAGATGGTCACATCTGGCCAGAATTACCTTTCTAATGTCTGGGTGTTAAAGAGCTACAGCAACTAACACGGAGATAATGAAGCAGCCTTCTGCCTTTTAGGTCTCTATTTTAATCTTTGTGGTTTGTAGTAACAAACATGGAGTGACTGTAGAGATGGCCAGTGAGGGACGAATATGCTGGTCTGAAACGTATGTCACAGCCCCGGTTACTGGCTTGAGCCATGGAAGGATGAAACGTATCTAGCTTTAGGCTCAGCTGCGTCTAGACATTCAGGACACTGAACACTGGTCCCTGCATGCCTTCACTGTGACGAACTCTGTGGGCTTCAGGAGGTGGGGAGCACTTCTTCCTGTGAACCACCAGAAGTGGCCCCTGGCGCTTCATGATCAATCCTATCAGCTCAGCAACCTCCCTGGTGAGTTAAACCATCTTACAGAGGGCACCCATTGCCTCCCTTTAGGTCATCTGCCATTTCCGCCTAAACTAACCACTAGCACCAAAGGTCTGCAACAATCTGGTTGGCCAGGCCTCCGGTCATGAGGTATAAGCTCAGCATTAAATGGATGGACACAGCTCCAGATAACCGTGTAGAGAGAGGACCCAAGGATAGGTGTCCAGGGAAAAGGAAGTGTAGAGCTCTTGGCTTGACTGAGTATGGCACAGGCCGAGGCTGGAAGGAGTTGCGCTCCACATAGTTACAGCATATGGATTTGCCAATGACCTTACTTCGACAGCTTGCAACCTTCTGTGGGGAATGTGTGTTCATGAGCAAGTGAACTGACACATCTCTCTGCTCCTCCTCGGCTGCTAGAGTGCTGGTTCCCCACACTTGGAGCTACTAGTTCATGCCATGTTACCAGTTTAGGATCACACTCTCCTTATATCTGAGGCCATGAGTATTGTCGCTCCACAGTGACACCAAAAATTTATTTTTTATAACCATGGCACACCTGCCAGCTCCCTTTCATGAAGCTTTCAGAAACAAAGTTGGAGTATGGCGGGAGTGTGCAGCCTTCTCTGGGGCCAGGAATGTTGGCTGAACTTGTGAGAGCCTTGTGCTCTCTTGGGAGCCCTCTAGGGCCTAAGAGATGGAGGTCTGGCCACCCTCCTCCCACTCTGTCAGATTTCATTCTGTGTCACATTTCCCATGAGAAATAAGTCTGCACAATTTAAGAGGAAAAGAAAGAGTTGAAACCCTTACAGTTTAAACCTCGTACATCCTCATCCTTAAGGGCTCTGGGAGGCAAGTGGGCCTGTCTGCTCAGGCATCAAAGTGTCAGGAGCACACCGCACTCCCCACTGCCTCTCATTTTAAGTATTTCTCTCCTCTACTCGCCTCCCTCCAAGTGACTACAAAGAAGATTTAGCCTAAACATCTCTGCAGCCCTCAGTCACTGACAACAGCCCTGTGCAAACAGGCATTGGATGAAAATTCCTCACCTAGCTTTAGATAATCAGCCAATGCCATATTTTCCAGGTCAGGCATGGAACCGAAGTCATCAACTTAAATGCTTCTCAGATCGCAGAGACCAATCCTAAGTGTGAGCATAGGGGAAGGTGGTGACAGGGTGAGGAACATGGCTGCTCCTGTGACATAAGCTGGGACTTGCGGCCAGCTGTTGTAGTGATGAGGAAACAGCCATGGCACTTTTGTGTTGGCAAAAGAAGACCAAAATCTGAATGTCCCTGTTTAGTATTCTGTTACCAGCCCTGAAAAAGACATACTCCAAGAGTAGAAATGGGACTTCACCCCAGTTCTCAGAAACAGTACGGTGGCTCTTTTGACTACACTGTATGGCTTTCTTTTGGAGGAAGAGGTCTGGAGAAGGATGGATTCGATGGAGAAATCCTGATAAATTCTGGGTCTCAGATCTGGTCAGAAACCTGCTGCATGAGACACTACTTTCTTCCCAGTGACTGTGGAACTCCTTGTCCTGAGTTGGTGTCTACCTCCCATGATGTTGTACTGACAGTTTAAAATCTCTCCTGGAGATGGGCTGTGGCCACCAGCTTGTGGCATGATTTTACATCCTGTTGAATGGGAGCCTAGTAGTCCAGCAGAAAGCATCTAGACACCAAGATTCCCCTCCTGGACATATATGCCATGGGGAAAGTGGCAAAGGGCCCCCAGGGAGCCGTTGAGTACTTTATAGGCTAATCTGAGTGCAGTTCTCAAGGTTGCAAATGGCATGGGCTGCAGGAATTCCTCCTAAGCACCCCAGAGAGAATTAAGATGGAAAACACTGAGTCTTGTAACCCGAGCAGGAGTCTGCATGGTGCAGGGGCTTCTTGCAGCCTGCCTGCCAGGAGGCCAGAGGGCTACACTTGTGAACTCAGTAAATGAGGCAGCTGGGAATCACAGCCACATTCCTGAGCTTTCCTGGAGAGAGCTGAACTGCCCCTGAACCTGGAGTGTTCGCCTGGCAGGTTCATGCTGGCCCCTGATGTCATTTCAGCATGCATGTGAGGCACAGGAAAGAGAAGCTCTGTGCTCTGAAGGGCTGCCTGCCGTGCCTGGACTGACTTCTAGCCAGGGAGCCCTTGACCGCTGTTTTCTTTGGCATCAAACTGGGCTGAGTTGCTTGAATTCCCTTTGAAGTTCAGGGGCTTGGGGAGAGCAGTAGCACAGCCTACATTCTTTACTCCTGAAAGCAGGCACCGGGGTCTGGGGGTATGGAGCTGTCAAGAACCAGGCCTTTGTTGGAAAGGTCATTTTGGTGTGACTACGGCTTCAGAGTCTAGTCTTTCTCCCTCTGATGCCTTACAGGTTGCTTCAGCAGCAAAGCCAAGCCCATATCCCCAGGCCTTGTTGACTTGCTTGCTGGAGAATGCTTGGCTGGAGAATTGCTGAAGAAAAGCCCTTTGTGTGTTCATACAAGGACAAGGATTTTTGCCCACTTTGGCTGCTGTGCAGGTGCTGATGTGGAAAGAGACCAGAAATGTCCCTATCCCAACAGAGAGAATTATGAGAGACCAGGCTCTTCCCCAGCCCCAGCTCAGGTGCACCTAGATCTAAACCCCTCACCTGTTGATTGCCACGCCCAAGAGGAGTCAATAGAAGAGCAATGGTCTTGTAGCATGTGAGGTTCACATGTGCAGGCTGGGAGTCAGCCTTTGGGACAGAGTGGACAGCACTGCTTTAGCCATATAAAAGCATTGTACATGGGTCCTCGAAAGCAGACTCTCTGAGAAGTTCCAGGAGAGAGAGAGGGGGGGCTGTTGCTGTGCCTGAGCATGATGGTGCAAAGAGTTAAGAGAAAAACGGTGTCTGTAAGGTTCTGGGTGGTTTTCTTGACTTGACACAAACCCAGATATATCTGGGAAGAAGGGATCTCAATTGAGGGATTGCCTCCATCAGACTGGCCCGTAGGCAAAGTCTGTGGGAGCATTTTTCTTGCTTGATGATTGATATATGAGAACTCAGCCCATTGGCGTACTGAGACCCCTGGGCAGGTTGTGCTGGGTTGTTTTAGAAAGCTGGTTGAGCGAGCCATGGGGACGAGGCTAGAAAGCAGGCCTCCTCCGTGGCCTGTGCTCCAGTTCCTTCCCTGCTTGAGTTTCTGCTTGGCTCAGTGACAGCTGTGATCAGGACATGTAAGCCAAACACACCTCGTCCTCCCCAGCTTGCTGTTGACCGTGCTGTTGGATCGCAGCCTTAGAGACCTAGCTCCTACATGTCAGTAGGGCAGACAGCACCAATTAACATGAACTCATGAAAGGAATGCTTTTCCTTTAGTGAATCTTTACAGTTACATTGAAGGGTTGTGATCATAAAGAACACACCTGATTCCACAATCAGCTCCTGAAACTGGATTTTCATTTTGTAGTCCCATGGAGGGGCTGGAGACATATTCTGAGCCATCTCTTGTGTTGGGCACATGGAGAGGGTTGTGATCTGACTTCAGGCCATGCTAGGACCATCTCCTTTTTATTTTGTCTTCTGTGGAATACTTCCTAAGTCTTCCTTGCTGCTTTGAACTATTTCTTACAGGACAGTGCCATTGAGTGACCCTTATTCACATAGTTGGAGTATCAACACTGTGCTAGTTGCTCATGACACAGGAGTAACTAAGGGACCAGCCATGTCATTTGCAGGCCTCAGCATGAAGTGAAAAAATAAGAAGCTCCATTGTTTTGTAAAACCAGAAAAAAAAAACATTATGAAAGGTATTAAAATCTAAAGCTTTCTCTTTGCTTCCCTGGCCTCTGTCTACTTGTCATGATTTTGCTGTGTGGTATCATCTTCCTTGGGCAGGGAGATAGGGATGAAAAGGGCCTGTGTCAGGGGCCCCTCCCTCACCAGCCCACCTGCTGCCGTGTCCTGTTAGTGCCTGTCCCCTTGGTAAGGCCAGGGAAATCTAGCAAGGTGTCTCCCCAAAGCATGGGCTCCTGGCTCTGGTCCACAGTCAGTGAGTGACTGAACCGCACAGTTGCTCCAACCATATGCCAGGGTGTGGGAGGCTTACAGAGAACACAGTGACACCGCCTGCCCCACCCCAGTGTACCACAAGTACAAACATCTTACCCCAACCATGTCCATGCCCAGGCCCCACCAAGGTTGGAGATAAGCCACAGAAGCAGGAAGAGGAAGCCGGGCAGAACCCTTAAAGGGACTACACCAGAGCCGTGTATCTGTTGCATGCTTCACAGAGTCGTTGAATTCCCCTTACAAACCATACCTGTACAGATAAAATTCGAAGATTTTCAAGGTAGTGACTATAAAACATTGAGCCCCCACACAGGGTCTCTTTAAGTATAAGAAGCCAGGTCTGTTGGTTTGAAAAGCAGAAGATAGAGATATGATTCCTAGCCCAGTAAATACAATTTCCACTAATTAGGGCTAGGTAAGTAGTAAGAAGGTCTAGACAAAAACAGATTAAAAACAAAACAAAAAACAAAAACTGGAAATGTCATTTAAGACAAGATCCAAGCTCAAAAGTATTCGTCAGGGTTCGAGTTGGGAAAGTTGTTCCAGGCAGAGGGAACAGCAGCTTCGACATCCACCATGTGGGAAAGAGGTTGGCTCGTTGAGGAGACTGGAAGGAAGCGCTGGGTCTGGGTGTTGGTATTGGAGAAGAGGCTTCTGGGAGAGAATGGGAAAGAGTGGGGATCAGGGAGCACCTGAGAGTCAGGAGCAGTGTTTAGCTCTCTGCCAAATGTGAGCTGTGCTCCTCAGACAGACCGTCTCTGCCATAGTGGCCGAACCTACTGCAACTACACTCACAAAATGAACGGCGATTCATCATCAGTTCCCGTAAGTGGTCCCCGTACCTCTCTACCCCTTCCCGCTGCAGTTAATTTGTTCCTGAGAAGCATAGCCTTCCAGCCCAAGGAAATCTCTAACAGAAAACATGTAGAGTTGAGTTCGTTTGGTTCCTCCTTCTAAAGGGGGTTTCACTGGGCAGATAGGGGACCAAGTGCTGGCCCATCTGTTGAAGGTAATCTAAAAATCTTAGCATGCTCCGTACTTTCCATTTACCTCCTTGAAATAGAAAAGTCCCGTGTCTCCATCGCAACCTCACAAGAAAGTGCTTATCTGAAATTGGGTAAAGTCAGCCCACAGCAGGTACATAGTACAGCTCTTTGCCTAGTGCTGCTAGGAGATAAGAGAGCAGTTTCTAGGTTCCCACCAGGGGATAGTGCTGAGAGCCTTGCCCTAGCACGGAGCAGCCTGAAAGGTGAATGCTTTGAGTAATGAAAAGCAAAAGGTCCCACTCTGGGCACCAAGTGCGAAATAGGCAGATCACATGGGGCCAGGCTGAGTGCCGGAATTTGCTGCAAAGAGAGACACAGAAATTACCCAGCCTGCAAAATAGCTGATTTTAGATGCTTGGAGAAAGTTGTAATTGTGGATGCCTTGACTGTTTAATGGGGTATCTTCGTCCTGGATTTGTAAGAGAACAAACAAAAAAGATTTCAAACAGAGAAGAAAGCTTAGTGTCACACGAGAATGGGACTCCAAAATGGCCAGAGAAAGTCCCAGAAGTAATTAACCGGGATCTGGTAATTGTTACATCTTCAGCCTGTGTGTTGAGATGAACTGATTAGGGCATCTCTCAGAAAAAGGAGAGAGAAGCTTCCTGGGAGGCATTAGGGAGTAGGTTCCCCAGCTCCATTTCACTTTTTAGGTACTTATTTTATGGATGGCTTTTCCCTCCCATAACAAAAGAATCATTTGTTTTCCCTTAAAGACCTTGACCCTGTAATCAGACTGAACTCAATGCTATTTAAAATCAATTCCATTTCTTTACAAGAGAAGGTGCCTCAAATTTTAGGACATGATGCCATCACTTAGGAAACAGCTCCGTACGTCTGCCCATCGGCAAGCTGACACGTAGAATACCCCATCAAAAACCAGTTAATAAAACTGGATCTCATCATATTCACTAGGAAAATCTATTTGAGTTCTATTTGATAGGAAGTTGGGGTATTTGTGTTTCAAGCCATCATTGGAAAGATTTTGTTCCCTTAAGTATATTAGGCAACAACTTCAGAGTAAGTAAAGGTGTAGTCTATATTAGATCATAGATTTAAGGCAATTTCTTAGGCTGATTCCTTCATATCTTTCCAATCCCTTTGAGATATTTAGTCTCCCCCGCATGAAGTAAAGCAGATGACCTTTGACACGTCTAATGCTGATGTTATACATGGCCCATTCAATCTGTTACTGGAAGCTTCATGAATGATCAAAATATACCCCAGCCCTGCCACTCGACTCACCCAAATGCTGTATTTTAGAAACTCTCATTTTACCCAAAGAGTTAAACGTGTGGTGGTGTTTTTATTTTTTAAAAAGGAGTGATAAAATATAGGTAAGACTCAACCACCTTGGCCATCTTTCTATGCACAGTTCTGCAGCCTCCATTGCTCCTCACGACTATCTTTCTTCCTACATACTCTTCCATTGCCCCAACAGACACTCTGGAACCATTAAGCAGAATTTTTTTGTTTGTTTCTGTTGGTTGGTTTAATGAGGCTGTTTGAGATTTTCTAAAAATTGGCTTGGTGTTTCCCCCGCCCCACCCCCCTGCCTCTTTGGTCTGTGTGCCCTCAGGCTCTAACTCATGTCAAGTCCCAGCTGTGTACTTGTCCCTGGATGGGAATCCCAGCCCTCCCATCATGGGCTCTTATACAGGCCATAGAGCTTGTAGTTATTGCCCATCAGAGTCAGGTTTGAGCCATTGACCTAAAAGCCAGCCACTCATGTCTCCCAGGCCCCACTGTGGTCACGCGCCTCTTTTTGTTAACTTCTCCCACCACTGAGCCAATCCTTGCAGTGGGTTCTTTTCAGCCTTTACTTCCTCTGATGAAGATGAAGGTGTTTTTGTACCAGAGCTTCTCGGCCACATCCTGTGCTGTGTGCTAGCAGGGACAGAGTTAATGGGTTTAAATTCACATAAAGAACTTGAAAGCAGCAAGTCACACACACACACACACACACACACACACACACACACACACACACACACACTCTCTCTCTCTCTCTCTCTCTCATTGCCAAACATATAGTTAATTACTTGATGTGGATGCTTTGTGGATGGACTCTTGGTCGCTAATATGTATCCACATCATTTTTGCTTTGCACGTGTGCTTTTCCTAACTTCTTGCTCAACTTTAACATAGAGATGAATCCTCTGGTGTACAATAGCCACTGCTCCCCAGTAGACTTAATTTATTGTCACATTTTGTACCCTACAAACATGTCTCTGGGTGCAGCTTTAAAAAATAAAAATGAGCATTTTAATCGTCTTACAGTTTAAAGTGATCATTTTCTACTACCAGGGTATTGGCATTGGCAAAGGTATTTTTTTGGGGTCTTGAAAGCAGTAACTCTGTCCAGGCTGGAGCCTAATTCATATATTTATAGACATACAGAATAATACATGTGCGCGCGCACACACACACACACACACACACACACACACACACACACACACATACACAATCTACTGAGTCCATCTTATATCATTCATATGTATATGTGTTTAGGGCTGACCACTTAAGGTTGGATAACCTACCATGGGGATCATCCCTGGTAAAGACTGATTCTCTCAACAGCCATTAGCTGCCTATAGCTCTTCATCTAGTGTCTGGGCCTTGTGATGTTACCCACATCCAACTGGAATGTCAGCTGGTGTCGTCATTGTACAGGTTTTGTTTTGGTACCCAAACAGTATAGGAAAACTTCAACCAGGAACACCCTGGATTTAGAAGTGCTATGTGAACTACTGGAATATTCTTCCCCTATTAGCTTGAATTCTATAAGGACACCACTCTGCAAAGACACTCCCTTGAGTTAGGGTGAACTTCCTAATCGTGTAAACGATGCTATTGAAATATTAAAAGGTAATTTTATCAAGTGGCTATGCCTTTCCTTGGGCTCCAAAAGCCCATGAAGCATCTCATTTCGTGCTCACAGCAGTCTTGAGGCAGGTGTCCTCGTTCTCTTTGTTTTATGGAGCAGAGGGCTAAGTCCAGCTGGCAAGCTGTTTTTCATGGCTCCTTGGGGACAGAGGGAGAAAGGTTGGACTCTGAGCTTCTTCTGACTTCATTCTTAAGGTCGGCTCACTCTACTCTCATCTCCCTTCCTCTGGGAGATCATCCTCTCTTCCTGATTCCAGGACCTGCCTTTGTACTCACAAAGAAGCCTGTTGCACCCAGATCCTAGACCTGAACACATGAGTCAGACTCACTGGGAGGAGACATTAGACTCATTTCTATAGAGGACTTGGAAGTTGTGAATTTGTAACTCACATGTTCACATGCACTGCCTATAGAGAACTGGGCTGTGTTCTCAGCAGCAAGTTTCTGTACTTTGCCCTTCCCAGGGCCTTTTTTTTCCCTTCCAGGTAGCTCTGTGCCCACCTCCTGTCCTCTAGCAGAAGTAAAGCTGAAGAAAGCAACTGCCTCCTGCTTGATTTTCTTTCTATACTGGAGTCCAGCTTCCTCCTCCAGCATCTCGGTAGGTCTTTTGGTTAAGGACATGTGTGGAGGGCTCAACTTTCATATCCAGCAGGCACCCTGTCATCTAGGGCACACTGACCAAGCTGATCACTTCCCTGGACAGCAGGCCTCTGACCTCATTACTCCATTGCGTGTTCAGATCATCTCATGGGATTTGTAGCTACCAGGTCACCACAGCCTGATCCAGAGCCGAGACCCAAAGTTCTGCCTATGGCTGACACATCTCTGCTGCACTTCAAACCCTAGCAGGGTAAATCCAGACTCTGCCTCTCCCTGCTGTCTTTCTCTAGTTTCTCTGCCTCCCCAGGCTTACTGAACACAGCACGTCTTCAGATGTTCTAGGGTCTGTTTCTTACTCAGCCAGCAGCTCCTGCCCACACCCATTTCCTGTTTGCTTCCTGTCTTCCTTTCTATGTGTGGCCTAAGACTCCCATCACTTTTGCCAGGACTATTGTACCTCCTTCCTGATTCGCTTTCTTCTTCCCTCCCTCCTTCCTCCCCTTCCTTCCTTCCTTTCTTCCTTTCATTCTTTCTCATCCTTCCTTCATTTTTTCCTACCTCCACTCTTCTCTTTGTAATAGTCTCAAGCATTATGATTTCCCTAAATCTCCACTTGTATGTCTCTTCCTTATGAGACATTCCTAAGTCCCATTGGAGAATAGAGTTGATTACTACACACAACCTCCACGTACCTCCTCGGCCTTTCCCATCTCTATTGCCTTCTCTGCACCACCCAGACTTTATGAGGCATCCATGCTGCCTCCCAAATGCACCAGGGAGTGCGTCCTTGTGTCCATGTTCTTCTCTATCTGAGACACCCTTCCCGACCTCCTCAGGTAAGCCTACCTCCTCTTCACACCAGTCGGGTTGCACTTTTCATTTCTAGCAAAGGGACTAGGCTCATTGACTTTCTGTCTTTCCCCCAGAAAACAAATCAGGCAAAAGTAGAGAGAGTTGCTGCCAGCTCTGAAGCTTACGTGGGTCATGAATAGGTCACCGATACAGTTTAGCAGCCACTTTCCCTCTACTGTAGCTACTGTGATTTCTGTGATTTAAAAAAAAAAAATACATGACAAACACAACTTAAAGAAGGAAAGGCTTATTTTTGCTCTCAGTTTGAGGGAAGCAGGGTGTGAGGTGGCCAGTCGTATCTCATCCAAGGTCGAAGTGGGGAGAGAGAGGAGTGCTGGGGATCACCTCTTTCCCCCTTGTCTTTAGTATGGCACCTGTGGAGTAGTGCCAGCCACACTCAGGTGGGTCTTTCTTGGTCAGTTAAACCATCTGGACACACCCTACTGACACATCCAGAGGTGTTTTCCTGGGTCAAGTTGACAATGAGTTTAACTGTCACATCCATTGGCCCTCTTTGCAAGAGCATGCAGTCCCACAGGGGACTGTGGGCAGAATTATAACTGTGGTGTCTCCTAAATCCTTCCAGACTATTCCTCTGTGAGGTCTGAGCTGTGAATAATGCGATCAACCAGATTATTTGCTTTAACTTGTGGCCCATGTGCCTATTTGATGTCACCACTCCCTACCCTTTAATGAATAGGTATGTGCTTGATTGCATGGAAGCCACTTTCCCCAGACATGAGAGAGGGGCAGGAAGCTTAAAAGAGCTTCCACAATATCCTCTGAGGAACACAAAATGAATTTGTTCCCTCTGTAAACACTGCAGAGCTTGGGAACTTGGCATCCTTCTTTCCTGGGACAGTCAACAGTACTATATAGTAACAGCCTGCTGCTGGAAATCTTGCCTGGCTGTAATCGGTCACTTGCTTCCATACACCTCATTGTCATGCTAGCTCCAGCAGATGGACTCCACCTGTCCTAGGTAGCGTTTTTCACTGCTGTGATGAAAACTCATGACCAAAAGCAAGTCGGAGGGGAAAGGGTTTGCTTGGCTTACATTTGCACATCACCGAAGGAAGCCAGGACAGGAACTCAAACAGGCCAGGAACCTGGAGGTAGCAGCTGATACAGAGGCCATGGAGGGGTGCTGCTGACTGGCTTGCTCACCCATGGCTTGCTCAGCCTGCTTTCTTATAGACCACCAGTGCAGGGAAGACCCCACTCACAGTAGGCTGGGTCCTCCCCCATCAATTACTAATTTGTTAAAAGATGCCCTACAGCTGATCTTATGGAGGTCCTTTCTCAATTGAAGTTCCCTCCTTTCAGATAACACCAGCTTGTGTCAAGTTGACATAAAACTAGCCAGCACAGGGACAAATCAGTTCATGAAAGCCCCATGTCTGTAGATTCTCACAAATGGCTTCAAAATAAAGCTTTTCCCTTTTAATCCTTGTGGATCGTTTCTGGTGGTTTTCTTCCCTCTGAGTGTCCCCCCAAGAGACCCTGGGGTGCATACTGTTTCTGTGAGAATCACAGTCACCTTTATTTCTTTAACTGACCTCCTCTAAAGTACGGAGCAGTATCCTCTCCAGGTCCGGAGTATGAAGCAGAGGCAAGGCATCTCTCCTCCGCTCTCTAATGCACTGGAGTTTAATGAGCAGTAGAGCAAGTACCATTGAGAGCAGTTTCCTAAGCCCTCTGCTGTCCAAAGGAAAGCCGATGGTATGTGCTGATGCAGGCTGGAAAGCCGTGTTCATTCCGGATCGAGCCGGGCAGGAACAGTAGCTCCTGAATCTGTCCCAAGGAAAGATGGGGTCATGACTCTGAGATGCTCACTGCGCGTGCTGTCTGCAGCACACTGGGCCCTTTGCTTGTGCTGGTGGAGCATGAGGTACACCAGTCCTCCTTCATGGCGTATGTATTTAGCTAGCTAATTTCACCGACCCAGCAGCGTCTATACATTTTGAAGGGAGCTTTCTCTTCGTACGTCTCCTGGGTGCTGAAGCATCTTTGGTGTAAGTAATTTTTTGTGTGTTAGACTACCAGATGTTTTTTAAAAAGTGAAAATTAGTATTTTAAACAACTAGGCACGCACATGTTTTTGACTCTTCTGAAACAGCGTAAGTAAGTGATGGTAAATGTGGAGAAAGGGGTTGCCTGTTAGCTTTTTAACACGACAAAGGGGGTGGAATCTCCAGCAGGGTCCTTGTTAGTGACCTCTTCTCTCCCCAGGGTTCTCCCCTGGGGGTGAGGGTAGAGTTCTTGAGTCCTGTGGAACACATCCAACCTTTTTTCTCTTATTGAATTGCTTCAACCTAATGAACTAGACTCGTAATGATATGAATAGAAGTGTTCTTCAGATAAATTATAAATTTAATACAGTCAAATAGGCATGGCCCGTTAATACACAAAATGAGCTTGATAGGGAACAGCCAACCCTTGCACGTTCTCATTCTATACCCACGCCAGTCACCGCTAGCCCACCCATGCAGAGTCCTCTCGATGTGCCACTCCAGTCACCGCTAGCCCACGCATGCAGAGTCCTCTCCGTGTGCCACGCCACTCACCGCTAGCCCACGCATGCAGAGTCCTCTCCGTGTGCCACGCCAGGCATCAAGTGCAGTTAGTCAAAGAGGCCCTCGGTGTTGAAAACTACTTACCAGCTTTGCATACCGGAAAGAACCCTTAGCTGAGACTTAAAAACAAAGCATTTGTTTTGTATGTGTTTACGTATATGTGTGCGGAGGCACATACATCCTAAGGCACATATGTGGTGGCCAGAGGACAACCTTGGGGAATCAGTTCTCTCCTTCTCCCATACGGGTCCCAGGGATCGAACTCGAGTCGTCAGGGTTAGCAGCAAGCCTTTGCCTGCTCAGCCCTCTCTCTAGTCTCACTGAGACTCTTGCTAAAAGCACCATCTAAATTGTATGAGAAACTTGATTTGAATACTCCTCCCACTTTTTCCAAAAGTACAAGATTGTCTGCACGTGGACCAAATGTACATCTGTGTGCCCAGCAATTTGCCCCAGGGGGAAGTAGAATCCTGCTACCCTGCCTTCCTAGCTACAATCAGTTGTGTTTTCTCCTTTTCTTGCTATTTAACAGTAATGGGACAAGACATCTGTGATTGACGTCATACCTTGGAATGGGTAGTGTAACTCTAACTAAAGAAAAAAGAACAGTTCCTCTGTGCCTGTGTGTGTGTGTGTGTGTGTGTGTGTGTGTGTGTGTGTGTGTGTGTGCGTGTGTGTGTGTGACTGCACACGTGGAGTGTAGAAGCCAGAAGAGCAGTTTGCGGATTTGACTTCTACTTTTACATGGATTCCAGGGGTCAAACCAGTTTGCCCAGCCTGTGCTGCTGCACCTTTTGGGAGAGAGGTAGCACTCACAGCCTTCCTTTTCAATGAGTCTTTGGCCATCACTGAAGTAGCCTGGCCTGAGAGGACAAAGCTTTGTAAGACAGGCATGAGGCACTGTAATAGTTACTGTTCTCGGTGCTGCTTCAAAATATCCAAACAGCATGAGGGCGAGAGGATTTCTTTTATTCGTGCTACGTTTTAGAGGTTTCTGTTCATGTTTTCTTGGCAGCAGGCATCATGAAAGTGTGATGGCACGGCAGAGAAGGTTCTCCATGGTAAGTGACAATCAGAGAACATGACAAGAAGGGGCAGGGACAACATACCCTCGAGGACTGGCCCACAGTGACCTTCTTCCACCAACCTGATCCCATGTCCTAAAGTTTCTCAAAAGCCCCCCCATCCAAGGTTCAAACACATGAGCCCGGCCATAACAAGTCCTGACTAGACCCCATGTCCAGGAAGAATAGGATATGTGTGGACAGCATGGGCTGGCAGATAACTAGACTTCACCTAGGAAGCCTTCTACTTCGGAGAAATGCTTGTGTGCAGAACACCAGAAATATGAGACAGCTTGTCTGGATACTGGGCCAGCTCCATTTCAACAGAGGCTCAGAAGGTCAGGTGAAATAGCATACCAGATCGCAAGGGGCCCACCCTGGGTGCAGGCTCGATAGCCCATAGGCCACAATTTTAATAGCAGGGTCTTCATCTAAGATGGCTTCATGGCCCAATTGTTTGGGGATCATGGCTCTGTTTGACAGGCAGTCACCTGATAAGGAGTATTAATACAGTTATTAATAGGTAGGCTCTAGCTTTAGGTCTTAGCCCAAGGAAGGTAGTTTGAACTTCTCTGTAATTGGATTGCTTCCAATAAAATTGCATTACAAACAAAAGGGTTTATTGGAACACCTGGTGCCTGGATTTGTATTAGAATTATATTCTAGTGCATTACACTTGTGCCTTGTCCCTAACCTAATTTTCTTTCCTGACCCCACCTACCATCTTAGCTCTCCTCTTCCCCTACTACCTCTAGCTACATGTGAATAACAGCCTCTGTTTTTCTTTTTTAAATTGCATACACTACAGGACTCCCCATGAATGTGATCTGAGCTGCCTCTATATTCCTCCTAGGCTTGGCTCAAGGCAAGGCGAGAGGGGGCAGCTACAGAGTTTCTTTGAGATGCCCCGTTACCTAGTTATGATGTGGGTGGAAGTAGGTTTGACCCTATTAGTCCAAGTTCTCATCACAGTGACATTCTCCAGGTACTCATTGGTGGCCTCACAAGCTTTGATCTCCTTTTCAGGTAGAGTACACATGTCAGTCACGGGTTTGGCTAGATCCAGCAGGTGCCTGCCCACAGCAGGAACAGGGATACCCCTTCCCCAAGTTTTCTTGTTGGTGTTGAATGTGGTCAGTGACTGGAGGGGGGGGCAGTAGAAAGGAAAGCTCAGTAAAGTTTACACTGAAAAGAGGAGGAACCCTTCTAGCCAGTCCTTTACAATTGGAAAATGATCGAAAACAGAAGGGATTTAATTGATTTGAAGCTCCCGGGCTATTCTGATAAGAAGATAGGATATCAATGAGATGAGATCTGAAGAGGCCAGAACCTTGCCTGGCCTGTGTCCATGAAATGAACAGGAACTTCTGCAAGGTAGAAGAAAGGGGCCAGGTGCAAGATACCCTTAAGGACCTGCCAGCAATGATCTCCTACCAACCTGGTCCCACCTCCTAAATTTTCCCACAAACTCTCATGATCAGCAAGCCCTGTGGGGAGTTCTTTCAGTGGTGGGTTGCATAGAAACTAAACTTCTGCTCCTGAGGATCAAAGCTATGTTGAGTGTTCAAGCCTCAGAGGCTATTCAGAGTGTACTTTGAAATATTCCTTATCCCTGTTGATCTTGTAGGGTTTTTTTTTATTTGCTTGTTTTGTTTTAAGAAAAACTAGAATGTGGCCTGGGGAACTGGATCTTTCCTTTGACTGCTTACGACTCTGCCACTCCCCTGAACCCAGGAACACAGAAACACTGTAAAACTGCAGTGTCTCTGGAGGTTCAAGATTTGACCAGAGCAGTGATCTTTCCTTCTTCTGATGTAAGATTTTATCTCAATGACTGCTGAGTTGCAAAACTTTTGGCAGTGTTAATCTGGTTCCATACTCTTAAGCATCCAATGAATTTCTCTGCCAAATAAAAACCTTCATTGGTTTTGGGCTAATTTTACTAGTGAACCCTTGCTTTCATTATTTTTGAGTGTGAGAAAATATGTCTGGAGATTAGAAAATACTGAAATCCTGTTGGCTGAGTTTTGTAGCTGGTGAAAAAAGCATTTCAATGTGAATAATCAAGGGTGTGGTCAACCCAGCTGTTTACCTTTGCTTTTTGGATGGGTGGGTGCTTTTGTAAGATGCCAGTATCAGAGATAGTGTTCTCATTTTAACTTACGGGCCTAAGGAAAAGTACATTGGTTCCTTCTGGATTTGGTTGCTTCCCAGCTGTATATATAGGCAGAGCCACTGACACTTCCTGTAGGTCAGCTTCCTCCTCTGTCCAGGGCGTATAAGAGTCTCAGTAGCTAATGTCAGTAAGTGCTTCTTACTGTGTGCCATAGAGTGGTCTGAATGCCAATTGCAGTACTCAGTCCTCATTACAACCTCGCGAGGTGTGTCTAGGAATAATAATGACCCTTCATGATCGACTCCGATGCATTATTAAGTAACTTCATAGACAGCATCGCACAGGCTGCCTGTTACACTCTCTGAAGTCAATATGTGCTGTCAACAGTAGTTCTGATAGTCATCCATTGCCGTGTAACAAATTACCCCCCGAATGCAATGCTTTAAGAAACAAATGCTGTCTAGCCCCCTCACTTCCTGAGGGTTAGAAAGCTAGGAGGTGTTCAGATGGGTTTTTAAGCTCAAGGTATCTTGCTGTACACTTGGGGCTTGGGTCATCTAAAGGGTGGGTATCCATAAGTTAGGGTTTCCTCACAGGGTTGTCGTTACTGTACGGCTCCAGTTCTTCACTAGAGGACCTCAGTTCTTCATCATACAGATGTCTCCAAGGGACTACTTGGGGTGTCGTCTGGTCCCCTCTGTATCGAATGACAAGAATGAAAGTGAGGGCTGGAGGAAAGGAGGCAGAGCACAGAATCAAGCAAAAGACAGAGCCGCCGTATCCTTCCTAACTCACTGTCAGAAGTTGAAGGACCAGCACACCGGCTACCCCCTGTTGTTCACAGAGAACAACTTTGAGATACAGTAAGGGAGGGAACTAAATGTGTACAGATGTGAACACTAGGACCCAGGAGTCCCTAGAGGCCAACTTGGAGGCTGACTCCTAAAGTCTTATTTTTTTTCTTAATTTATTCATATTACATCTCATTGGTTATTCCATCCCTTGTATCCTCCCATTCCTCCCTCTCTCCCATTTTCCCCTTACTCCCTTCCCCTATGACTGTGACTGAGGGGGACCTCCTCCCCCTTTATATGCTCATAGGGTATCAAGTCTCTTCTTGGTAGCCTGCTATCCTTCCTCTGAGTGCCACCAGGCCTCCCCATCCAGGGGATGTGGTCAAATATGAGGCACCAGAGTACGTGTGAATGTCATACCCCACTCTCCACTCAACTGTGGAGAATGTCCTGTCCATTGGCTAGATGAGGCTGAGAAGCTTCTGTAAGGCAGGAGACACTGTCAAGAGAACAAAGCGACAGCCTACAGACTGGGAAAAGATCTTCACCAACCCTACATCTGACAAAGGTCTAATATCCAAAATATATAAAGAACTCAAGAAATTAAACACCACCAAACCAAATAACCCAATTAAGAAATGGGGCTCAGAACTACACAGAGAATTCTCAACAGAGGAATATCAAATGGCTGAGAAACACGTAAAGAAATGCTCAACCTCCTTAGTCATCAGGGAAATGCAAATCAAAACAACTCTGAGATTCCATCTTACACCCATCAGAATGGCTAAGATAAAGTCTTATTTGTATACTACACTCATAAGAATCACATGAAGGTTTGGGAGCCGATGAGCCTTGGGAAAATGCCCCTGGAATCAAATGCAGATCCTGCAGGAAGCCTGCCAGCCTCCGCAGTCAGTGTATGTGCGGCATCTTGCTGTTTTGATGGATGTTCTCTGTGACTTGTCATTTGCACATCCAGAGATGGTGCCGCCACACAGGTGCATTTGCCCTATGCTGTTTGCTCACCCTGGCTTGTATTTTAATATTCCACTACATATTGTTTGATCTCCTTCCACCGTGGATGCTGCTCATCTTACAGTCAGTTTTAAAAGTATATAGTAACCCCTAGCTAACGGTTCATTTCATTACAGACTGGCTGAAGGCACTGAATTTATATTCAATCATCAGACTGAGCATTTCCCCCCAATTTTCTGGGGATGGATCCGCGGCAATAGTCCCCCTAAATGGATTTTTTGGCCTTTCTCTCAGGCCTGCCTTTGACATTTTCTCAAGAATGTTTATTTTTTAATTTACAACTTTGAGAGGTTTATTTTGAGATGGGTTTTATGCAACAAAATATAATAGGTTCAGAGGCGGAGGGAGACCCTGTGAATTTGAAATTGACTGCCATGAGGGGGAATTACTCATTTCATTTGTAGGAGAAAAATGACTGGGAACATGAAAGAAGAAAGGTTTCGGGTCTCAATTCACAGACAGGACAAATCCCCTTGCATCAGTGAGCAAGCACGCTTGGTGTTTTGCGTTTGCCATAAACATCCATTTGTGAGGACACGAGGAGGATGAGAGCCTTGATAGGGGACTTCCACAGGCGCCCTTGGAAAGGGGGCACTGTGAAACCCTCACTTCATCACCCCTTAGAGACAGGGACGTGTGGCACTTGCCTTTTTTCTTGTCTCAGGGCAGAACTGGAGAGCCTCATCTGTTCTCTGGAATCTTCTATCCTTTCGAGGTTTTTGCTTGCCTTGGTATTCAAAAAGAACATGCTGGGACACTTGATGCCTTGTGATCACATATCACCTCATCCAGTTTTGGGTACCTACTCTCCCCGACTCTGATCCCAGAGGACTTAGGGGATGCATCCTGCCCCTGCCCCTGCCCTCACAGCCCACATCAGTGCATTAATTTCCAGGCATCACCCCTCATTAGCAATCCTGTGGCTGAAGGGCTGCATGATGAGGCTACAGGGTCATGAACCATACCATCCTCGCTTTGGTTCATTTCACAGCTTGCTTCTTTCTTAATACCTCACAGCTCATTTTCCTCCCTTCACTTGGCCAGAAGGACCTTTCTTGGGCCTGAAATGGATGGGGGCTCCTGCTGGTCCTCTTTTGTTTGATGCCTTGCTATTCTCTGGGATTAAGATTTTAGGCTGTCGCCACAGCAGCAGCATTTTCTCTGGGCTTGTGCTAACTGCAGTTAGGACTGAGAGGACCTTGGGAACCTCCAGGTTTTTTTAAACAACTTTTTCCTCCTTATTGAGTCAGTTTTCAAATGAAAATTAATACATGACGGTGATCTTATTATTCTGTGAGTTTGCTCTAATGTGTGAACCTCTTGGTGGAAGATGGTATTTACTGAGCCGAATCGGCCCCACCTTTTTTTTTTAATAAATAAGTTAATTAGGAGATGTGATTATATTTGCTTACTGGAGCTGTTTGCCGTAGAGAGGCAGTCTGTGTAATAGAGCACTCCTGAAGTGATCAAGGCAAGAAGGCGGCATACCCACCACATGCTGGGATCGCTCCCATCTGTGTGGACGATAAGCGGGTTACCCCTGACCTTTTCTTTGGTGACTGACAGGCTGGTAAAGACCATAGCTGCTTCTGAAAGCCCCTATCTAGGTGGTAGTTGGAACAGGATTAAAGTGTGCCTGCCCTTATGAAGGTGGAAAAAAGAGTGACTTACAGCACTAAGCAGGTTAGCCTCATGAACATGAACGTGGACCTTACAGTCAGCTAGATTTAGGGCAGAGTTTGGGGTTTTAGCCTTTAGGAGATGTGTGGCCATTATATTATCTACTGGGCATAATAAGCTGTTGCAGCCCCTAGTGGCTTCAAACAACTACCATTTATTACGCCTCACGGTTGCTAAATGTCACATACCAGGGATGGCATCTCTCTGAGTGATCCTGTTGCAGGGACCCTTTGAGGCTTGTATTGCGAGCACTGGCTGAGGCAGCCATCACCTGTGCTTTGGCGAGACAGATGGGTCTGCCTTTAGATTGATTCCCAGGCCTGTTATTTAGCCGTTTGTAGCTGCTGATCGTAAGACTTTAACCAGCCAAACCAGCAGAGCCTCTGTCTCTTCACCTGTGAAACAGGAGAAACAGAAGAGCTTCCAAGGGTTTGGCTAAATTGTAATGAAGGCGCTAATACTTAACTGTTATAATTTTACCACTGTTGTCACTGTCTCCCCCATAAATCTCAGAGCCTTCAAATGACGTTACAAATTTTCAAATCCTATTTTTTTCCTCTGTACTAAGTATTTGTCTGTTGCCTTGAATGGCTTTGTCTCCTATAGCTACCAGAACACTGCCAGATGACAGGTGGGGAGCAGGGCCTGTCACTGCTGGGGCTGCGGAGTGTTGAGGGTACACTTAACTACAGGATGCATCAAGAACTTGCATAAAGTAGGGAATTTGCCTATATAGGCAACAACAAAAAAATCTATTTGTTTTTGATCAGAGGATTAATAGTGGAGTTTGAGGAAAAAGAAACAAATTACACCTGGAAAGAGTTAACAGGGAAAGTGTAAAACGTTCCATAGCTCAAAACACTTGGCCTTTGTTCAGGGTCTCATGGGATTTCTGGACCAAACATCTTTTGAAGATAAGGTCCTGATACATATACCTACATCTTCTCTTAATTCTTAGAGGGCCCCAGGTCCCCTCCATCCCCTTTCAGTTATCCAACACTGTCTGAATAGAAAGGACAAGAATGCAATCAGGGGCAACATATATGTCAAGTTTTAATGTAAATTTTTATTGGGCAGGAAAATGGCAACTTGGTGTTCCTCTGTACATGTCAAATAATCATTTATATGCCCACACACATAAACTTCTGGTATTTATGACAACGCTCGGCACTCCAGCGTTTTGAATGATACCAGCTACCCATAATTTGTTTTTCTCGGCCATGATGTAATCATTAAGTTGCGGTAATGAAGATTGAAGGTTTAATAATGGAAAGTGTTACAAATTTCAATTTAATCATTCCTAAATTGATTAGCAACTTTCCCCCAAATGCCCAGCCATGGAAAAACAGAGCGCTAAGAGAGACAAAGTGGTGTGGCCTGAGTTTGATGAATGGTGCTTTGGTACAGCTGTAATTGGGTTATTGAATTTACTCATCTTGCAAATGATGTTTGCATTGTCTCAGCCATATGTGTGGAAGGCCAGGGAAAGGTCATTAGAAGCTTTAGACGGAGGGCACATGTGGGTTACGAGGGTTTAGATCAGCGACACGGAGGTCAGTCAATTAAAAGCAACACCCAGCAAGGTGTCCCAGAGCTGATCACTGCAGAAAGGCCAGTGTCGAAACCCCAAAGGCCTATTTATAGGAGTCTGAAGATTCTGTAAGTAAACGTCTACTCGTGGCCTCGGGCTATTTAGCCCCTGACAAATGACATGGGGTGAGCCCCTGCAGGCAGATTGGAAGGAAAAGACACCTATAAACAAACCCCAGGCTGGCAGCTCTAACAAAGCTAGGACTGAAATAATTAAGTGGCAGCAGCCACCTCGCTCAGCTGAGGAACTGGTGCTGTGTTCTGCATGCCCCCGTTCTTCCAGATGGAAACTTTTTACCTTCTGATAGAAATACCTCTTTGTGGTAATATTTTAAGAGCTAGTAAATCAGTATTCCATTATACAGTTTCAAAGTTTTTGGAAAAATTAATTTATCACCCCTCCCATACTACTAACTCAGCCCCCCCCCCCCGTCTTGACCCACTTTTTAACTAATTGTGAATAGAGATGTTGCTGCACATGCATTGTGTAGAGACCCCTGGTTTTCTGAATCTATGTGGCCATCACACGCCTGAATTTTTGAAGTGGCACATGATTGTTGCACATCCATCAGGAGAATCAGCAAACGTTCCAGCCCTAGGAATGGCAGAACCCCGGGGTTCTTTCAGCCTGGGAGCTAGTGAAGATAGGAGGGATGTGGGCAGAAGTCATGGAAACGGGAGAGACAGGGGCAGACAGAAGCCCTTCTTTCTAGAGGGCAGACTGCGGGGAAGACTGACTGGGGCCCAGCTGCCACTTGGCATGGGTGAGGGCCCCCGACGCCATGGCACTTTGCCAAGTCTTGCATATGGCAGGCACAGCTCATTGAGAAGCGGCCCCCGCCCCTCAGAATATTAGGTTGCCTCATGCTCTAAAACTACAAGTGCACTCGGCCCTTCTTATCCTCAAGAGCTGCCTCCAAGCCCTCTGAGGGTTGCCTGAAATGGCAGGTATCATCCAGCCCTCCATAGATAAGCATCCGTACAAGTGCAAATATGTGTTTGTATGCATACACACTTTTCGTATGTTATCATGCCTATGCCAATTTAATGCCTTTTCATCTTTTATTATTTCACAGCGCTGGCCATTGAACCTGGCGCTCATGCTTTCTAGACAAGCTCCCAGCACTGATCTATAGCCCCCACTTTGCCTTTTTGATCCCAAGCAAGCACTTGTCATGTACTGTGGCCATAACTCTCTTTTGAGGTATGATATTAAAAAAAAAATAAAGCATGGATTGCTTCATCTTTCTTGACATAGAGAAATTTCGGAGCCTGGCGTGGTGGTGCACACCCGGTAGTCCCAGAACTTGGGGAGGCAGATCTCAGGGAGTTCAAGGCCAGCCTTGGCTACAGTAGAGCCAAGGCTACAGAGAGAAAAAGAAAAAAGAAATTTCAGACATGTACAGATATTGGCTATCCAGGAAACAGAAGTCACTCTGATCTCAGGTACCTCGGCATCCTGGTTGTTTTGTTTGTTTGTTTGTTTGTTTTTGTTTTTGTTTTTTCCTTGCCATGATTTTAGTTTTCACTTTGCCCCTTAAAAAGGCACTTTATAGCTTTTGTTTAGCACCCACAGATTGCTTTCCTCGTGGCTCTTGTGCTGCGAGGTCATTATGAAGTAAAATAGGGCTTCTTGAACTAACAGTCCAGTAACCTGTTATCAGGAGTGTGGTCATTTAGACAGCTACTCAGTGACTGATGAGCAGGTAGTGTGGAAACACTGGACAAGGTAAACAGCTTGACACCCACCCAGGCACAGGGTAGGATGAAGTGAGATTTGATCACGCTACTCAGGATGCCACATACCTTAAAACATGAGTCATTTATTTTTGCAATTTTCCATTTCTGTTTGTGGATGGTAGTTGCTTTTGGATAACTCGGGGAAATCTTGTCTGAAAGACGGATTGCACACTTTAGAAACCTCTGTATACGCTTGGAATCTAGGTGCTATATGAGATTTTTCTGTCTATAGTAATAGGTTACCATCAACTGGATATCTAGGAATACTGAACTTCAGGGTATCAGAGTTCAGAAGACTAAAAATCCAAAATAAATGTACTGGCAGAGCAGAGCTCTCTCTGAAACCTATAGGGGAACTTTCCCTTGGTAAGTCCTAGGTTCTGGATGTTGGATTGCAGATTTGATGGATTTTGGGTTGAACCTGCCTCACTCCAACCCCATCTACGGTGTCCTCTGCATCTCTTGCCTGTGTGTCTTTCTCCATTTGCAGTGTTCCCTTTTAGTGAGGAACCAATAATTTTGAATTAGGACACACACTAGTAGCCTCATTTTTAGTTGAGTGTCTCTGGAAAGACATGATTTCCAAATAAGATCACGTTGTGGTAGTTTGAACTCACACAGGGGGGAGGCGCATTTCAACACGTGATAAGCACTAAGTTTAAAAAATTGCTAAACAGAATCTGAGGTTTTTTTTTTTTTTGCTTTTCTTATGTGGGTCAGTTTGAAATATGTTTCTCTTTTGGAGGTTGGTCTGATGTATTTTGATGCTAATTAATAAAAAGTCATCACACCTGGGCAGGGCAAATGAGATAGCCATGCTAAGGTTCCCGGGCTTGGGGAGACAGAGAGAATCTTGGGAAGAAGAGAGAACTGGAGGAGAAGAGAAGGGAGAAGAAGGAGGCTGCACCATCATGGGTTAGGTGGAGGAGAAGCATTTGGTCGGCGTGGATGGAGATTTGGCCCAGATGAAGAACATTAGCACATATATGGGATTATGGATGAGAGGTAGCTTGATAGAAATTATCAGAAGCAGATGTCATGGGATTGGGGCAGCTATCCCATACCTGCCCCACTATGGGAAGTAGTTTAGGGGATTGATATCAGCCCTGCCCCACGTTAACTAAGGCTATTTTAAAATATAACAGGTGTCTGTGTCTTGATTGATGGCTATCGAGTTAGAAAATACTGCCGCAATAATAAGTATAGGCCAGATAATAAGCATTATTAGACAATACAGATAAATTAACAACAACATTTCTCCAAGAATCATCATTGTTGTTTAAAGGGAAAAGAAAGAAAAGCAAATACCGACACCAGGTCCCAAGACATTGACTTATAACTACTTGGTTTGAGAAACCGCTTCAGGTCTTTGGTTCCTGAATTTAGGCTTGAGTGAGCCACTTTAAAATAGCTTTGCTTCCATCCTGTGGTTTTCACACTGGACCTGTCTGACTTGTTCAGATACAGGAGAGACAGAAGTGTTTGCCAAAGGTCTTACATGTGTCTCTTGCCAGTCCAATGATGGTAGCTGTAGCATATGCCTGTCAGTGGATGGGAGATTATAGTCTTGGTAAGCTGTACTCCGAGATTCAGATCCTGCCACCACCTCTTAGTAGCCAAGTGACCTTGGTCATCCTACTTGGCTTTTCTGGCCCTCCATTGCCCCACCATAAAACAGAGACCATAGCTCATGTGAGCCTGTAGGAACAAAGCACTTAGCACAAAGCACAGGCTGAGTAAAACATTAGTTCCTCAAGCAACGCATCCTTCATAAAACCCCTGAGCATACTGGTATGGTTTTAACGCTCATTAACACTATACAGTTTACAAAGCAATTTCATTTATTATTATTATATTTAATTTATATTTATTGGCTAAAAACATGGCTTAAATATAAAAATGCTGCTTATAAATTATTCACAACTAGTTGTGGTAACTGTGATTTTTTTTCCTATGTTCAATATTTAATTACTTTTTAAGCTAACAGCCATAGTTAGTGACCTCAGAGCTGATATTACACCCTATACATAGTAATCACCTAGAAGGAATTTTGCCTTCAGGGACAAATGACAATATCTGAAGATGAGTTTGGTTGGCACAGCATGGGTGTGGAATGCTAGTGACATCTGGACAGAGCCCAGGGATACTTCTGAATGGGCTACCACACACAGGACAGCAACACAGACATATCTGGGCCAGCATATTAGCAGTCCTGAAGGTGAGACTCCATGCAACGTGGTATTTGCATAAGTGCCCACCTTCCACCATTGCATCCACCTATAAATGAGCAGCATGTAAAAAATAATCAGGTTATTTATTTCCATCCTGTCAAGAAAATCATTTAAAACAGAAATAATATTTTTAATATTATAAAAGGAAGAAAAAACCCTGCAGCTTAAGTCAATAAGGATTTGATGAATATATACCTCCTGGGAATTGTGTCGCTGAGCAATGGCAGCTGTAGACAGACCTGACACCCTGGCTAGGCTTTCAGTATTAAGTGGCTGGAGTTCCTGTGCTGGCCCTACACACCCAGTACACAGAGTGAGTGAGTTTCACTTAGCTGATTAAGAAATGCCATCATGTCCAAGATCGTGTCTACCTGGCTTGATGGAAGATCACCAACCATGACTCCCATGATGCCTCAGCATACCAGAAGGCTGAAGGCTGAGGATACTCAGAGCTCATTCATGTTATCTGCTGAGTTCATTTTTGAGATGCGGCCTTGGGTAGCCAGTGCTGACTCTGAACTCAAATATATAGCTGGAGATAGCCTTGAATTCCTGATCCTCCTGCCTCCACCTCCCCAGTGCTAGAATTATAGGCAAATACCACCATGCTCTTCTGAATCCATTTTTAAGAGAAATAAAACTTGTACTTGATAGAATGCAGTATTGTCTGAATACCTGCTAGGTGCCAGTTCAGAGTCAAGAGCTAATACGCATCTTGTTTGTTTTAATAGTAGGTGTGTGTGTGTGTGTGTGTGTGTGCGCACGCGCAAGGGCGTGCATTCACAGGTATACTTATGGAGTCCTGAGATAAACCCTGGGTGTTGTTCCTCGAGAGCTGCCCATTTTGCTTTTAGTGGTGGTGGTGGTTGTGGTGGTTTCCTTTTGTTTTTGAGACAAGGATTCACCATGTAGCCCTGGATAGTGGAGCTCACCACATAGACCAGGCTGGCTTCCTGCCTCTGCATCCCAAGAGCGTGGATTAAAAGCTTGTTCCACCTCACCCGGCTGACCACTTCAGTTTGTGAGACAGGGTCGTTCACTGAGACCTGGGGCTTATTCACTGGACTATGTTGCCTAGGCAGCAAACTCCAGACAGAGATCTGCCAGTCTCCATCTCCCTGCACTGTGATTACAAGCACACACCCCAACACTAGGCTCTCTGCTTGCATGCTGGCATCAAACCCAGGCCCTTGTGCTTGCTCAGCAAGCACTTTACCAACTGAGATCATCCCCAGCTCTTTCCCTGGGAGTGCTAACTATCCCATTTCAAACATGGCAGCAGCTAAGGCTATGATAAGGTCAGGGGGCAAGCCAAACATTATTGGGCTGGTAAGTGGTAGAGCCAGCGTACTGACTCCAAATTCTCAGTGTAACCAGGGATATATATTTGACTAAGTCAGTACAATGGGAGATTTGGGGATGGGGCAGAGGGTGCCTGAGGAATATTACCTACAGTTGTGTTGATGGAAAACAGTATAAGTGGTTCCTTGTAATCTCTACCCAAGCAAGGGCTTGATTTTTAACCTATTAACCCATTGTGGAAAGTTTGTCAAATATCAGGCATTTCTTTGTTGTCTCCATGGTATTTTCATCGATGGATCCCAAATTAGTTGTAATTGACTCAAAGGAAAAAAACACAGAGGCTTGAATTCAGCTACAGTGGGGAGAGTGCAGAAGGTATTTTAAACAACACAAATCCTTAACACTATATAGTTCTGGAAGCCCGAGGTCAAAGTGTATTGTGTTAGCCAAAATATGTGATGTGTGGACTGCATTCTTCCTGGGAGCTCTAGGAAAGTGCCTGCTTCTATTGCCTGGATCCTGCAATCGGCCCTCACTTCCTGCCTCATCCTCCCCCATCCCCAGGACTGGCAGTTTACCATTTCCACAGCCATAACTCCATATCGTTTTTCCTCTGCTTCCTCCAACACCACTTTTTTATTTTATTAAGACACAGGTAAAATTAACCACCAAATTCCAGGACCTTTTTTTTTTTTAATCATGAAGAAAATAGAACTTACTTAGTATCCAATAAGTAACAGCTCTCGGACTCCCTGGCCCTGCTGCCCCGCTCTGGAGACCCTGTGTTCTGCTTCCTGTGTCTGTGAACTTGACTGCTTCATCTAAGTGGGAATTACAGTGTTTGTTTTGTGGTTGGCTTATTTCATTTACCCTGCATGTTTCCAATGAGGTAGAAAAACAGTTAATGGGAAGGACGAACCTTGGAAGTGAATACAGTGGAAAGAGCTGATCAGTAAATGCTAGCTGGGTTCTGTGTGGCACGGGCTGCTGTCTGTGTCTCTCTTTGAGTAACAGATGTTAGCAAGGTGTAGGGGTTATCAAAGCACCAAGCTGATTCTTCTCTGATGTGAGAGGATGACAAGGCATTGGAGAAAGCAAAGGGCTCTCTGTTCCTTTCTTCAAACCAGCCCAGTGTCGGGGGGAGATCTCCTGAAGAACACTGGGCAGGAGAGAAAACACAGCTAGGGACAGCGTGCGTGCATGTGAGTGCATCTGTGTGATGTGGGGAGAGAGGAAAGACTAAAATACAGCTGTATAATGTTCCTCCTCTTCGTGTAGGCAGAGTCCAGTGTATCATCAATTAAGTACTGCCATGTGGCATCAAGAGGTAGTTTAATCCCCCATGAAAATCAGACCGTCTCCTGGTTCTGCGCCTTTATTGCCAGTACCTGGTGCCGGAAGCTCCTCGTTAATCCCGCCAAGTGATACCCTTGAGAGCTGAAGCCTAATGTGCTTCCTGCCTCATCTATGCTGCTAAGGTCAGACGGAACATCAGCCAAGTCTGATAACAGCCCCTGGATGGCGACTGGAGGCAATAAACTGTGGGGGATCTTAGCAGCGAATCCAGGATGCATTCCTGGGGACCCATTTTTGCCCCCTTTTAGAAGCTACCCAAATAGCCTTCCAAGGAAGAATGAAATGATGCATCACTTAATATACTCAAGAGGAGGGGCACAAGTCAGTGTTCTTTTCCTGCCTAGCGTTTTATGTACCAGAATATTCTTGTATCCCTCGTGTCCCTTTGTGAGTTAAACCAGTATCCAGAGACCTCCTTGGGATACAGTTTTGAATGAGGGGTTGTGGTGAAGCAGCCTCTTTGGGATCCACATCAAAACAGTTTGACTCTTCCTAAAAATGCATTCTGAAGTTCCTGTGTTCATAGGGAGGAGAAAGAGATAAGGCCAGAACTTTTTGCTGGGTCCCATGTGTGTCTATAATTCCAAGTCACACCTACTCCAGGGGCCCAATGCAAAAGCCACAGACTCACTTAGACTTTTCCTGCGGTGCCTTAATCCTCAGTGGGATGCCAGAGGCATGATCAGCTGATGCTAATGAAGCTTGGTGATCTAGGTGAGGTGCCTCCTGTCACATCATCACTGGCTCTTAAGAGACACATCCACCTGGGGTGTCATGCCTCCCTTTCTTGTTAAACGAATTATTTTTATGAACCCAGGTTGAAATTCTCCCCTGGAACTCCTGGGGGCCTCTGTCTCCTCCCACAGATCTCTTTGGACCCTGCCCACGGGTAACTGTTTGCTTGGGTAGGAGGAAGAACTTTTGACTGGCCATTTCACATAGGATGCCATGTGTCAAATTTGTAAAATCCTGTTAACACTGTGTTCCTTCCGCTAGAGAATTAGCCCTGTAGCGGGGAAAGTGGAACTGCCAATTACAGCAGTCTCCTGCTGTGAATAAACTGTGCTTTATTCTCAGGCATCGGGCTGTTCGAGGACAGAGCCCTCAATTGTCTTTTCCTTTCTTGTTGATAGACAAAGCTTTCGAGGAGAGCATAATTAGCTTGACTGACAATCAGGAAATACAGTCTTCAGTGTCTGTTTTTATTTTGAGACCTTCTTGTTTTGGAGATATATTCTGGAGCCACTTGGCAATATGTCCCTCCGTGGAAGGTTTAATCAACTGAAGGCCCTTATTTTGCTTAAAACCTTCAGTGCGTGTTTCAAAAGAAAGATAAATGAATCTACCTAGTGACCAAAGAAACTTATAGTATATCCAACCGTACCTATTAAGAAAGCAACCATAAGTCCCTCTGGCAGTAGAACCAATAAATTTTTTTTCAGCTGGGTCCTTTGGGGGATATTTGGAGCATCCACTAAGTTCTTAATTTTATTGGGGCAGAGATATTGCAAAAAGAAAATCGTTTCTCTGGCACTAAACACAAATAATGTACAACAATAATTGTGACTCCCAGAAGATTTTTCCCAATGTTCAGAGCACGTTAGCTTTGTGATTGCACAAACCTAAGGGCCTTGCTCTTCGATTCCTGGCCCATTTGAGCTTTTCCTTATGAAATATGGAAGGGGCAGCTCATTTTGCTTTTTCATTTGGGGTTTTATTTTTCCCAAAGCCCTCAACAAATCCCGAGACCCAGAGACAAGTGAGTCTTAGTGCTCAGGCTCTCCTCTCCTACAGCACATCCTCTCCTACTGCGCCAAGGGAAGGCAGTTTAGCTGAGAAAGATGCTTAAGCCATGGAAAGCACAGAAAGAGGAGGGTAAGGTTCACAATGCAAATGTTTTCAAAGGACACTAAGCAGATGCATTTTATTTTCCATCAGACATCTTGTGAGGCCATACCATGTATCAAGCTGGTCTCTGGAGGTTAAGTGGTGACTATTAAGCCTACTTCACTTTGTAAGGGACAGATCATATCTGCTGCGTTCCTGTGGAATTTAGACTCCTACGTAATAGTTAGTTCACCCAGGCACAGCTCAAAAGCCAACACCAAAATAAATATGGCCAGCGATATTCAGAAACTTGACCAAATAGAATCAGAAGCCCATATTTAAAAAGATGAAACTTTAAAAGGCTTTTCTAAGGTGTGAAGTTGCCTTGTAACAGATGTGTGTATACGACGTTTGCAGATAACAAGAGCTGTGGGTGGTAAGGAGGAACCTCTGTACATGTGCATGGCGAATCCTCAAGTGGTGCCTGGTGCTACTAGTATATCGGGTCATCTTGAAGCAACAGACTTAGGAGAGTGAATAAGCAGACAGTTCCCACATTCTGTGTCTGGATAATCGGCCTCTTCCTCTTGACCATCTGAACTCACTGTGCGTTCACAGCCCTTCCCTTTCAGGCCTCACAGAATAAGGTTGAGCCTGCAGGAAGCAGCTGGATAGTGAGTTCCCGAGAGCAGGAATTCTATAATCCCTCGGCCAGGAACACAGCCACCCTCCCCCCCCCCTTTTTTTTTCACCTTATACACCAACCTCACTTGTATCTGCTTTCTAGTAATCATGGGCCACACACTGACTACTCATAAAAAGGAGCAGAGAAACGATATTCTAAGTGATACCTATTATTTTGTCCAGAGCGCAAGCTTGCAACCAAAGCTGAGCCATAGTTGAGTCATGACTGAGCTGAATGGTTCCATTCAGTCCCCTTTTGTCATTTGCAAAAATCTAGCCAATGCCACTCTAGCTGAAGGTTGCTGGAAACAGCAAATGAGATACCATGTGCAGTAGGCTCAGCATCACGCCTACCTGATACACGCTGGTGACCAATCAGTGACTGTAGCATTGACTACTATGAACTGCTTGGGGACAACGCGCATACAGCACACAGAGAGGAGTGAGGAACCTAGCCAAAGGCTTTGCTTTTCCTTGATATGCCATTATGCCCAAATAGAAGTGTCACAGACCTATTTCTTGTGACCTCACACAACATGAAAAAAACATCTTGACCTTAGATAACAGCTAGGGCTCATCGGCAGGCTCGCAAACTCCATAGTGCTTTAGTGACAATACAACTCTATACCCCAGTGGGCCATTCGGTTCAGATGGTTCTGAACTAATTACCCATGCCTTCCAGCTGCAAGCCTCAACAACTGGAAAAGAGAGCATAGAGAACAGCATCATTGCAACTTAGACCATATAACATCTTGCTGTCTGTATAATCGAAAGAACATTATATGCCAATTTATGCTCAGGCAAAATAATGTATGGTATTGATGCAAAAAAAAATGAAAGATGTCTAATTTTTCCCTCTCCTTAATGAATATTGAGCAAATAAGTAGAGCATTTCAAAATGGCAGAACACATGAGACCCTGTGTATTTATTTTCTTCATTATTCTAGTCCCAATGTCACCCCAGAGTATCTGGGAGATGACAACCAGGCAATTAAAGACTATGTGTCCAAGCATTGGCCCTGCCATGTGAATCATGACCCTTTCTCTGGCCGCCCCATAGCTGAACCCTTGTCCTTTGGGCTCTTCAAGCTGTGGATGGCAGCAGCTACGACGTGTATATCTCCCTTGTGTGTGTGTGTGTGTGTGAGACACATCTGTGCTATGACACAGCTGCTGTCCTTAGAACCACCCAAATGTTTTACTATTCTCTCTAGGTCTTGCTTTAAGAGAGAAAATAACCTGCATGAAAAGTTATGTGTGTTTACGTCCAGATTATCATGAGGGTTTTATGCTCGGCGAATCTGGGTAGGGAGCTGCTACCTCTAAACAGACAATTGAAGCCAAGGAGCCATTTTTAATATAAACACATTTGTGCTGATCAGCACCTAATATATTCATGAGATGGCTCTACTGGCACAGATCTCCCTGGTGTCTATTTAATTAAATGGGAGAAGTGTCCAAATGATTCCTTGTAGGATTTCAGCAGTTTTTAAGCTCGTGTTACCTGTCCTAGGTTTAAGTAGCTTCCCAAATTATCTACAAAATTGACAGTGCGTGGCTGTGATATGCTAAAAATAAAAACATATATATGGAACATAGGCCTGACTAATGGTTAGCTCTTTCAAGCATGGCTGTTTTCACTGAAGTAAATGACAGGATTTAGATTTTCAGCCATTTCCTGACACAGTTAGATGAGACCCACTAACTGGTCTGTTGACTCTGAAACCAACTGTCACGCGTTACAGTGAATGATAGTCAAAAGGAAATGAATGCTTGTATTCGTACCTAATCCACAAAGACCCTCTGGTAAATTCTTTACCAGGGGGAAGCAGGCACCATTCATTTGTTGATCAATTACTTATTAAATAAACTGAGTGGGCTATACTTGCTGGAAATCTACTATGCTTTTTGGGAAGAAATTTAGTTTATCTTCAATCCTGAGATGCCTGTAGTTTCCAACCAATGGTCAAGATCAGTCAGGATGCAGAGCTGCAGAGCACCACATTGTTGATCCTGCTCTTGAACTCTGACGGATGACAGGGCCTAGTTGGCTCAAAGATCAGCCTGGCTGTGACCTGTGAGGACAGGACCCTTGATGCAGGCACTCAGAGTCATTTGGCAAGCCGTTGTTCTCTCACCCCTACTGATAATTCTTATAACGGTAGGACTCATTTGCTAATACATCTTTTCTTGTTGTTAACTTTTTTACCATCAACAAGCTTTTACTTTATAAGAACAAAAAGAACCCACACAATATGTGTATGTGAGTGTGTATGTCTGTGTGTGTGTGTGTGTGAGAGAGAGAGAGAGAGAGAGAGAGAGAGAGAGAGAGAGAGAGAGAGAGAGCTCTAACAATAATGGATTCTATCGTCTTCCATGAAATTTGTCATGTTTTGTCATTTGAAAATGGATATGTAATGAGCTCTAGCAAAAAGGCATGTGTGGGCTTCCGTGGACAGACATGTGACAGCTGAATAACCTTGGCAAGTTACCTAACTGCTCTGAGTCCCAGACTTGCATTCTGTCAAGTAATAATTTTAAAGAATGTTAAACTCATAATGTGGTTTGGGATCTATGAGATGATGCAATTGTTTCTGTGGCCATCGCTAGTATATAGAAAGTGTTTAAGAAACATTAGTTCACCATAAAAGTTTGGGGGCATTTTTTCCTCAAGTAGAGATAAAATGACTTCAAAGTGTCTACCGTTCAGTATACTAGCACTCATTCCCAGAAAGCTGATAAACCCTGTGTTTTGTTTTGGTTTCAAAGCAGTGGAAGAAAGCATTCTGAAGGAAAGCTGCTGGCTTTGGCTTTGGGAGTGTTAGTTGCTTGAAGTCACAGCTATGTGCTGCATATCAGGGCAGATTGAAGGCAAGTGGATGCCTGCGTGGTACCTCCAATTTGCTGAGGATACTGAGGAAGAAAGCAAAGCCAGTGTGAGCTGAAGGCCACTGATAAGGGCCGCATTCAGAGAGCCCACCGTGTTCAGAGTTGTTTCAAGGGAATAAAGGGTTAAAGTTAGGAGCAGACCACCTTCCTCCCACTGATAATCAGACCCGAAGTCCTGAACTCAGCACACCTCTCTGGTTTGCAGGCTGACCTGCCCTCCCCTCCTCTGGCTATAGCAGCCTGCTAGCTTGTGAAAGACAGGAGTTTACTTCTCAAAATAGAGGCACAGGCAGAAAAGGGGTCTGGTATGGGCCTATCTCCTGGCTTGTAGCTGGTGCCTTCTCGATGCCTCCTACTCTGGAGGAAGGGATAGGAGAGGTCTCTGGTCCATTTCCATGAGGGTCTTGATCCCATCCCCTATGTACTACCTCCTAACTCCATCACACTAGTTTTAAAAACACATGTTTGTGGAAACACAAACACTCAGGCCATAGTGATGTCCCTAGAGTAGCTGACAGTGGATGAGCAGGATGTCCACAGGCCAGGAGCTCAGCATGGACAATGACATTAGAGGGAGTCCACAGGTACACCCCATGCAGCAGGTTCTGACCTCAACAATCTCTCTGTTCTTAAACTAATTCACCCTAAAACCAGACAGATATATGGTGGGGCCATTCTTCCCCCAAGACTTTTGTTTAGTGGTGCCATCTCTCTGTTCCAAATCCTTGATAATTCCCTTAAATATGAGCAAAAGTGAAGACCCTTCCCCATTAGTTAGTGTGTGTGTGTGTGTGTGTGTGTGTGTGTGTGTGTGTGTGTGTGTGTACACTCTGGTATGCATGCATATGATGGCCAGAGAACAATCTCCAATATACTTCTTAGACCCTATCAATATTTCTATTTTGAAACACTAGAACTCATTAAGTAGGGTAGGCTGGCTGGCCAGTAAGACCTAAGGCTCCTCTTGTGTCCATCTGCCCAACACTGGGATTACAAGCACACAACACCACAGGTGACTTTTGTTATGTGGATTCTGGGCCTTGAATTCAGGCCTTTGTGCTCTCAAGGCAAGAACTTTCCCAACTTAGCCATCTTCCCAGCCGCCATTAACCTTTAATAGAAAGATAGTATCAGAATACTATAGTTTAAGTAAAGATACGCATCATGTCACCAGATTTACATTCTGCTTTACCTTTATGAGGTATAGGAAGACAAGAAAACAGATATGTAATACAGACATCAAGTTATTTACAATATTTATTTCTTTGACTAAATTTTATGTCATACAGGGTGGCACTAGTGTGTTTAATCTCATGACAACTGTATTATAAGCAGTTGGACTATTTGTGAGTGTTTTGGCCCAAAATTGTCTACCCAAGCTATGGACAAATGTATGGAATGAATGTTCATCTTAACTTCTCTTTATACAGCATTATTTTGGTGGGAGACATAAATCTTATCAATCACAAAAATTGTAAATAGCATCTGGCTTAAATTAAAAAATAGTGACCATTTGTTTCAAACATTAGCAGTCAGTACATGGGGCAGATTAGTCTCTCTTAATTACATATAATAGTGAGTTTCATTCTGACATTTCCATCATGTGCATAATATATTTCAATCGCCCTCATCCATTTAGCCTTTCTTGTCATTGCCCCTCCACTAGATACGGGGTTTTGTTTTGACAAGAAGGATTTTATTTTTTTCTTTCTTTGTACTAATAGCTGCTAGTTTGCTTTAATTCTGTCCAATTTTTGGTCACCCACAAACATAAATCTTGACTGTTGCTGTATGTAGTTTATTTTATTTATGTGTAATAATACAAACATATATGTAAAAAAGAAATGTAATTAAAAAAACAAAAAACAACAACTACAAATGCCTCCATCAGATCCTGCTGTAAACTATTTTGTTAATTAGTGATTGATGGAGGATGGCGTAGCCCATGGTGCCATCCCTGGGCTGGTGGTCCTGGGTTCTATAAGAAAGCAAACCGAGCAAGCCATGGAAAGCAAGGAACTAAACAGTGTCCCTCTATAGCCTCTGTGTCAACTCCTGCCTCCTCCAGGTTCCTGCCCTGTTTGAGTTCCTGTCCTAATTTCCTTTGATGATAAACAGTGATATGGAAGTGTAAGCCAAATAAACCCTTTCCTCGCTCCCCTCGTTCCCCCCGCAAAAAAGAAAAAAAAAAAAAAAGAAAACTGGCTCACTTATACGTGTGTTTTTGTTTGGACCAAGCAAGTTGAAAGCCATGCTGATGTGGGATGAATAAGAAAGTGTTTGCCAACTCTGTAAGTCTCACCCTCTGACCATAATAACTACCAGTGGGGAAGGGAGCACCATGAAAACCACAGAGCACACATGGGGGTGGCTCCATATAAACAACAGAGCACACACACATGAGAGGGTAGCTCTGTGCAACAACAGAACACACATGGTGGGTAGCACCGTGAGACAACAGAGCACACATGGGGCAGTAGCACCAACATACATGGGAGGTGGCACCATGTAAACAGCAGAACACACATGAGGGATGGCACCATTTAAACAACAGAACACACATGCATGTGTGCATGCATACACCACCTTTTATCATCACAGGTACCCAAGAAGCCAGTCTTTCTCCTTGAGACTCTATGGACAGTGTCCATAGATTTCTACCCCACCTTCTCCCCAGAAAACATGGACCATCTTCTGAAACTTCTCATTTAGTCTTCAAGCCTATTTCTCTCATCTCCATTAACAACTGTTCTGTAAGACACTCAGAAGTGGTTATTATTTATGCAGGGTTTGTGCTCCCTCTACTGGTTTTATAATTAACTAATAAGTCTAATTCCCATAACTATGCTGATGTCATCAATTTATTTATTTATTTTTTGTCTGTGGACATGGAATTATCTAAATCAGCCTGTTCTGGTCAAACATCATCAGGAAAATTAGCAAGGGGTCAGATGAGGACAGTTGACCTAGTTTTAAAAAAAAAATGTACACTTTGCCTAGTCTGAATCTAAGTTCACAAAACTTAGCAGGGTATGGGAGCACGCACTAAGGCTTGGAAGATGGATGAGGCAGGAGGATCGGGCGTTGCAGGCTGACCTGAGCTACACAGTGAGCTCAGAACCCTCCCAGGTTGTGGGATGCCAAGTAAACAAACAGGCAATAGAACAAAGAAAACCCACTCTTTGTTTTCTTTTATTTGCTTGGTGCTAAAGAAAGGCTGTCCATCATTGTTTAAACTGATAAATCTACCTTGGCATAACTTGGCAGGGGGCAGTGTCATATTTAAAGCAAAATATATGGTATATAAGTGAGATAACTAGAAATTTTATATACCTAGATCCTGAAAGCTTCAATGGGCAAAAACAGAATTGTGTAGGTGGCAGGTGGGGTTAGTCCCTTGACTTCCTGCATCTAATGTATCTCTGCACAAGCGTGAGTATCTCAGAGTGGCCATTTCTTAAAGGCCAGCTTCTCTTGAATGCCTTAAAAGGTTCCCAGCTCTACTGTTGGATTTGCTGGTTACTTCTGGCTCGAGCTCTATGGGATTGGAAGTCATCACCTCATTTTTCTGCCTATGCATGGAAATAATAGCACAGACCAGAGTGTTCTTGCCCTGAGGAGTCGTTGTAAAGAGTAAGGGAAGTAGCCAGGTGCAGTGGCACATGCCTGTAATCCCAGTACTCAGGAAGGCAGGGGCAAGAGGATCGCTGTGAGTTCGAGGCCAGCCTGGTCTACAAGCAGAGTCCAGGACAGCCAAGGCTACATAGAGAAACCCTGTCTTGAAAAACAAAACAAAACAAAACGAAACCATTAAAAAAAAATAAAAAAACAAGACTAAGGGGAGTAACGGGGGGTGGGGGGGGGTAGAGCTTAGAGAAAATCAACGCAGATCATTGTTGTCATTGGCCAGTACTTAAGACTCTTCTATGTTACTAACATGAAAAGCAACTCTTTCCCTAATAATAAAAACTAAACTTAAACATGCAAGCTGGGAGAAGAATCAAGACACATTTCTGAGGAATGATAACTCACTCAGACCAAAATAGTAACCGCTAAAAGCATCTAAGGAGATTTAAGTTTGGCTAGTATCCCAATATCCAGAGATGAAATTGGAGTAAGTACCCTTTCAGCATGTCTAGCCCTTGGCAGTGCAACATAAAGTTGTCCCCTACAGGGTTCATGCTTGAGAACTATGCGAGTAAGTTACACCTCAGTTCACACCCATATACACACAGGTTTAAGTCAGTTTACAATTGTGCAGTGGGTTACATTCATAGCTAACCTTGGCTTCGAACAGCCCAGGCCTCAGGATAGACATACCTGGAAGTTAGGGCTTCATTTACTTATGGTTATTAAAACACTCATATTTAGTTATCTGTGAAACAATACCTTGCTTTCCATGTTTGTTTAGAGCCTCTTCTTTTTCTTCTATTCTTTTTCTTTTAAGCAGATTCTCTTTCCATAATGATAAAGATAGCTCTTCATCAAGGTTATAGTCACCATTACACTTGTCCTCCATGGTGGTGTCACCCTTAGCATTTATAGAAACTGCTCCCCACCTGGCTCACGGTGTTCTCAGATTGCAGGGATTGAGTTTAGTAACAGCAGAGGCAAGACAGGAAAAAAGGGCAGGGGGAAGGGGGAGGGTGGAACCAGGATTGGTTTCATGTATTCCTCCCAAGACAGGTATTAGTAAGTCTTGGCCTGATCCCATCAGCCCCCTTCCTATGATTTCTTCCCAGGGACCATTCTCAAGAGATGCCTAGCAGTAGTACAATGTCTGCCTCTTCCCATAGGCTTTGGAGAGGGAATAAAGAGGCAGGAGGGGGAACCTGTCACCTCCTCCTCATGGTCTGAGTTTCTTCCAGCTCCCTAGCTGTTACACTCTTGGCTGAGCCTCCCGGACTTATAAACATGGTGATAACGCATGCCATGTGTGTGTGAAGTGCTTATGAGACACGGGCACTTGTTGGTGCTCAAGCCCAAGCTTGCTATCTCCCTCCAGAGGGGAAGGAAGGGCTCCACGGACATTTGTTTGCAAGCTGGTTTTAAAATAGGGACCCATGCACTGGGATGGCTCACCATGGCTGGGTTATTTGACTCTGGTTTTTTTTTTTTTAACTGTGCTTTTCACAGGCCTTGGCTTCCCTCTGCCATGAAAATATTTGGAATTTATACTTTAAACAGCATAGGCCACTTTGCTTGTTGACTTAAAGCATGCTAGAGGTTTTATAATGGTTATTTATATTGGCTGACACTGACCCCCTCTCTGAATGACCTGTTGATGTTGGACAGGGAAAAGAGGCGCTGAGTACAATGCAGGAAATGGAAAGAGATCAAACAGAATGAGCATGTTAGCCTGGAAACCACGCTGCACGGCTGTACATGGAGGTCAAGTCGCCTGCTTAGGGAATCTTAAGGATTGCATTATTTGGCCCCACTTCCGGGAATGAGGCATTCTCTTCAGGGAAACCTAACAGAGGTTTTCTAGCTATGCTTCATGTTGCAGTATCAGCACGCTTGGCACTGTAAAATCTTTGGGTTGTATTAAATTATGTCAGTGGTATACCTCTTTAAAGCAGGATGCAACCATTATGGCTTGGAAAGGAAAGCCATAGCAGACACGGGGCGGAGCAAAGCCATTCTGTGAAGTTAAGTCTCTTTCTGTAGAAGCAGGTTCCCTGGTGAGCCCACCTGCTGGTAGAAAGAAAGATCTCGCTTCTCTCTACCGCTGTCTCTCATCCCTGGCCTCTCTTCCTTTCATTTACTCAATGGCCCAGTGTCCATTTTGTTCATAGCCCGTTTCCTATGTCATTTATCACCATACAAATGTCAGTTATGAGACAGGGGGACACACATATTTGACAGCTGCCCAATAAATTATGCAGAAGAACAAGTTAAGGACAACTGCAGATGACTTTTAAAGCAACAGAGCTGTGGCCGGTTAAAGAATTTCCCGTGAAAGCTTGGCACGAGCCCTTCCCTCCTGAATATCCTATAAAATGCCATTACTCGCCCATGTCCACTCAGTGACAGATAAGTATTGTTTGGAGGTCATGCCGGGGTTGCTTAAAACTTGGAACTAAGTAAAATGGAATACCCTTTGGAGAGGGAAAAGGAAGTATATGCACTGGAATTCTGCTATTAAATTAGTTTGTGAATGAGAGCGCCAGCTGAATGATTCTAGAAGTGTGTTCCCACCCATGTGATTCGGCCATATATATTGTTATCTGGTGAGCATTGAATTCCCATCACAATCTGTACGTGTTTGGTACAGCTCCATTAGTGGAGTTACTGGAAAAGCAAATTTAAATATAATATATTTGCATAGTTGAAGTACATGCTGCCATACTAGTTTTAGAGAACTCTGGATGACAGCTAACATTCAGTTCTCCGTAGGAAACATCAGAAGATTGTCATCGTGTTGGTGACAGTAAGTTTTGCTCAAGTTTAAAACCCCCACCTTGGCTATAGGTAGCATTAACAACATCGCATATTTATGGGGACTTTGTTTTCAGTTGGATAGTCTACTATCCTGTGTCCCTGTAAGCTGCAATACAGTTACTCAGTCACAGAAAGTACCAAAACCAAAAAACAGACTAAATTCAGGGCTTGTGTGTGCCACACAAGCACACGAACCTAAATTCCAATCCTTGAACCAGAACACATGCAGGCACGGCTGCACACACATCTGTAATTCCGATTCTTACACTGAGATGGGAAGTAGAAACAAGAAAATCCCCAGGATCTCGCCAGTACTGCTAGCAGAGAGAAAACGACAGCAAACCAAGGAGATCCAGCCTCAGCCAAGGTGGAAGTTGAGTATTGGCGCCTCAGATTGTCCTCTGACTTATAAACACATGCCACAGCATGCACATGTCCACACTCGCACACACGAATTTGCACACAGAGCTGCATTCCTGGGTAGAAGGCTATCCCAGTGGCAGAGTGTTTGCTTAGAGTATGCAGAGCCCTGGATTTGACCTTCAGTAATACATACACACACATACATGCAAATGTACACATGCATGTACACACACACATACACACACGTACCCATGCATGCACAAACACACACAGGCACACATAGATTTCCACTAAACATGTAACAGACTCTAGCATCCACAGATTGGTAGGGACCAAGAGTCCTAGAATCGCTTCCTCACAGCTAACCAAGATTCAACCAAGTTTTGGGATGATAGTTGAAGTTCAGGCAAGCCATTTTTCCTCTCCCACTATGGCCTGACATACACATGTACATGGCTGCACCAAATCTACTAATAGGCGCCCCCCAAATCCAGATCACTTCCTATGTATGCATACTGGTTCCTATCTGATTCAGTTTGGTTCTCACAGTGTCCACTCTGTACAGAGCAGCCATGCAGTGTACCCGCTGCTCAATACGGCCACTTTCCAAGCAGCAGCTCGAGCATGTTTATCTTACAGTCTGTTGTTTATAGAGCTGTGTGTAGTGAGAAGCTTCACTGTCTGAGCGAGTCAATCGAGAGAAAGCTGATGAGCTCATAGACACATGAAGTGATAATGATGGGCGGGGTCCCCTGGCGTCAGCAAGACATTTGTTCTAGCAAATGGGAGGAAGCCATGTTTTGACACAAGTGGGCTGCGGTGCTAGCCGAGGCACGATGGACAGGTAGCTGGTAAAGCACACCCTGTCTGAAGCCAGTTTAGCTTTGGCATTTTTTTTTAAATCTCATTTATTCATTCGCTCTAGTGATCTTACTTGGTGTATCTTTGCACTGTGTCCTAAGTGTCAGGCTTTTGGCTCAGTTGGATTGTCAACGTGCTGTCGTCCTTGCCATGTGTAACTCTGGTGTTTGTGGTCTGCAGTTCAGAGTTGTTCGTGGGACTGATAGACTGGTTTGAGCATTTGCATCCCTAAGACTTCCGTCTCCATCCTACCCCACTCACACATCTATCCACACATCCACTCCCAACAACACAAATATTGACTGTACCAATCATTCATTAGCAGTAAAAAAAAAAAAAAATGGAGACCAATTATTTTTTTTTACTGCGCTTGCCCTGAAAGACACCATTAATTACCTTATTGCCTCTGGAGCTGAGCCAGTTTCGGTGTCTCAGGAGCCTGCTCCCCACCTCAAGAGGTGTTTGCAGCTCGAAGGAACACAGCACAGGGTATCATCTGGCAAGCAGGGTGCTTACACTGCCTTCTGAAGTGCAATGTCCCTGCCTCCGTGGTGGAACCCTCAGAACCGTCTTGACAAGGAGTGCACAGGCCTGGACCAGCAGTGACCACGGTAGGTCCCCTGAGGGCTCCATTCTGAGTGGACGTGTAGACGTGTGCCGTTTGAAATGTGTCAGCTTCAGTATATATATGTGTGTGTGTGTGTGTGTGTGTGTGTGTGTGTGTATGCACATATGCAAGAACTCCTTGAAATCTCAGAGATGACTGACTGCCCGGGATAAGTTTTCTGGTCCTTGATATTAATGGTCTCCTCCAAGAGGGCAGAAAGAATTCAGACACCTGCCAATCTTCCTGAGCAACCTGTCACAGCTGGGCTTTTGCAGGTGGGCGTGACTCAGAGCAGCCATGATGGTATTGTTGGGTGGTTTTCCTCCTCACCCTGTACTAGTTAGCAGAAATACAAAAAGCCTGGGGGAATTTGCTTTTGGAGTTGAACCAGCCTGACCATGAGTGACTGCTCAATCTGGAAACCGCTCCTCTCCACTTTGAATGGATGTGTATGTGTTAGAACTGGGTCTCTCTTTCACACAAAAAGGCTCATGTTATATGTGCATGCCATGATCCATCAAAGAAAATAACTGGAGTGTATTACAATTTTTTACTGCATACTATGGTCCAGTGTCTCTGGGTTACAGTGAACACTTCAAATCTGACAGGGCTATACCATTTAGATTTGGTATGTTTGTTATTTACAATCTGTGTGTTCATTAGCAGTGTTCTACATTTTTTACTGTAAGTTGAAAGCGTTTGACAGGGATGCAATAATTGGCTGCGACCTGTTGAATAAGCTCTATAGGAGACAGAAAAGCTGGTGGGATTTTGTGGGTTGCCAGAGAGGTCCTGGAGCACTGTAGGATAGATTTACACTAAGAGCCATACGTATATCATACTTGTTCATCCAAAATAATTTTAGAAAACTTATCCTAAAACTGAATGCAGTCGGACTGTATTGACTTGATGTCTTCTTTTTAGGTCTTTAATAAATAAAGAGTAAAGTCAATAAAGGAAAAGCCCTCCTAAGGTTCCTGGTTTTGTCACTGTCTCCTGTAGACGTGTGTCCTCAGTAACTATAGGCACATATTATATCCCGGGTTCAAATATCTTTTGCATATCAGTAAAAATCTGTATTAGTATCCTTTTGTAGTTCATATTATATGAACAAGAATTCAAGGCTACCACTAGTGACAGTTCAACTAAATGATCAATTCTATCTTGCTTTGATTAAATTATATATTCAATTATTTTTGTTTGAAATAGAAAGCTTGGTTATATTACCACATGCTGTGTAATTTTACAGGTGCTGTTCACTTATTTAACAATAAGGCACCAAAGTGTGATTAACAAGGTGGCTGCCAGAGAAAGAAGCAAAATAATTATTTTTTCAATATACAAGTCCTCATCATGACTCACAAATCAATATGCATCCGTAGGGATTTGTTCTCACTGTGCAGTGGGGACCTCAGGGTGGCCTCCCCTCATTTCCCTATGAATGTAAAACCTGGACACTTAAGCTTGCCAGGCAGGTTTTTCTTTCTCTCTCTTTTTTAAAGACTGATGTTTAACTACAACCACTGGGACCTAAATCAGAGCATCCTGTGCCTACGTATGAATATTAATCAGACACCAGGCCATAGCGTGCCTCGCTGAGTTTGACAGTTTAAAGGATCAGTTAGTTAATTAGAAGATGACATGGCACACCAGGTCCCCAGGCTCTGTCCTGCCTTCTGTCTCCTCTTTTCATTTTCCTTTTTGACAAGTTGGATTACATCATTACTCGTAGTTTCACTTGTTAGCCCCACCACAAAATGAGAATATTTTCAGCTTTAATTATCTGTGATCTCCTCCCCTACCTCTGCAAAGACCAGGCTTAAAAATGAAACTCAAAGAAGTGTAGGAGAATCAGAAGTTCAAAGGCCCATAGAAATCAGCCCTACTCATCCAGCTACACTGCTTCACAAGATGAATGCAAAGGTCTTTTCTAGGGCTGGAAACTGGGGTGTGGTAGCCATGGTGATGGCTGCTCAATGTGATGGTACCGCAGGTGTAGATGTGTCACGTCAGGTGTCCCCATGGCTTCTCTGGCTTGAGGTGACAAATCTTATGAATGTCTTCACAGGGTGGCCACCAATTATACTGTCTCATGTTTCTTGTCCATCGTGACACCCATGAACCTCACTCCAAAGTCTGAATAATTCTGTTCTAATTATTTCTGGCCATGGTTCCTCTTGGGAAACTTTTTATATCAAGCATACCAATGGCTCCCATGGAAGCTAAGTTTCCCCAAGGGAAAATAAGATTTAGATCAGGATTTAGTATTTCGAATGGCACATTCTCTGATAAACCAAGCAGAATTAACTCTTTCGTCTTGTCTGTCCATTCTGCTCCCCCGGCGCCTATCATGGCTTATTGAAGGCTTATTTAGGTAGTTGGTTGGTGTGCCTGTGGGCTTGCTAAGACCCTGAGATTGCCAATGGAAACAACTAAATAGTGTGTGTGTGTGTGTGTGTGTGTGTGTGTGTGTGTGTGTATGTGTGTGTGTGATCTCCAATGGACATGGAAAACTAAGAGTTTGAAAAGTATAAAAAGGGGGAAATCTAAAGTCTGCCACTGGTGCTAGGAGCCAGCCACTCTGCTGACTAATTAAGTACAAGTAGTTCTTCCAAGTCCTGTGTGGTGAATGAAACATTGACTAAGGAAGAGACGGTCTGTCCTGAAGAGTCTGAGCTGGAATTTGCAATGAAACATCCTGATCCCCGGTGGCCCGCCTTGTTAGCCCTTGCCTGTCAGGTGATGAGAGGTATCTTTAGATGGCACCAGACAGTTCCAATTGCTATATCCTCCATGATAGTGCACAGAGAGGAGAAGAGGGAAGACATTGACGTGTGTGCTCGGTGTTATGCTGCCAAATGGAAAGGTGGTGATTTCTGAGATATACCCTGTTATTTAGAAGAAGAAAGCGGGGGGGGGGGATGGGGGGGTGACGGCTGGCACACGTGGCCAGAAGGGCATATGGTAGTCTACCAAGCTCTAACAGTAGTATATGTTGTTGGTAGGGGCAGGGTGAAAGTCTATAGTTTGACAGGAACTAGAGCTGGTAGTGGTGTTTAGATAAAGGAGGCTAGGGACACATGTCAGTGCTACCATGAAGGAGAGAGATGACCTCATCCTATAAGACCATAAACATCTTGGACAGCAACTTAACTTAAGTTGGGGAAAGTGAAGACTGTTACCTGTACGCTGTGGAGAAGTGTGAGAGAAGGCTGGAGGAAGCTATGGGGCCATGGCATATATGAATCTGGATGATATCTAGGGACAGCTTTGGGCTGGAGGAAAAGGACAGAAAGCAAGAGGCATAGTCAGCAGTCCCATCAGGATGGCTAGAGGCCCAAGAGTGCACGCCTATTAATAGGAAAACCTAAGGTCCTGGATGGAAAAGGGAGGCTGCCTATGTGACTCAGTGCAATGGCAAATACAGACAACTTGAAGGCACCTGGAGTCATGTAGGACCCTCCCCAAACTCAGGCAGCATCCGGTCCTGGGGTGAGTAAACAGGGGAAAGCAAGCTGATGAACACCTCCACTCATCTCTCCGCTTCCTGTCCAGCTGCCTCATGTTCCTGAAGATATGAGAGCCTGATACCCTCAAATTGTGGAGCAAGAAGGCCCTCTCCTCCTTAGGTTCTGTCAGTGTTTTGGCACAGTGATAAAAAACAGAACTAATATCCTGGGTGAACAGCATTGATGTGGGGGGGGGCACAGGGGTGGAATGCAGGGGGGGCGGATGACAATGCAAGAACATGGAATTAAGGAGAGCCACAGAGGTGTGTGTCTACCTAGAATAACAATACAGGGAGGGGAGTTAGCATCGCGACAAACATTAATCCATGGACTGCAGAAAGCCTGCTGCATTTCAGGGGGTTGGCACCCACCAAGAAGATGGAGCCATTGCCAATCAGAATCAGTCGAGAATCCTGCCAGACTGCTGTCACCATGTAGCTGACACAAGCAGGGAAGACATGTGGGAGAGAGTGAGTCACAGGACACGACAAGATGGGGAAGGCATGGACATGGAGAACGTATGCTAGCTATCGTGTGCCTCAGTGTGTGACTGAAGAGGCTCTGAAGCCTCCATTCTTCTGTGAGCCACCTCATCCCTCTTCCTTCCTCAGGAGGGGAATTTCTCATGTCCTGCTGCGTTCTGTTCCTCCCTCCACTCTCCCTACCCTGGGTTGTGTTGTTTTCTACACTCACGTGGCCAGATGCATAGACAACGGGCCAGGCTGGGGAAAGAGTACTGAGAGCTTAATAAGTAGTTATTTATGGGATTTTCAGAGTTCTTAACTTGGGTTGAGTATGTCTTCAGAGTTGATTTGTTTGTTTGTTTTTTACAAGAAAGGTAGTAACAAATGAAGCCCTTTGGATGCGATAAGATAGAGTGCTTGCAGTTGCGTCCCTCGCCTTCTGCATGCCTCCTCTTTAGTTAGGCCAGCCCGCGGTCTCCAAATGATGGTGTCTTACTGTTCTAGAGAGCACAAGGCATCAGTAATAATTAGTTGATGAGGGGGCTGACTGGGGCCAGGGTATGGCTGGCCCAAGCAGATCTTTAAAGAAGCCCTCAGTACCCACACACCTGTGGATTTGTTCCACTTCCTGTAATAGCATGACTCACCCCAAGGTAGGTCATAGCAGGACACAGAAAGAGGTCAGGCAGAATTTACTGTCCTCACAGGTCTCCCCTACCATGAAAGGAAGATAGTAAAAGAGGCTCTTAACGTTCCCCTCTTCTTCCAAAAAAACTAATTTGTGGTTTCATAGCACCGACTCATTGGCTTTCTAGCAGATATTGTTCAGCACACGGCTGCCTGTGGGCACAGGCAACTCACCTGAAAGATGTCGGCAGCAAGGCCTCCCAACATTTGGACGCACTATAATGGCTTTCACACCTTTGTATCTCTCTAGTATTACTGTTTCGCTCCAGCAAGCCCACTAATATCAAATGTATCCTACCAAAGACTGTTCTAAATCACTTCCATTTTCCCTGCCTCTAGGCTCTGGCCACAAGCATCCTAAGTGAGTGTGTTGCCATGATCTAGTGTTCAGCTTCTCCTCGTTTATAGCGTAGAAACATTTATTAGTGTTTGGACAGACATATATTCATTTTTGAAGATGAAGTACCACATCACTGGTTCTTATCCAGCTCACAAATATACGAAATTGTTATATTTTCCAAGAGAATGTAAATTAGTATTGCCATTTGTTGGCAAAAAATCTCCCTCTCTAAACAAACCATTGGTCTTAGTGACATTTACTAACTTACTCTGTGAAGTGCTGTTTTATATCAAAAGTAAATCCAGGGTAGAAGCTTCGTAAGTAATTTCAGACTTGATGGCACTTCACCTCATAGCTACAAGTGAATGATGAAGCCTCAGTTGGCAATGTTTTTTCCCCAGGTAAGTGTCTTCCATAGAGCTGTTTTAAGCTCAGGAGCCAGCTTCTCTTTAATGTCCAAGTCACCCAGCCAATGCCACTTCCGTTATTACCTAGCTTCTTCAAACCCTACAGCCAAGCAGCCCATGACTCAATTCCCAGCTCATAGAGAGGACAGTCTACTATGGGAACATATCTTGAATTCCAGAATCTGGCCAAAAGGGAAAAAGAGAAAGTTGTCAAAATATCCACTGTGCTCTGGTTCCACCTGCAAGCCGCTGAAGAAAATACAAAGCCAGTTGCCAGTTGGATGCCCAATTCAAAATTCAGATTTAAGCGCTCTCCGCCTCTAGCCTAGTGCTCCTTTCTCATTCAGTGTAGGTATGCATTTATGTGCCTATGTATATGTGTGTATGTTCATGTGATACCAGAAAGCAACCTTAAATATCATTCCTCAACACACACACACACACACACACACACACACACACACACACACACACACACACACACACCATTGGGTGGTGGTTTGTGGTAGTGATGGTGTTTTGAGACCCCGAGTCTCTCACTGGCTTGAATTTTGCCACTTTGGCTAGACTCGCTGTCTGGAGAGCCTCAGTAATATACATGCTCTGGGATTACAATAACTTGCCGTCATGCCCAGAATTTCTACATAGGTTCTGGAGATCAAAGTCAACTTCTGGACTGAGCCATCTCTGCAGGCCTGCCCTCTCCCGCTCTTCAACCTTTTCACCTTTGCTTTAGCATAAACAGTCACAGGCTCTGACTCAGATGCTGCTTCTGTCTCATCCTCCATACACCTTCAAGTTCTGAGGACTTACTTTGCCTATGTCGTGTGCCTGGAAGCTCCAGGACCATCTCCGCATACCAAGTTCTCTCTTGTGTTGGTGCTTGACTTCAGGAACTTAAAGCTGTCCTCTTAGACAGATGAGGCTGGTCCTGGAGCTCCATCCTTTTCCAAACTCTTAGCATCACCTTTGTCCACTTGAATTAAATGGTTGGGAGGATAGAAGGCCATGCCTCAAGAAGGTGGCACAATGCAGATGACTGCAGGTGCTGTGTAGTTTCACCAGTTTTGATGGTAAAGCTGGGGTTGGCTTTAATATGCATGTGGAAGCTGAGGATAGAGTTCAGGCTGCAGAGCGCAAAGGCAAGGGAAGGCGTGCCAGTTTACGAATGGGTGGTGAGGTGAAAGAGTCCAGACATCCTTCAGAAAACAGACCAGAACACAGGAAGGTTCTGGAAGCCAAATATATAGAGCTGGTGAGACAGTGTGGGGAAGTCACAGCGAGGCTGGAATTCAATACAAAGTGGGAATGCCTTCTAACCTTGGCAAATGCAGCAAGCTGTCAGTATTATGTGGTTATGGGCTCAGTCTTCTTATTTTTAAATCCACACAGTCGCTTTATAATATTTTTCACACATTGCAAGTGATTATTTGTGGGGATTATTTCAAAAACACATAAGTAAAATCAAGTGAGCAAATTTTAAGAAAGCAATTGGCATAAATAGTAGTAGAGGCAATTGATTAACAATCATAGATGTTCCCTGTAGCTGGAAGTCATGGAAGGAGAAATGGGAAGACCTCACGGGACAAGACGCTGTAGACGTGTCACTTACACTAAGGAGTGTGGACAGAGTATGACAACTGGGAAAGCATCAGTACTCATAGCCAGAGCAGCTGGTGCCCTATGGATGCCAAAGATGAGATACAGATGCTTGCTGCATGCAGACAGGGATGGTGTGTATGCCGTGTCAGTCATTAAGCAATGGCGTCTTCTGGTTCACAGTAGGTGATGGATAACGATGGGGAGTGAGTGGGTAGAAGTACGACACAAGGCTTCAGGTCCCATCCATGAGCAGATGCCGCTGCTACTTTCTCTCCGCAGCCATAGGCTGTGACAGAACGAGGCTGGGAACAGTGATGTTCTCACTCTCTCTCTCTCTCTTGGAACGAGCTCCCAGAAGACACAGCCCTCCCTTCAGTGGGCTCTAACCTGCCACCTGTAGCCTCACACAGAGGTTTTATATTTACATCATAATATATAACCAGTCTTGCATAAACCTGGCACCTTGGTCCTATGTCACTTCAATGGGTCCATGACATGACCTAGGAGCAGCTGAACGCTCAGGACCACACACCCTGTTTCCAAGGAACAGCATTGCCCTGCTCCTGTTCAGTTTTGTCACATGGGAATACAGGGTCCTATGTACCAGAGCCTGGGAACTTAACAAAAGACTTTTTTTTTTAAACCCATATTATAGATTGCAGCTGTTGATGTTTAAATGTCTCTGATTTTCTGAATTACCATTTAATTAAAAAATTTTTTGAAGATGCTGCCACTGGCAGCATCTAGTTTGAAGCCCCTAACTTAATTTGTAAAATAATGAGATGAGGTCACATCTGCTCCCCCAACCCCCATGGTTTTGTAGCGTTTGTTGTCCTCTGGGCATACTTACAGGCCTGTTATGATATGAATCTCCACGACACAACAGTTGTGTTTTCCTGTGTCCCAAAGTGCCTTCCTCTTCTCTCTCGTGTGCGCTGGTCACCATGTCACTTGCTTTTCTCTATCCTCGGAGCTTGCCCTCTACAATCACAACTAAGTTCAGCTTAAGTCCTCCAGAGCCCAAGGCATTGACCATGCCCCTGTCTGAGTTTTTGCCACTCTTGTCCAGACCTCTACTCTCCATCACTCTTCTGCCCCCATGATTCACTTGTCTCTTTTTGCCCCAGCTAGACTTTCTTGATGCCCAGTGGAACCTCGTGTCTTAGGATGGGAGCATACCCCCAAGATTCTCCTAGGGCTGCAATCACTAGGAGCCTGGGCATGGTCACAGAGCCTCTCTTTGTTACCTCCACACATGATGTGGAATGAAGCCTTTTATAAATCTATTATGTTCCAAGCCCAGAGACCAGAGGCAGATCTGAAGACACTTCCTATCCCCCACACTTTGGAGAGACACCTGTGGGCTATACATGTGAAGGAGAATTGTCCAGAACGAGACTAGACATTTCATGATGCTGGCCAGTCATGCCTGGTCCTGCTGGCTGGCTAGCTCTTCACAGAGCATCTGTTGATTGGGATCATTTGGTGAGGACATTGTGTCTCTTGAGTTGTTTTCTTTACCAGACCCAGCCCTTTTCCAACAAGAAGGTAGTCTGTAAAGCCTGCTGCATACATCAGCACTCCTAATGGACAGGCAAGGTCTTACCTGCCTTGAGGGTTACATGGTCCAAATTCTGATCTCATTGCTCCCAGGTGTATGCTGAGTATTACTGGGCATATTACTTTGACTCCTTCGGCCACAGTTCCCATTAGAGTTGAACGGGAATGGCTGGGTGAAATGGCGAGGGTCACTGGCTTATGCTCCCATTAGCATCAAAGAACCACTGCTCAAAGTCAGGTGTCCTTGTTGGCCAGTTCTGGGCCACAAGCCAAATCAGCATACAGCCCATCTTGGTAGGGTCTGCAAACAATGGATGCACTCTATGTTTAAGGGGTTGTTGTGAATATACAAGACAGTGTTTCGTTTATTTGTTTGTTTGGTTTTGATTCTTGTCCACAAAAGATGGAACTACCCTTATGGGAAAGGTTGATGACCCCTAACTAGAGTCTGTTAGAAGGGGTTTTTCTATCCTCCAATATTGTCTTTTTTTTTTTTCCTTGCTTCATTGGCCACTTGCAGAACCTGGTCTAAGAACTCTGACAGGCTTTTGTTCTTTCATGTGCCCTCTCCTGCAACTCCAGAGAAGGCAACCACCCCCACAATAAGGTAAAGAAGCCCTGTTCCCAAGATGCTATGGGCTCACCACACCCTTCAGCAAGTTGTTCCATAGATTGACTGAGTCACTGCAGCATACTGCACTATCCTAGCCAGATGGCCCACACCACAGCCCACATAATGCCCTTGTAGGAACTCAGCCGTATTCTCTCCACATGCTTTGTGGGGTCTGAGGATCACTCCAGAAATTTAGGGAAATCTATTCTCAGGAATTCCAAATACAGCTGGGGGAAACTCATCTGTCACACATGACAGGAAGAGGTCCAGACACCATCACAATGTGCCGTGGCAGTCCAAAGACTAGATGCCTCACAGGAATCATCACCTCATAGCTCAATCTGTTCTTTCTGTTGAGGATGAGAACAGTGAGAGATCTTTTCTGCCACTTTCATGAACATAGCAGGTGCCTTCTCCCCATTGCCAGCCTTTATTGCATTCTTGTCCCCCCAGCCTCTTTGTGATCTGCTAAGGAGGTCTTTAAGACAGATGCTCATCTGCCTTCATGACTTTTGAAGGCAGCTGCGCTACATACTCAAGCAGTCTGCCTGCCTCTTCCTTTACCCAACCTCCTTGCAGGACACAGCATCTACAAGAGCTTCAAACGCAAACAGGAAGCTGTCAATCTCCAGAAGCCAGCGTAGTCCATGAGATTCTTAAATGCCCAGGCAAATGCCCTTGAGACAGCAGCCTCTCAATCAATTTAGCAAGGAAAAACATACCTTTTCATTGTCCAGAAGGAGATGTGAGATCCTGAGCTGACGTTCTGAATATAGAAAGGTTCTCAGAAATAAAGCCACTTTTACACGCCTTCAAGTCATCTCTTTTGTATTTGCTGATATCTTTGAAGATGCATTCTCCTTAGCTAAAATGGCGTGCTGTTCTTCCATTCTTGTTTTTCAAACAACTCCCTGCCTCTCAATCCAGTTCAGCAGCCACTCACCAACTGTGATTCACGTAAGCTATCAAAAACTTACCTTGCCTTATTGAGGGTTAATTAGCAGTCACTTAACCATATGACTGAATTTCTGGCCCAGACTAGAATCCAGGGTTTGTAGGAATAATGCTCCTACCCAACGGAGAAAAGGTGTGTTTTCCAAGCATTTGGCCTTAACTTCCTTAGGAAAGCAAACCTCTTTGTTCATGTTGAATATTTGTTTGTTGGTTCAATATTCAACTAACCCAGAAAATTTACTCTGCAGAGGTCAGACCCCTGTTCTGTGCCTGATATTAAATTTGAGGTTTAATTAATTAATTAATTAATTAATCACTTTACAGCCTGATCCCAGCTCCCTCCCTCCTCTCCTTTCAGTCCTGCCCCCTCCAATTCCCCTTTCTTCTTCTTCTTCTTCTTCTTCTTCTTCTAATTCTTCTTCTAATTCTTCTTCTTCCTCCTCCTCCTCTTCTTCTTTCTTCTTCTTCTTTCTTCTTTCTTCTTCTTCTTTCTTCTTTCTTCTTTCTTCCCTCTCCTTTTCTTCTTTCTTCCCTTTCCTTTTCTTCCTTCTTCTTCTTCCTCTTCCTCCTCCTCCTTCTTTTTCTTCTTCTTCTTCTTCTTCTTCTTCTTCTTCTTCTTCTTCTTCTTCTTCTTCTTCTCAGAGAAGAGGAGGTCCCCAAGGGGCACCAACCCTTCCTGCCACCTCAAAAACAGCAGAGCTAAGCTGCATCCTCTCCTACTGAGGACTGACAAAGCTGCTCAGCTAGGGGAAAAGGATCCAAAGGCAGGCATCAGGGTCAGAGAGAGCCTCTACTCCCATTGTTAAGGAACCCACATGTCAACCCAGCTGCACATCAGCTACGTTTGTGTAGGGTGGTCTGGTCCATCCCATGCATGCTCTTTGGTTGGTGGTTCAGTCTCTGTGAGTTCCCATGGCCTTAGGTTAGTTTACTCTGTAGGTCTTCTTGTGATGTCCTTGACCCCTCTGGCTCCCTCAGTCCTTCCTCCCACTCTTCCACAGCACTTCTCAAGCTTAGCCTACACTGAGTATTCATTGAGCACCCTTACAAGGGAAAGTTGGGCAGATGGAGCTGAGTGAGGCTTGGGATCTGGTTCTAGAAAAAATTGAAGCTAGGAAGAAGATGGTGATGCAGACACGGACTATCACTCTTAGGAGTTATAAAGAATGTTCACTGCTGCCTGTAGGATGGTGCTGTGGCAAGGGAGGTGAAGTCAAGGGGCATGCTAATAGACATGGAGTCCGGTGCCCCAGGCAGAGAATGCAGTATCTAACTCAGTTCAATGCTACTGGACACCAGTGTGTATGCCTGGCCCTGTGCTAGAGAGCTTATACTTTGTGCAGTGGTGAACTTGTCAGATGGATACTCATGTAAACGTGTGTGTGTGTGTGTGTAATAAATACTCTAACCGTGATGAATAGTAAGAACTGAAGGAAGAAGACAACTGAAACTATGAGGAAGACAGGTTACTAAGTGTGATGTGAAAGGAAGTTGAAAATACCCTGAGGAAGGGAGAGGCAGTAGGAGCAGCCCAACTACCTGGGAAGCTTTAAGGGAGGACAGTTCTACCACTCACTGATACAACTGCTCTATGTGATGTTTTTCTGCCTCGTTGCCGGTGTCATCCCACATCTATTTTTACTGTCTTTCAGGAAGTCTATAGGGAAGTTTTTGTGTGTAGTTTGATGAGACTTACATTTCTTACACACTAGAGAGTATAAGAAGGCCCTATGTCAGGTGTCAGACAATTGTGTGCAGAGAACCCCGTGCTCACTTTAGAGAGCTTATTCAGCAGTTACGTGCAGATAAATTCATATCCACTCCTGATGACCCTGACTAGCACCCCAGTCTTAGTTAAGGTCTTTCCTGCTATGATAAAAAAACCATGACCAGACAGAACCTGGGGAGGAAAGGGCTTATTTCATTTTACAGCTTAGAGTCTGCCATCCAGGGAAGTCAAGGCAGGAACATGGAGACAGGGAACTGAATCAGAAGCCATAGAGGAGTGCTAGTTATTGGCTTGCTCTGCCTGCTTCCTAGCTCCCAGAACCACCAGCCCAGGGATGGCACCTGCCCACAGTGGGCTGGGCCCTCCCACATCAATCAAGAAAATGCATCACAGGCTTACCCACAGGCCAGGGGTTGGGGGAGCATTTTCTCAATTGAAGTCTTCCCAAATAACTCTGGCTTCTGTCAAGTTGACAAAAGAACTAAGCCGCCACAATCTGCAATGATCTATGGATGTTCAGAGACCAATTACTAAAGACATGCCCTGGGCCCCCGCAGCACTTTAAAATGGGCTCCTCTGTCTCATTGAGCACTCTTTCCTGACCCTTCTTTGCACTTTATTTTTTTAATTTCCAGGAAGGCAGAAGGAGGCGGGTGTGGGATGGTACAGAGTAACTGAGAAAAGTGCCTTGTGCTCCTGTGAGCTTGTTAGTGTTTCTCAGATAATGCAGTTACTAATGTGGGGAAAGACATTGAACATCTTCTCCAGACAATGTGTGCCTTTGTGCAACATGCAGGGGTTTTTTTTTTCCCTTCCTCTCTTTAACAGTGTGTGTCCTCACCCTGCCACTGGGATCAGTGTGGCTCGAGGCTTTAGTGTGTTCCGTCACATAGGTAAACCTCTCTCAGAAAGATCATGATGCTTACAGGCTCAACTAAATCGAGACTTTGAAAATGAGATAACATTGAACATGTCCTGGGCGATTGTCCCAAGGAAAGGGCACTCAGGGCAGATGTTCGCTTGTTTTAGGCTTTGTAAGTACATGAGAGTTTTGCATTGTTAATTCTATGTTACGTTTTGATGCCAAGAATGGGAACACAACTGGAAGTAGAGTTTGGTCTGGTGTCCTCCCTGTCCCCCTCTGCACTGTCAGGCAAGTAGGTGTGTAGCTCACTGGAATGTTCTTCTGAGAGAGTGCTTTTCAGAGTGAGGCCTCGGTAACCCCACAGGCCCTGGATGCTTGTTTCTCAGCATCTACAAGGTCAAAGACATTTGCCTGAAAATGCAAAAGTATGCTTTCCCTCTCTGACGTTGTTTAGAGTAGACAGTCCAGTGGCATTTCCTAGCAGCCACATGATGCTTGTCACAGGCACTGGGTACAGCAGCAACTGTGACAACCTTCTGTCTCCCATGATGCTAGACATCAAAGAACTGTGGTAAAATGCAAAATGCTGCCCTTCCCCTCTAGAAGTTCTGTTGTAGAAACTACAGTCATTTCTTTCCATTATGCGATTCATATTAATATGCTGTGGGTTTGTTATGTCTGTCTGTCTGTCTGCTCACCTTCTACCCTGCTTAAAACTGTTGTCTGCCACTATGTTCACCAGGCTAGTTGACCAGGACCTTCTGGGGAGTCACCTGTTTTCACATCCCACACTTCACCTCCCAGAAGAGCTCTGGGAGTCCAGATGTATGCTTCCACACACAGCTTCACGTGAATCCTGCAGCTCTGGGGCCTCACACTTGCATAGCAAGGACTTTACTCCCCTCCCAGTTACTGTTCTTTTTCAGTGAATTAACGAACAAATAACTTTTACGTTTCTGATTGCTTGCATTGTGGTAGATAGTGATAGTTACATCAATAATATCCTAATGCTTTCTGACAATTTTTTTTTGAGACAGTGTCTTGTTTTATACCCCCACGGCTGACCATAGACTTGACCACAAACCTCAGTGCTATGATTATAAGTGCGCACCATCAACTTGTTTCAACATTTTTTTAAGATTATACAATGCTCCTGAGTCCCAAATGTTTAACAGGCCCTGTGTTCAAGTGCAGTGGAGTGTTCGTTACAACGCTCTCGGCTTGGGATTAGAACTTGAAAAGTTCATAACAAGATATAGAAGGACACATATGTTCTCTAACAACTCAGCTTGGGTTCATTTCAACCTTTATTTGTGGCTGTTTGAAAGTGAACAAAGAACAGCTGTAAAGCCAAGAGTCCTTGTAACCAGAGGAGCAGAGTTAGCCGTGGCTGCAAGCCTTCCCTTCCCACGGACACCGGGCACTGTGCGTTCTGTTTTGTGATGGTGCACGCCGGCTTGCACTGGCATTCCTGGCTTTGTGGAGCTGGCAGGTGGCTCTCCACCTATTCATCCAGCTAGCTGACCTGTGTTTCCTGAGCTCCCAGGTCTGGAGATGGTGACACTGCCTCACGGAGCTTAAGCCTCCTGCAAGGAGACAGTAAACATGTGGCCATCTGTAAACAGGATCAGTACTGATTCTGAAGTTATCCCAGGGACTGGGAAATGGCTCGTGGGTTAAGTACTTGCCAGGTAAATATGAGGACCTGAGTTTGGACTGAGCACTCATGTAAGAGCTAGATGTGGCTGGGTATTACTACATGCCCCCCGGCCACTGCTTGGAGTGGGAGCAGGGGCACAAATACGGAAGGAACCCTGGGGCTGGCTAGGCAGCCAGCAGAGTCAAAACAGCGAGTTCCATGTTCAGTGCAAGAGGCCTTGTCTTGGAAGTAAGAAGGAGGGAGTGAGGGGAGAGGAACAAGGGGAAGCTGCTATGAGGATATAAAGTGAATGAATGAATGAATGAATGAATGAATTAATTAATGAAAATTTAATTTAAAAATTAAGATATGAAGTGATAGACGAGGACTCTGGATGGATGTTCACCTCTGGCCTCTGCATGTAGATATACAGGCATGCAGTGGGGGGGGGGGCGCATATGCGCGTATACACACACACACACACACACACACACACACACACACACACACACACACGGTGGTGATGGGGTTTTCATCCTGGTGAAAGAGGTATGGTAACGTGACATAGTGATGAGCTTCCTGGGAAGTAGATGCCTGTAGAAGACTCTGGCAGGTGACCTAGCACAGCCTTTCCTCAAGAAAGTTCCTATAGCCAGGCACGGTGGGGCATACCTGTAATCTCAGCACTCAGAGAGGCAGAGGCAAGTGGATCTTGGTGAGTTCAAGGCCAGCCTGGTCTACAAAGCAAGTCCAGGACAGCCAAGGAGGCTACACGGTGAAACGCTGTCTCAACAAACAAACAAACGAATAGAAAGAAGGTTCCTATGGGCTGAGATGGGGGTAAAGGGTTGATCAGAAAGGGAAGGGAAGATCAGTTTTGAAAGCGGGCCAATGTCCATGAGGAAGGATGTGATAGGTCTGGAGTGAGGTGCAAACCAGAGCTGTGGGGGAAGAGTACAGTGACTGAGACGCCAGGACCAAACTTTGCTAGGCCTGATGGGTCCCTGGAGAAAAATGTGTGCTTTCAACCAAATGTGATTAGAATTCCCTGGAGGGCTCTTAGGAAAGTGAAGTTGAGCAGGCCAGACTTAGCAATGGGCTGGGTATAAGGAAGGGACCTCTGGCTTGTGTCTGAGAAGCTTACCTTCTCCCAGCTCTTTGCCGCAACGCTCTGTAAGACACAGTTGACTAGCATGGCCACCATTGCAGATGAGGAGATTGAGGCTTCACACCCTGCTAGATAACACCCTTCCCAGAATCCTCCACAGTCCACAATCAAGGCTCCCGACCTGACCCACTCTCTCTAGTCCAGTCTGTGTCTGCCTCTTCCGGTACTGGCTGAGGCAGAAGCTACAGATAAGGAAGTGGCCCACCCCTCCCCCCCCCCACCTCCAATCATCAGAGCTGTGAGCTGGCCCAGCCAAGAGGCCCTACCTCCCATTCTGTCTGAGAAGTGGGACCCTACGCACCTGTTGGCCACCAGCCTAAGTAGGATTTAATTGGGACAGGTTTACTCACATCTCAGGTGTGTCTGGCCTCCCAGAAAAAGGAGCCATTATTCTTGCACTTCCATGACATCTCTTGACAAGGGATGTGGGAGTCTTTCTCAGACAGTTCACCCTTTATTGAAGGAAGGGGGTGGGGAGGCTCTGGAAGCAGTTATGGGAATTTTTAGCATTGCCATTTTGAGTAAGGAAGAGATACCTGTGTGTAACACTCAGGCAGTGGGCAAGCAAGCGTTCGTTATTTTTTAAGTAGTTTTCTTTTTAAACCATGAGGCTTGTTCAGTGGGACAGAGACTAAATGGGGAAGAAATATTGTCTTAAGACGGAACCTCCCCATCTTTACTGTCTCCTCTTCCTGCTTCTTGATACACAACACTAGGCACTAGGCACAACTACAGAAGTCTACCAGAGCATAGGTGGTAGCAGCCGTGACAATTGGCTCTGAAGTGTCACCTCTTCATTATCTGTGACATCTGCATAGCTGAGGAGATGGCAGGAGGCTGGCAGCTTCTGTTCCTTCCAGGTCACTTTGACAAATAAGTTTCTGCCTTTGGGATTGGCAGGGTATGTTGATAATAATATCTGCCTGCTCGCCTGTAGGGCAGCCTCTTTCTCTTCACCACACCTAGCTACTTTACATACTCATGGATCTAGCTTGTAATTTACATTTGTATATTTTATTCATAGGTGGAACGGCTTTTTCCCCCCCTACAACTTTGTACAGTGCTAAACATTATTGGAATATTATTCAAAACATGTCCTTTCCATAAAATCTGTTTATGTGCCATCATTATCTGCAGCATTAAATACATTTTATATCATCAGAAATTTTATGATATATTTAAAAATGAATTTCTACTTAGCCGAAATGCATTAGGGATTATCCTAAGAGACCCTGCTGGAAAAAAAATGCAGTCATGTTTATTTGTAACTGCCAGAAAATGGCTTGCAAAATTGTTAGTGTCTTTTTATTATTCCCTACCACTGGAGCACTTGCTTGTTAATTAGAGAAATTTCAACTGTCATAGTTGGCAATTATAGCTTCTGTATCATTGTCTGTTATGAATAGTCAATGAGAGCTGATTAATATGCATGAGCAGCAGTATATATAGCGTGTGCATTGGACCACAATCCAGCTGCCAGAGTCACTCGGAGGAGGGAGCAGGGTGTGTGTGTGTGTGAGAGAGAGAGAGTGTGTGTGTCTGCCTGTGTGTGTGTGCGTGCGCGCGCGTGCGTGCATGCTGTGAGGGAAGGAAAGGGAGCGTGGAGGAAGCAGAGAGTTGTTTTTGCAGCCTCAGAGAGCCATGCCTGTGTGAGGCTTTGTAGCTGCCTGACTCACCTGAGGCTCTCAGAGAGCCCTTCAATGCCTGCATGCTGAGGGAGTGGCTTCCCAGGCTCTGGCGGTCCTGAAGGCTTTCTTTGACATTCCTCCAAACATGGGATGCAGCTTGTGCAGCGCGCAGAAGCAAGAGGAGCAGTACAAATTACTCTATGAAGTTTGCCAGGTAACAGCGCGGCAGGTTATCCTGCAGTACTCACCTGGCAGCATCCCTCCTGGGGCAGGAATCGGGAATTTCCGTGTGGGTTTGTGTTCTGCCTAAGCCAGCCTTGCCCACTTCTCCGGAGATGTTCTGTTAACTCTCTTAAGAAATGTGTTTCCTAGCAGCTTTCCGGTGCTTGATTTTAAGAGTCTAAATAGCTGTTGATGGTCTTTGCAGTGTGTTGGAAGCAGCTGTGTCACAAAGCACCATGACAACTAAGCGCTCTACAGAGCAGTCAACAGGAAGGGTCAGAGAGTGGTCACGCGTCCTTTGAACAAGTTGGAGAAGACGGGGCAGGGAGGGGGCAGGGGCAGTGATGGATGCTTGCAGTTTTTGTGTCTGTTTAAAACAGTTTGAAGGCACTGTGTGCAGCGGAGCAAAGTCCTCTGTTGAGTCCTCCTTTTGGCAGCTTCTTGTAACGGGACATGTGGTTCACATTTATGTCTCACACTTTGCCACTTCCATACGTCTCTCTGTACAAACATTAGCAACTTCTGAGGCAAGTGACTTGGTCTTACAGGCTGTCACCCACAGCAGGTGACTTGTCACGGCGTCTACGTCACGACATGAATTTTCAGTTTAAATATAAGGGGATATATTCAGTACAGCCCAGCTAGATTATTTTATGTTTACGTGGGGTGCTTTCTTTTTTTAAATATTCAAGCCCCCTCCTTGAATAAGGAGGTTTTACATGGTTCTTGGCAACCTCACTTGGCAGCTAAGGATTTCGCTCTTGAATCATTCTGGCTCCTTTAAAAAAAAATAATTTCAGTAAACAGAAAACCACAGTCCTGTAAGTTTTTAAATCAGCATAGTACAATTACACTGTGGCAAGCAAGAATATGAGTGTGCATTTCTTGGCTTATAACAATAAATGGCAAATAACTACTTTTTTTTTTTTTAAGAGCCAGGCTTGACTTTAAAAAGAATCTGATCAACTGTTAGTTGTATGTCATTTTTGCATGAGCCACCAGAGGGCGGATGCCCCTAGCAAGCCACAACAAGACAACTGAACATGCTGTGAGCAAAACCTAAGGATACCATGATGACACTGGGTGAATAAAATGTGTGTCTGTCTGTATGTCTGTCAGCTTTCTGCAGTGAGGCATGGAAAGGGTTAATGTAAACAATCTCAGGTTTTGAGCTGTCTCACCTGCTGAAATCAAGCCTCTTAAATAAGTCTTAGAAATGTACTTGGCTTCCATCTCCGGTTCCCAGCAGTCTAGGGATGTGTGGGCGGTCTTGAGCAACAGTGTAGCCATTACTGATGATCTGGCCCCCATCCCTCTTGTCATCAAGTGGTATGTCCTAATCCTAATTTTGCCAGATGATCTGGGGTGCTCTCTTTTTCTGCTTAACATTTAGAAGTAAGCTGAGCAGAGTACAGGACCTCATCAGCTAATCAAGGTGCTATGTTAGACTTGACTACTGCAAAAAAAAGCAAGTTAAATGGTAGTTTTCAAAACTCCATACTTGATTTGGTTTGATTTGGCTTGGGTTGGCTTGGCTTGGTTTGGTTTTAATCATCAACACCAAAAGTATTGCTTAGCTTCCACTCAGGTGACTTTTATATACATTTGTAATAGTGACACCTTCCAAGATTCAACTCTATGATATCTTCAGAAAATCTGTGACAACTTATTGTTTTACCCAACTCTATTATTTGTGTTCTTAAGCTCTGACAACAGTCCCAGAAGAAGGGGTCTGGCTTCTGTTTGATTTTTTACTAGGTAAAATTTTGTGGGGCTATTTTTGTCCAAAGTATAATTCAGTAAGTTGCTGATAAATGACTTCCATCTGAAATACGTGTGGTCAGCAGCTTAGAGAGCCATGCAGATTTATTTTCAGAGAGCCCAAAACTACTTTTCAGACCAACTACCCTTGTGCCAGCTAAGTAAAATCCCTCCTTCCACCTAGTCCTTAGGCGTCCTGAACCATAGCACAGAGGAAGTCACAAAACACTTGCAGGAATTAATAATTGCAGCCTCACCCCTTATTATTATACAAAACCTTATTAGAACAGAGAAATTAAGGTCTCCATAAATTACAGTTCCAGAAAGTCCAGTGTGTCTGGCTTCAATAAGCCTTCATAACAGCAACACAAAGACGATCAAATATTCTAAAGCTCTGGCTTGATCCTTTCCTCATCCAGAGATAATTCAAAGAGATGCTCTTCATTAAGGCCATTGGCAAGTTGCCTATAATTTCTTTGGGGGGCTGCTGTGAGCTTAATGGTGCGGAACAATAGCTTTGCCTCTAGTTGTACACACACCTTATTGTACCTTTAATCACATTAGAACAACAATAACTTCCCAAGTTGCCTGCTTCTTAAAGGGAAACACAAAGAATCCAGACAAATCAACGGTTGGCATCGTGCATTCAAGGATGTACTGAGATCTTGGGGGAACACTTGAATACCTCTGAGGAGACAAGGCAAGCCTCCTCCTGCCCTGGGGCTTATCATATCAGTTGAGGGTGACGGTTCTTTGGGCTTTTATAACTACATATTCTCAACATAGAATCTCTGTGTGCTGGAAATGTGAAGCTTAAGGGAGCATCTGAAAATATTAGCCTATCAGATAACATCAACTCCCTAATTTAGGCGAAAGAAAAAGAAGCCCAAGAGAAAGATCCTTGAAGGTAGACAAGGGTGTAATCTTTACTTGGGGAGATTGGATAGCACGGAGAATCTCCTGTGCTGGCCTCTCAGCTCTGGGGCTGGAGATGGAAGCCAGGCAAGGGTGGGTGCCAAGTCATGGGCGACAAGGAAGGAAATTAGGCATGGCAAGGTCTGTGACTCTGCTAGCTGGACACCTGTGATTCCAGGGCAGCCTGGGCAGCAGCTGTGCCAGCAGGAGAAGTGCAGTGGCTGTCTGGGTTATTTTGTAGGTCTTCCTGTGGTGATTCGAGGGAAGAGAACAGAACAGATCAGAGGCAGGGTCTCCCCCCAAAAGTCTCCTGGAGAGTCTGTACAACATCAGTAGTCTTTGAGATTGTGGTGAGACAGTAAGGAAATAATTCTGATAGGGAATTTTGTTTCCAACTAGAAATCGTAACTAACCCACTTGCCTAAAGTCTGCATGCCTGCTTTTAAAATGACAAGGAAAACGCACTGGCAAACGTCTACCACATTACCTGTAGCCTGCTTAGTGTGTATTGGCAACATGCTAAATGTCAGTCATCGATTTTCCCATTGAGTCCACACAGCAGCTTGAGGATACAGGTGATATTATCCCTAATCAAAGATGAAGCAATTGGTATGCAAAGGAATTATAAGTGGGGCCGGTGTCACATCTGCACCACAATTCCCAAGTCTGAGAGCCTTTCCTTGTACAAACCATTTTCAGCAATGTCAGTGAGCACATGACCAACGTTACAGAGAGACTCAACTAGGATAAAGTATTTACAGCGCAAGCATGAGGACATAAGTTCGATCCCCAACACTCACAGAAGCCAGGCTTGGTTGTGCTTGCTTGTAGTCTCAGAGCTGAGAATCCAAGGACAGGAAGACCACACAAGTCCAGGTCCCTGTGATAACCCTTGTGTCAAAAACACAATGTTGATGGTTCTAAGGAATTATGCTAGAGGATGACCTCTATCCTACACATGCACAGGGACACACATGCACAGTCACATACATACAACACACACACATACAAACACACAGGGTGAGAGAGATGAGATTGCTTTTGCCTTTGTGTAGCTGAAGAGCCTATACTATCAAAGCACATCCCTTGCAGCTTGTCATCTTATGAAAAGGCACCATGAAGAGAATGTATGGTAGACCTCCTAAGTAGCAGGAAGGTCTCACTAACTTCCCAGGCATTTCCCAGAATGGACAATCTTTTAAAAGCCGTGGTCTTTTGGCCCTTGGTATTAAGATTAAACTTTTACCTTCTACAGTAGAGTTGCTAGTTTTCAAAAGGCGTGTGCTTTACCCGGTAACAGTGTCATCCCAGACCACAGCAGCTGTCCTTGCCTGTGACCCTTTCCCTATCAACCTATTAACTAGTAAGCTACGAAGCCAGTTTTCTCTGGTAAATACAAATTAGAATCAGCAAGTTTATGAGGCAGGCTGGAAACTTGACTGCACACAATCCTGTTTTCATATTTAATTAGCTGCGTGCAATACTCAATTAGATGAGTTTACTACTGGAGAGCCACTGTGAGTCTGCTGCGAATCAGCCGGGCCGTGGTATGATTAAGTATGGACGGAGTCAGTGGCAGTTAATTGGATGAACATAAACTTGACCTCCTCACAGCAGTGCTGAACCAGACCAAGATTTCCTGCAAATAGGAGTGTGTTTGCCTAAGCAGCCTGTCAATGCTAAAAGCACTGGTTTTTGATGCTGTTTTCCCTTATGAATTCATTTTGAGTGAAACAGGTTTGAAAACAGAAAGCTTACCCACGCCTAGCAGTGCAGGCCTGTCATCCCAGCTGCTAGGGAAGGCAGAGGCAGGATCACAAGTTTGAGACTATCTGGACTACAGAGTGAGTTCAAAGCTAGCCTGAGTAACTTTGTGAGACCCCCCCCCTTTAGTAAAGTTTGTTTGTTTGTTTGTTTGTTTGTTTGTTTGTTTTAATTAGTGTGTCCCTTTCCACCTTAGTAAATTGAGAGTCTTTGAGCATGGAACTGTTAATGGCCACAAGAGTCACTATTTAAATGTGTGTATGTATCTGTCACTACATGTTATTTTCTCATTGGTAAACAATGGATCTTAAATTGCTTTAATGTTAAGAAAGGAAAATGGAATGGCCTGAGGTAGAACCAGGGCCTGCGTGGAGCCTTCCTACCATGCCCTGCCCACTGTTGCATCTCCCCCTGGAGTGTTCCCACAATGCCCCACCCACTGCTACATCCCTGCATGGAACATTCCCATCTTGTGCCAGCCATTGATGCATTCTTACATGGAGGAGCCTTCCCACCATACTATTACTCTATCTCCACATTAAATCTTTCCACCATGCCCCGCCCACTGATGAATCCTTGCATGAACCTTTCCTGCCATGCCCTGCCTATCACCGTATCTCTAACTAGCAGGCTTCCACTCTGCATCCCTAAGCTGAGGATTCCCACCACACCTCACAGTACCACTATGCCCCTGTAAAGTGTGCCACTGTGCTTCCAAGCACTACAGCATCCCTATATTGAGCATCCCTACAATGCCATGCACCACTAATGTCTTCCTACAGAGCGTGCCTGCCGTGCCTTGCCCACTGTCATCTCCCTCCGTGTCTCTCTGCCTCGCTCCCATGTTATCACATTAGTGTTGCCTTCCCCGTCACACTAAGCATTTAGGAAGCCTGATTACTCACCAGATATTTTCACCTGGGAGCACATGGGACTCTTTAGTGTTTTCGAGGACTAAGCACCAGAAAAGAAGTAGGTGTAAGTAAATAGAAAGAGAATGAGGAGCTAAACATAATGACAGTGCTTGGATCATGGTGCTGAGACTGGAGCGTGGAGGGGACTGCACAGCATTTGTTATTTCGTTCACGCAGCCCTAGGGCTCAACCAACCATGTCCCAAGGATCTTCTACTCAGCCTGTGCTGATTGACTCCCTGGAGCCATTAGAATAAAGAGAACTGCTTAATGGTGGCCTTCAGAACTGTTAGGCTCCCTCTGATATCACTTCCTGCCATTGTTCATCTGCCCTGGTCCTAGGGTCCCCTTCCGGTACCCGTACCTACCTTCCTCCCTCCCTCTTAAGACTTTGCAGTGGGCTTTCCCTTCACAGACCTTCTCTGGCCAAGAAAAATCCTCTCCTCTTCCCTTCTTTAAACTCTGTGTAGCTCCTTTCCTAGTAGTTTCTACAACTTCTCACCTGTCTTTAGTCTCCTACCATCGGCTGGATGAGGTACTTTGCATCATTCTCTGGGGTGCCCTAGTCCCGCCTTGTAACCCAGTAACCATCAAGACCTCTTCACCAACTTCCAAATGAGTACTGTATGGGTCCCACTTTGGTGAGAGATGGGTCCTAGCAAGGACAAATGAGCCCACATCCCTATAAAAAGCTGCCTGTTGCCATGAGGCAGGTGTCGTAGGGCTACAGGGGAAACAACAGCCCTTCACTATGTGTTCCTGTCATCCACACACCTGCCAAGAAGAAAAAACATGAAAGAGTGAAAAGAAATGCAGGTTTACTAACTGAGTTCTGTTGTGCTCATTAATGATGCAGGAGGGGTCATGGTTAAATGGTAGGGGTGGAGGGTACAGAAAAGAATGCCGTCAGCTGTTCCGAGGAGTGCCACACCTGTGCTCATGCCCCATGTCCTCTGACTGCTGTGGGGTCAAGCAAGAAAAACAACCCAGTTCTCTGAGCCTGGGAAACCGACTCCTAAGAGAAGCGCCTTCGTTTCTGTGACAGGTGTCACGATGCTGGTGATATGTAGTCAGGCTGAGCTGCTGACCGGCAAGTGCTGCCCTGACAAGTGTCAGGAGTGAATTTGTCCTACTCAGAACGCCCCACTTTTCCTCAAGCTCTCTCTCACCAAGGGCATGCAAGGGCGCACTGAGTTATGAGTCCGTTGCTAAACTCCTAAGAAGGAGAAGTCTCTTTGACCTGTCTGGTCACCTGCCTAACAGGAAAATATTTTTTTCAAATACATATGATTATACATCTTAGTCCAAGATAAAGAGTAAGCTGAGATAGGGGAGAAGTGAAGGGAAATTGTTGGCAGGAATGTGCAACTGCCTTTGCACTACTCTTGATTTGAGTTAAAGATAGCAGACAGTTTATCTGACTGTGGGCGGCTCTCTCTGTTTCCTTTCAGTCGCTTGTTCTTAAAGGTGGTCCCCGGGCAGCAGGACCCTCCCCCGAGATCCACCCTCTCCCCTACCCCGAGTCAGCATGGCTGAGGCCGAGGCCATCCTCAATCAATCCATGTCCCACAAGCCCCACCCCACCCCCAGGGAGTACAGTGTCTGTTCACACTGGTCTTACTTATCAGTTAAGCCAAAAATCCTGGAAGAAACCGGACTAACGCTTTTCTGGCAGGTTTTCGGAAGTCCTTGTTAGCTGCGTAGGCAGCACAGAAGTCACATGGCAGACACTTAGCAGCAGACGAAAGTTTAACCATCTGTTGGCTTTTAAAAGGTTTTTTTTTTTTTTTTTTTTTTTTTTTTTGCTTGGGAACTGTTGTTTTTCAGTACTGGGAGTTGAACTTCAGGCCTCACACATACTAGGCAAACACTTGACTGACCATAAAGCCATATCCCCAGCCTTTCCTCAATAACATTTTTAGAGTAAACTACTCAATAATGCTCAGTTCACACATGTAAAATATAAGGTTACTGTACATTTGTCTATAAAACATTAATTGCACTAGCCCATGTGCACCCGTTGCACTGCCATTTGCCGTCACAGCACTCCCCACTGCAGCGTCCTCCTCGCTCCTGCTAAATCCACACTTCCTCCAGCTCATGCAGACATTCCCCCTCGCAACAGTAATTAGGATAATAATATAATTAATTTCTAGCAATGTGGATGGTGATGGGCAGACTTCTGCCAACATAGAATGTATTTTCAGGATAGACACTTGTGTGACTCTTCATTTTCAGAAGTCTGGGAAAGAGTAAGTTTGGGTAGGAGCACCCTTCTGGTCATGAGCCGTACAGCTATGACCATAAGGACAAGCCATGGCAACTGACTCCTCTTCCGGGGGAAGGCTGTTCAGGCTACAATCTCGCTGGATAGATCAAGTAAGCATCATTGGTTGGGGCTGGGGAGTAGTTTAGGGGCAGAGAACTTCCTCAAGGTTCCATCCCCAAGACCACAAAAAGAAAAAAAAAGCATTTACCAATTTTATTAGTTACTTTTCCCCCTTTCTGTGGTCAAATATCTCATTGAAACAATCTAAGGGAGCTTAGATTTGCTTGGGCTTACAGGTTTGCGGTACCATCCATGATGGTGGAGCATGAAGCAGCTGGTTACTTTGCACACATCTACCACCAAGAATCAAAAAAGAGATGAATGCTGGTGTCCGGTTCTGTCTCCTTTTTGTTCGGTCCAGGACCCCAGCGTGTGAGATGTGCCATCCACATATCCAGGATGGGACTCTGCTGCTCAGTTAAACCTTCCTGGAAACACCCTCACAGATACACTCAGGGGTGTGTTTTCCTGATGATCCTAAATCTGTGAAGCTGACAGGGAAAACTAGCCATCAACTGATCATTAGTAGCTCTCTCCTGTTAAACGTGTTTAGGATGTGTGTTGGGTATTAGGTTAGACTCCAGCCTGTAGAGCAGTCATTCTCAACCTCCCCCAACCACAAAGTTATTTTGTTGCTACTTCCTAACTGTAACTTTGCAAGAATAATGAATTATAATATAAATATCTTATGTGTGACCCCAAAGGGGTCGAGACCCACAGTTTGAGAACGACTGCATTAGAGGCTGACCCTTTTTAGAAGGTACTTCCAAGCTGATCTCCATCCAGTTGAGTCTCATCTCTACCCATGGCTCCTTCACCTCACGCTCCATCCCAGCACACACAGTTTAGGGCGAGAGAGGTACCTTTCATACTTTCCACCCCACCCCACCCCCAACTTCTTGCCTCTTTGATGTGTAACTTGTCAGAATCACAAAACGTAGGGAAACGAATCTCATTTTGGCTCACAGCCTTAAACCAGTCTCAAGGTGAAGAAATTCTCCCAAGGTTTTTCTCAAGCTGAAGCTTGCGTTGGAGTCTCCTCAAGGGCTCACTAGAACCCTGGGTGTCATGCTCCATTCCTAAGTGCTGTGTGCTACTGCTGGTCTGGACGCCGCACCTGGAGGACCACTGCTCTGGGAGTAGAGTACAGGTGACTAGGGAGAGACTGAGGGGTGGGTGTAGGAAGGATAGCACTGAAGGTAGGGTAGTGACTACCTACCTCAGGCCTCCCTTATCTATATATTCACTTCATGAAGATGCACTTAGAACTGGCCTTGTCATTGCTCAGTGATACTTCTTCCAAAGGATTATATTGTCATCTGCAACTGTGTCTCTCCTCCCCCCCCCCCCCTCCGCCAAGTTCACTCACCTCATCACAGGTAGCTACAATTTTGGAATTTTGGTTTCTTGAAAAAAACACAGAAGTATTATAAGAATATGTTTTCATTTTAATCCCAGGCGTGGGGATATGGGGCTGCTTCGCAGCAGCTGTGATTTGCCTGGCCCTCTATCAGAGGCTTGATTTTGCCAGCTGTACATGGTTTCTGCGATTGTGCGACATGTGGAATTCTGGGTGCTTCTCCAAGGGTATATAAATGCTAGAGCCCTGATGGTGGGGTTGTTGTTTGCTGTTGGTCACGGCTTGTTAAGTAGTCGTGCACAAAGAATAAACAAGAAGATGACTTTGGATATCCTGATGGTGAAGCTTAAGCTTGGTCCCAGGGATCTCAGTGCCCCTAATCAACAGGAAGTCATCTAAGGACAATGTTGCCCCTTTCTGACCCCTGACTTTATCCAGGGATCTTTCCTCTCTATCCCTTTTTCTCTCTTATATCTAGTGTTAGGGCATTGGAAGGGTGGAAGAAAATGGATGGAAAAGGTGGAAGAAAAAAGAACCCATAAAGTAGCAAATGTCAGTTACAATCACAAGTAACATCTCGCATTATCACCAAAAGTGAATTTGGTACAGCCATCACCAGTGTCGCCTGACTTCTTAATTTTTCAAGTGACTACGGAGAGATATATCTCATGGCTCATATGTCACTTCTGCATGGTTTTAATGAGGTTCTAGATTTTATGTGTTGTGTATATTTCCTTATTTTGAGTTTTATTTTTATGTGTGAAATAGCCTGCCAAAATTTCTGTTTCTCTGTTGGGTTTTCCATCTTTTTCTCTTGACTTCCAGGATTTTTAAAGGCGTAGCCTGTGTACCAAGTCATTAAATCAAAGCATTGGAAAATCTCTTCCATACTTGCAGAGGTCTGTGTGTCTTTCTGGCATCATCCAGGGAACCAAATACATCTTTTTTACTGTGGTTTGCATTTATGTCTGTTAGGAAGTCTGTTTTCTACCTCAAAGCCATAAAGATAGCCTCCTTTATTCTCTTCCATGCATATTTTATAAGTTTATGCACAGATTTCCATTAGTCTTGTCTTTCTTTGTGTTTTTGTGTATGATACAGAGTTGGAGTCCAACTTCATTTTTTTTCATAAATGAATTTTCTAGTATCCATAAGATAAAAGTCTTAACTCCTCACCCATGAAGAGGAAATGCTAGTTCCTCCATATGTTTGAATCTGTTCCTGGCCTTTCTATTCTGTCCTGTTGATCGGTGCATTTAATGGCTATTTCATGGCACTATGGTTATGCATTAATTCCTGATACCTGGGACAGCAAGTCCTTCCCCAAGGCCACTTTGTCTGTTTGGCTCTTCTAGGTACTTCGTTCATCCGTGAACATGTGATGTTCAACTTGTCAATCAAGCTGGCAGTGTGTTGATAGTGTTTTTCTCAAGGGGCAGCGAGTTCAAATATGTATCATTGTAGCATTCTTTATATATCTATCACCTTGGATGTCTTTGCATTTACTCAACATTTAATATAAGTATTAAGAAGCAATCCAAGTACATATATATTTAAATCTCCTCATACCCAAGATTCTGAAAGAATCTAAATCATAAATAAGAATAGAAGGAGATGAAATTGGCTGACTATAAAGATCTTTAAAAAAAAATGTAAAGTGCCCCTGAGATGGTGCAGTAAGTAAGCCACTTGCCACACAAACCTGACAACCTGAGTTCATCAAAGTCCAGAACCTACATAAAATAGAAGGGAGAACTGAATCTACAGTTGTCCTCTGGCCTTCACACATGTGACATGGCACATAACACCCCACTAGGTTGTATATACACACACCAAATAAAAGTAAAAAAACTGTTTGAAAAGTAATGAAATGTTGGATGGCAGCCCATCTGTACTCCCAGTGCTCAGGGGGTGGAAACAAAGGATTTCTATAGCAAGCTGGATATCTAGATAACTGAACTGGTGAGCTCTGGGATTAGGGAGAGACTGCCCCAGTAGATACAGAGTAGATAGTGATCAAGAGTTAACCTCTAGTCTACACACATGCACAAATACATGTGCCTTACACACATATGCTTTATACACATATGCACAAGCACATATATACATGCATATACACATCTGATATATATAAATGTTGGCTGAAGATACAACTCAATGCCAAAGTGCCTACACAAAGCCCTAAGTTCAAATCCTCACTATTGTAAAAGAAAGAGAAAGGGGAGAAGGAAAGAGAGGTATAAAATGTTGCTTTCATTTTTTAAAAAAAAAATATGAAGTGTTCTTCAGTAATAAAATTTCTTTCCCATGCTGTAGCATTTGTTGCAGAAGAAAGAAGGCATCTGTCAGACTCCAGTTAGAACTTGTCTTTTTATACACACTTCCCCTGCATTTTGCAGGCTTCTAGCTAGAGAAATCTGAAGGACCAAGCATGTCTCTTTTGTGAAAAGCAACACATGACCCGAATAACACAGGCAAGATTTACTATGCGCAGCCTCCCACCAATGGGAGCAGAGTTAATTTGAGAGACATCTGGGGGAATCACAGTTTTCTCCCAGCGTGTTAAGCAGTTTACCCTGACAGACACGCTCCTGTTTTGCCATACGTGGCAACCGCTTATTCCCCTACCCACCCACAGTGCCAAGGCATATTACATTAGAAGTGGCATGCATCTTAATAAAAGGAAACTCAGAAAATTACACGCCAATTCTGCTTTATCAAGCAGCTGTTTGCTATTTGGGGAGTCTCCGAAAGGTAGAGGGAAGTTACTCCTTTGCAGCAATATTTTTACCAACAGGAGGGGGGGGGGGGGGATGTGTGTCGACACTCCCACCCAGAGTCATGCTTCCCCACATCTGCATTGCATTCCTCCCCACGCCTTTATGAAGTGACTGTCCGGTGTAACTTGTGATGTTTGTCCTATGCGTCTTAGAGACCAGTTACCACATTCTCCATGTGAAGGCCATAGCTATGTGTTCCTGCTTGGAGAAACTTGTTAACAACAGATGCCTCCCTCTGTTTCCCTGGAACACATACACACACACACACACACACACACACACACACACACACACACACACACACACGCTTGGTTTGGGTTTGGTTTTTCTTCTCTCTCTGGAAAGTCTGTGCACCTAAGGTTTGTAGTGTCGGGCTAGGTACTTTAAAGCCATGCCGTCCGAAGTGTCTGTCTGACTTCTCCCCAGTCATGTCAACTAAAACATCTCGTTGAAGAGTCAGGAGCCTGAGAGGAAGTACCTGTTCCCCCAGACCAAAGGAAGGAGGGAATTACCAGTGAATCACTAGCACAAAAAGTTGAACCTCTTCCCCACCAGCTCAGGGTTTCAGAAGCAACCTGACTCCCTATCCAACCATAGTTAAGAAAACAGAAGGAGGTCCAGTGCTGTGTTTTTTACCTTCAAAATTGCCAGTGAGGACACAGCACAAGATAGTTGGTTGTCATCTTCATGATACGCTACTGTGGAGAATGACAGTCATGCACATACTTTAGGGACAGGACTGTCATGTCATCCTCACAGCACCCTCCAAGTACAGACACTCTTGTATTTCCCATTTTCAATATGAGAAAGTTGGGGCTATAAAATGACTGATCTGTCTCTGGGGTCATCTAGCCAGTGGGCAACAGAGACACAATTGTGACTCAGTGCCAGGTGTGAGATGGGTTCCTCCAGGACACATAAATAGATCCTTCCTACCTGGCATCATGCCATATGATAGGACAGACCCTGTCATCATGTGGCTTGCGTTCTGGAGAGTGATGCGGTCAGAGAGGAACTGTGCTGACTTAAAGCCTCAGCTTCATGTGGCTCTGCTACAGCTGCTGTGTACCTACCTGTACATGCACAGGAAACAGTGTGTTTTCTTTGGAACTGATCTGTAGCTTTGGAGGTGAAATGGGGTTTTAGGGTGATGCCTTATTCCCGTGCAAGTCCACCTTTTTGTTGTTGAAGGAGGAGAGGGATTCTACACACACACACTGTCCCAGTCCCAGTCTAGAATCACGAGGTTCTCCGAAAGAAGTGTTTGCTGAGGGGCACACTGAGAACCTGGGATCGGTGACTGACTGTATCAGGAGATAATCCTTTCCCTCCGTGTCATCTTTGTTGGGAGATCCGATGTTTTCTTGTGGCTCTGTCACTGGGTAGTTGTGGAAAGGTTCCTTACAGTTAGTCTTCCTTCAAAGCAGAAGCTCTTCTCTCAGGCGCTCTGGGGACCAAAAGATAAAGCAGCACTAGAGGAAGTGAGGGCACCCAGGCCTCCAAAATTGGGGGTTACAGGTCTCCATATAGACAGGTATAATGATGGGTGTGCATCTAGAAAGGCCAACTTTCTTAGACGTCATTGGGTTATCATTGTGCTAAGTCGTTTCCTTGAAAGGGACAATGGAGAACGAGCTTTAGGGGAAATGTGTAAGAGAAAGACTTCTTTGAAATACATAGAGGTGAAAAGGCATGCTTTGCTAGGAGAAAATGTTCTGATTTCAGCATTTCCTCAAGTTATTTGTTGAACACTTCCATCCCACCACGTAGAGACAGTCACTGGACATAATGTAGAACTTACCAGATCTTCACAGTGCTTTCCACCTATAGACGGGGAGAGAAATCCACCAATGTCTCCCGGCATAGGAATGGCCCATGACAAGGCCTTGGAGCACCAAGGGGGCTGAGACCTGGCCACTGTGGCTGGAAACATGGAGCTGTCAGCCTGGTCAAGGCTACAGGGAAGGAAGGAGCTTGTGGTCGTCAAGGACAAGTGTCTCAATAAGGCTCTCTCATGTATACATCTCACATGCTGGCTTTGTTTCCTAGGACAGTCTCACATTTAACATGTACCACTTCAATTAGAGTGTATGGAAACCAAAAAGTAGATGGCATTGTGTAACCACAATATATATTTAAAGGAAGGAATTTGGGGGAAGGCAATAAAAATGTTAAACACATCCCTACCATGCTAAAGAACTATTATAGGGAAGACGGGGTTTGCAGCCACAACCTAGCATAAATATTTACATTTAGTTCATATAAATCAGTGATAGTCTGTGTCATACAGTCTACATTGCAGCGCCCAGGACAAGGACACAGCCAGAATTTCCCCCATACACGCCCAGCCATGATGCCATGTTTGGCCATGCGGTCATCTGTAAGACTAGATGAAATGAGGTCAGGGTGTATAAAGCTTATCAAGCTTTATACTGTCAATTTCAAACTCTGCTAAGAAGAGATTTAAGAAGAAGAAACTCCCAGACCCAAACAAAAGCAGGGTGAAATTTACTGTTGCCTAAAGCAACTAGAGCAACGTGTGCATCCTCCTCCCATGGCTGTCTCCGCCGTTCCCTGAGATGGGAATCCAGGTTTTTGCCGCTAGCAATCTCACTGCTCGTGCTCAGAGCCACACAGCACTGAGCTGAAGCTGAGCTGAGAGTCTGTCTCCACCCAGCTGGGCAGCCTGGCTCACTCTACCAAGTCTTCAGCCTGCCTTCTCCTTGTTCGCCCTCTGAAAGCTATAGTCTGTAAGCAGTTAGTTACATTTCTTTTTCCAACCTCACCCTCCACATTCTCACCCAACTCCCCTATCTCCCCTCTCTCTCTCTCTCTCTCTCTCTCTCTCTCTCTCTCTCTCTCTCTCTCTCTCTCTCTGGAAAATCCCTCCGCTTCCTAGTACTCTAATTGCATTATCAAGTGTTTTGTTTGGTTCATTAACTCCTTCCCAGATGATTTCCTCCTCATAGACTTCTAGCAAATTTTACCAGTGTCTAATAAATCATCTTAGAAAATGCTGTAGGTTTTTCTCTCTTGGAGAGATCGTGTCCACAACGCTAATTCCTACATCCCCGTGATCACTTGTATTCTGCCTCATTTCAAAATAGCAGTCCTTTGGGGCTCATGACTAAAACTCCTCAACGATTCAACAGCAAATAAGAGGTTGCTGGATTGAGCTAGGATAACCCCTAAGATCCCAGTGAGAACTCTCCTGGAGCATTCCCAAGGTTATTTCATCATCTCAACAGACTTTCAGACTATAGACACAGCTCAGTTGGTATAGTGCTTACCTAGCCTGCACAAAGCCCTGGCCTTGATCCTAAGCACTAAATAAATTACGTTTGGTGGCACATGCCTGTAATCTTAGCCCTTAGGACCTGGAGCCAGGAGGATCAGAGTTCAAGACTAACCTTGGCTACATAATCAATTTGGGAGCTGCTGTGGGCTAAATAAGGCCTTGGGTCAATAAAAAGTATTCAGCACACCTTCTTCAGGTGACCTCAGTTAAGATGCTTTCTCTATGGTTACTGCTGGGCATGATAGTCAGGAGGTGCTCCAGAGGACCCCCACCTAGATACCATGTCACCACACAACCGAAACTGACACAAGAAAATGAAATCAAGAGAGTTTATCTAGGTATCCACTGAGTAGGAAAGGATGTGGGAGGTCGAGATCCTGCTTCCAGGATGTGGCAGGATGGTTAGGGCAGGACGTGAGCAATTGTGTCTAAGAAGAGTGCTAGTGTTCATGCAGCCCACGTGGGGTAATCTGAAACTACGCAAGAGGTCTTGGGTATCAAGCTAACAAGGTTCCTGACATAATAAAGAATCACTTCTGGCTGGTAGGGTAGCTCAGCAGTTAAAGTGCTTGCTACCCGAGTATGAGGGCCTGAGTTTAGACCAGTAGCAGGTATGTAAAAAGTCACAGGAGTGCGTGTCTGTAATCCAAGCTCTGGGGAGGCAGAGACACTTGGCTTCTCGGTGCTTTCACTGGCCAGCCAGCCTAGCTAAATTACTGAACTGCAAATTCAGTGAGAGACCCTGTCTCAGAAAACAAGATGGAAAGTGATTGAGGATAAACACGTGTGCGCGCGCGCACACACACACACACACACTCACTACTCAGAGCAATTTCCCAACTTTCATTTTGTTAACTGTAAGGATCTGTTTCTAGCATTTAATCACCTGACACACACCCCCATGTGTCTTGCAGTGCTTTTAAACTGCTTGCACTCTCCACAAGACGCCTTAATTTTCTTTTTTAATTTCTGCCTCGTTCAACAAACATGTCACCACTCCTGCATCCCTGCTGTTCCCTGCTGCTAAAATATGGAATTATTTTGCCACTCTCACTTTCAGGGTCTAATCACAAAAAAGCAAGAATCAATTATTATAATGCGGCCATTCTTTAAAGCCCTTCAGCAGCTGCAAGGTTGAGAGGGCGAGGTGCTTTATTTCCTGCCTCACAGGCGATAACGGCCCAAGAACGTCACCATCTTTCTTTCCGTTCCATTTGTCAGCCACATTTATAAACCTCTGAGAAAGAAGTACAAACTTAACTTTACTTTTGATTCATGATGGTTCTAAATCTCCCCCCATAGCCATCTCCAAAGTCCGTTGCGCCCCACTCACTCCCACTCCCACTCCATGCATAGCCAATATTTCCCAGAATTCTGCACTAGTTTCTCATGGTGGCCATTCTAGGTCCCTGCATATTTCCTTGGAGATGACTTAGGATTTATACATTCTAGTAATAAAACTTGTCTCTTCTTTCAGGGAAAGGCTTCAAAAACTATGACTATTTTGGGGTTCGGTAAACATCCATCAGACGAGTGTCTCTGCAGACACTGCCATGGACTACTCGTATGCGTTTAAATGATATTGGGGGTAGGAGATTGAAGGGTTTGGTTTGGTGTGGTTGGAGTCAGGTTAGTAGGTGGGCTTTTGTTTGTTTGTTTGTTTGTTTGTTGTTTTGGAGACAGGGTTTCACATAGCCTGAGCTGGCCGTCTACTCCTCTTTCTCCTGCCTCACATCCCATGCACTGGGATTACAGGCATGTGCTGTCACGTTTGGCTAGATTAGGACACAAAGTTGGTAGGAAAGTGTGGGCAGACCTTGGAGGAGGTGGGGGAGGGGAGTAAATATGATCAAAACACATTGTATGAAATTCTCAAAGAGATGATCCAAAAATTAAAAATGTTTCTCACACAGGAGAAGTATTTCTTCTTCTTCAGCCTAAGCTTTCTTACCAAGCTGAACAGATATTGAAATAAAATAAAAAATAAACAGAACTCAAGCATGAGAAACAGTACTTTTAATGTTCTCCACCATTCTGAGGAAGCCTGTGCAACAAGGGGGACCTGTGCCTGCAGACTCCACACTTGTAGTTTTCTGCCTAGGAAAGGCCAATGGGAGAGGAAAAAAAAAACCCTAACAGCATTCCCCATCTCTCGTGCAATTCATAATGAAAATGCAGAGAATGCCCAAGTGTGACGTTGTTTGGAACAGTGAGTGCCCATTAAGGATGCCACAAAAGAAGTTACAATCAAAGTTTCTAAACTCTACTTTCTTGGCAAATTTCTATCCTAAGTATAGTATTAAATCTACCTAATTAGAAGATAGGGAAAGGAAGCAGTAAACAGATGAGGCGGCAGACATGTTGATGTGACTGTAGTAATTGCTTCATTTTACATTATTTAAAATCATATACTTACAGTATACACCGTTAAAACCAAACCTTAAAAGCCCATCTCATGTGGACCGTCTAAGGGTCTCCAGTGTGCTTTCGGCCTCAATGCATCACAGCCCTCACTATACAATCCCAGTCCTTCTGTGCACAAGGTTCCCCTCATAAGCACATTGGGTCTTGCCACGGGAGCTTTGACTGTGGCTATACCCCTGTGTCACGTAACTTTTCCTCCTTATATCTGTCTTGCTCATCCTATTTGGGCTCAGCATCTCTTGCTAAGGCGAGCCCCCTATACCTGGCACTTGCTCCTCTGCTCCCTCCACGTTCTCACTCCTCCACTCTCCAGTGGAATCACTAGAGTCTCTCTCCTTCACCAGACTATAATCTCTCTAGGGACAGCTCCCACTTCTGGTTCTGCTTGCCGTGAGGTTCATCGCATCATGGGTTATTAGCTAAATGAAGGAGCCACTGTCTATAAAATGCTTGTGCATGGTGGATGGTGCATAGAACACGCTCAGAAGTGCCAAACATCATTATTAAAAATGCAAAGAAACAAAAGCTAGGTTGGCTGTCAGTAGGTACCTTTGTTTGGTCCAGAGAACATTTAAAATTCTTACATTAATTCATAATTATTAATCTGTTTAAAATGTTGTCAGAGAGACAAGATGACAATTCTAGGAAAAGAAAAAGGAGACTAGCCTATTCCCTCTGTTTCAAGTAGCCTATCTCTACGCTCGCGCCAGGCTCTTATCTGATCTGGGGTACAGTGTCAGTGGGTGGGTGTGAACTATAAAAGCGTGGTTTAATACAACAGCATTTTCTTAGAGGATGGAAGTTTCACATCATGAGATGAGCCACAAAATTTGTTTTTTACCAAGTTCTGTGTCCCATAATCTTGTTTCTTTGGATGGAAAACAAAGGGAGAAGAAAAGAATACCAAACCACTGGTTGTTTGGGTTGCGCTAACATTTCGAGAAACAAAGCAACAGGAGCCAGGATATCAGTTTTTGCAGTACATCTTCGTTGGCTTTTTCCTGGCATCTACTGGCTTGTCGCTGACCTCTGTGTTTATTATATAGAGCTAGGAAACTTCATTATCCTGATGAGGAAAATTTGTGAAGTTGAAGATATCACATCCAATAGACATGTTTTGTAACATTTGATCTATAGCCCTGCTTCTCTTTAGGATTGAAGGACTTCTGGATGTGTGGTGTAGCTCTCTTTTCCCCCTGCTTTAGCAGATGACTGACATCACTTTTGTCCTGACTGTACTGTTTTAATTGGTGTTCCATCAGAAGAGCTCATAAAACACCTGGAGGGTGTTTGTAGGGCACATGCACATCGAGATTTGATGTGACAGCTCAGTAAGAAATGTACTGACAGGCGATGTCAGAATTCCTTTGCTTTCAGCTTCTCTGCCATTGAGCAGGAAGGGAGTGGATATCCAAAACTACTGCTTATTAAACATGGCGCCATTTGAAGACAACTCCTGGGAAAGGCCAGTAGACTGGGCCCACAGGGTCCTCCTATATCCAAGCCCAGGCATCTGCACTGAGACACATGTAAGCGTTGTCCTTTGCAAGGGTCTTTGTTCTTTACCCAAGCACCAAGGGGTTTGGTTTTGTTATCTAGGACCAACCTCTCCTCTCCATGTTGCTGATGAAGGTACCTTTCCCTATACCTCATCCCTTTGGCTCAACACCTAAACCTCCTAGAGTTCAGGTGAGATGGCAGCCTGACATCCACATGGCTCAGGGGTTACAACATGTCTGGTGCAAATCAAATATCAACATTCTCTAGCGTCATGTTGGGAATTGTTTAGCTAACCAGGCTTTTATTTCCTCATCCAAGATGCAAAGACAGTTAATCCCACCTACTCTTCTGTGGGCCTCGCTGTGAAGACGTGACTGTGATGGTCATCTTGTCTGTCAACTTGCACAAATTAAGAAACACCTAGAGTACTAAGGAAGTACATGTTCAAGTATATGAGTTAGGGCCTTTACAGAGGGAACTAAGTGATGGAAGAAGGTAACACTATCCCTGGCCTTGGGTATTGAGCTGAATAGAGGTGAAAGGGGAAAAGCTGACTGAGCAATTGTATTCCCCAGTCTTGCCACTCCCAGATGTGAGCAAGTAGCCTCCTGCCTCCACAGTCCCTGGCCTGGGGACTGTACTTCAGATGGAGTCACAATAAGCCTTTTTTTTTCCTCTTAAGTTGTTCTTTATCAATCTTTTGTAGACAGCAAGGAGAAGAGTTGCTGATACAAGGATCGGGTCATGTATGTAAAGCACTTGGTTCTGTGTGTGTGTGAGACACAGAACACACACAGAGGACATGAGGTTCAGAATGGCAGGCCTCAGATGGGTCCCAGGACCCAGAAATATGCATTTCCTGGGGGATTTGTTTGAAATGCAGCATTGGCTCATATTTTCCAGGTGAGATGTCTGGCTCTTTCTACTCAGAACTCTTGACTTACTAAGTCTTGGTCACTACGTTATCAGCACATGGAGGGTTCCCTCTCCGTCTTTCAAATCACTGAAGACAATAGTTAACACCCATAGATGATCCGGTGCATGAACCTCTAGCAGTTTCTCTGCCATGTATAGTTAATCCCATCAGCAGACTAGTCAGCTGGAGCCTGCCATTAACACACTTCACAGATGAGTAAACTAAGACACTGTGGTTTGAATGCACTACTCAAGATGACAGAGCACACAGTGGTACTGCCTTCCCACCTAAGCACTCAGGCCACAGCTCAAATGTGGACTTGACCACTGACTCCAGTCTAGTGATAAGTCTGGCTCTTATGCATCTTTCTGAGGATCCACGGGGATCCTCCCTGACGCTTACATCACTGTGGTGGCATAGATGTAAAGACACTACTCAACACTTTTTAACATCATTGAAAATTCCTCATGGCAACACTTCTGTGGACAGAGAAATCTTTCTATGGGTGTGTGTGTGTGTGAGAGAGAGAGAGAGAGAGAGAGAGAGAGAGAGAGAGAGAGAGAGAGAGGTGGGGTGGGAGGGAGGGGAGGGAGGGTGGGAGGGAGGGAGAGAGAGAGAGGGAGGGCGAAGAGAGAGAGAGAGCAGATATTAGAAGCTTGAAGGCAGACTTTTTCTTCTAGGCAGCTCATGAGGAAAACACCTAATGAACTAAAAGTGTATGTCGGCTGTTTCTTAAAGCAACAGACATTTACACCAGGGCAATGAAAGTGACGGAATGAAATAGTCGCTATAAACTTTAGATATGATGGTTGCAGGACCCTACCAACCTCTCCTCCCTCAGTGTGTACCCACACGTGCTTTCACAGCCAGCTGTAAAGCTGATAGTGAGGACTTTAACACAGCAAAGCACAGCTAATGTCAACACTTGGGAAACCGCGGTTGGGGGATGGAGAATTCAAGACCAGCTAGGGCAATGTAGCAAGACTTTCTCAAACAACCAAAGACCAGAGGTGTAACTAAGTGGCAAGGCCCTTGCATAGCATGTGTAAGGCTTTGGGGTTTCATTTTGTTGCTGGCACCTCAAAAATGCTCTTAAAGCTCTCAAATATCTGTGTCCTGAACTTGGCCCAAAGAGAGAACTTTGCCAGCCCTTCTGATCTGTTGGTGGCCACAGCTTCTGGCCGCTGCCTTGCTCACTTCTGTGATGAGCATACGCCCCCACGCAGTAGTCCTGCAGAGCATAGGATGTGGTATTTTTGTCTCCACTGGGGATGAAGCGAGCTGTCTTTCTTCACATGAATGACCCTTGGCAGTGACAGGTCCGAACCCAGGCCCAGGATGAGGCTCGTCCAGGGCCTCGATATTCTTTCTCAGTGCACCAGGTCCTTCCTCGAGCACATTCTTAGCCCCAAAGCAGAGGGCACTTTAATGCTGTTTTGATCATAGTAAGCAATGGTTGCATACAACTTGAAGTTCACAGATGCTTCTCGCTGACCATTCATGTGCCTTATACCAGAGAAGCTACCCAAGCAGCAACATAGAATGGAGTGAGATGGTGCTGGGAACACCGTGTTCCCAGTGCCCAGCACTAAATGTCCTAGCAGATGTTGCTCAGCTGCTTTAAGTATCACCTTTCGGCAGCATGAAACTGTGTTTTGTGCACTCATCACCCATGCTGAGCTTAATGGACTTGTAGAATGCCATATTTAAAATGAGAGTTTTGTGGTAAAGATCTCAAGGCTAGATGCTAAAGAAGAGTAAGACACAGATCAAAATTGGACTGCTACTAGAGAATGGAACATTTAACATATTTAAGATGTATTTTCAAGTATGTATGTGTGTGACTTTTAGCATCTATTATTTTTAAGTGCATCGATTTATTATTCAGTGGCTAGAAGCCAGATATATTTTCATTTAGGAAAAGGGTGAATGATTTTAAAATGTTCAGTGCCGAAGCAAGGCCCAAGGAAGACTCCTCTAAAGAAGAAAATGTCCACGAAGAGAGGAGCTCAGTGGCTGATCACGTGTACAGTCTTGAGTTTCATCAGCAACATTACATAAAAGACAGATGTCCCAGGCAATAAATTCATTGGTGGGGGACACTGAAAAGGAATAAGGAGGCAATTTTGCAGGTGAGAAAACTCCTAAGACATGTTTAGAAACTCCCAAGGGCACCCCTGAGGTGCCTGTTAGAGTCCAGGCGACCCATGTGGGTTCAAGTTGTTACTGCATAGGAATCCAGATCTATGTAAGTATAGGGGTGTGTGCCTGTGGTGTATATGCGTGCATGTGGTGTATATGTGTGCCTGTGGTGTATATGTGTGCCTGTGGTGTATATGTGTGCCTGTGGTGTATATGTGTGCCTGTGGTGTATATACGTGCCTGTGGTGTATATGCGTGCCTGTGGTGTATATGCGTGCATGTGGTGTATATGTGTGCATGCATGTGGGGGGTTGTGCGTGTGTGTGTGTGTGTGTGTGTGTGTGTGTGTGTGTGTGTGTGTTTGTGATGGGTGGTACCATTCACAGCAGCAAGATCTTTAAACACCATTTGTTCATCAAGACTCATATTTTTTCTTAACTGCCCTAACACCTACATTATAAAGAAGTCGCCTTCCTTTCCTTGAGCCCTGGAGCGGATCATAAATTTGAAATAAATTAAGACATACAGAAGTTTCCTGAATTTAAAAAATGATATTTTTTCAATCCAGCCTAAACCAGGGCTTGAAACCTTTCCCTCCCTCACCATGTAGTTTATCATCACCTCTTGTTTCAGTGGAATCAAAGTTTTAATTAGTTTGAAAACAGACGTGTGATATTTTATAAAATGGAATCAGTGCCCCGGTATTTAATTAAATGATCCCTATAAAAGTTGGGTTTTAGCCAGGGGCACAATTTATAGTGGTTCAGTGTTAAAACTACATTAGCATTTTACACTGGGGTCATTTCCACATGTCATAGGAATGAGGTGATTGTGATAGGCTTATCCCAAGAAGCCCAGTAGCTCCCCATAAATAGGTATTTTCTAAGTTCAAGGCTGTAAAGCATGTCTTTTGTTTGTATCACATTTTAGATGTAGAAAACTTTGAAAGCTGCCTGAGTTCCTGCGGTTTGTTTTTTAACTTTATTGGTTCACTTTGTGTCCGTGTGGTAATGCAGGCATATGCCTGCCACGGCACATGTATGGAGGTCGGAGGAGAGTGTTCAGGAGTTGGTTGTCTCTTTCCACCTTGTTTCCTTGCTCCTGCTGCTACGCTGTGTGCTCCAGGCAAGCAGCTCTCTTGTCTCTACCTCCCATCTGACCATGGGAGCCCTTTGACTACAGATGCATAGCACCACTTCTGGCTCCTGGGTACTGGGCCTCAAACTTGGGGTTTGAGACTTGCTCACCTAGCACTCTCACATACAGAGCCATCTCTCTGGCCCACTCCTAGATTTTGAGGTGACACCATATGACAACAGGAGGCAGTGGTATTTCTTGTGACAGTCAGTGTGACTGGGAAGCAATTGCCCTAAGTCTTTGGGATATCTGATCTCCGGAGCCAAATCAAGTGGCTCCTGAATTATCTTAGTGAAATACCATCTTCTGTGTGCTATTCTGGCCATTTCTGAAGTAGTTCCCACATACTGTTGTTTTATATTCTCCAAGAAACACTTCCGGTTGCATTCAGACAGCTGAGAGACAAATATGGAGCAGGTAACTCAAGATAGGTCAGTTGTCAGTGAGCCTTGGCCCCAAATGGACTATCTACCAGTTTTGTATTGTTGCCATGATCAACTATATAGAAATGACAGCCACAAGTACCTCTTTACAGCGGTTTTATCCAGCCTTTCTTGGAGCCATGAAGCAATCCTTCTATATGCTCAGTATAACTGTCTCTCGTCACAGAAGACCTTATGCTAAAAGGCTTCTTTAAGGTTTCTTAGTGTCATGTCATATATTCAGTGGTGTCGTTTGCCTCAAGACTCAGAGATTGGATTTTCTTCCATAATTGCACCTCATTCCCTGGGGGGTGGGGGCGGGGGTGGGAGGACCAGCCAGAGCCTTAGGTGAATAACTTAGGCATTTAATTTATAATAAAGATAAACTTTGCAATCAGCATTTCTTGTTCCAAAACATTCCATTTACTTGGTTTTAGAGCTGCATAAAGTGTTTTAAAGGCAATCTGCTCAATTGGGCGAGTTAATGATGTTTAATTTGACTGGGCCAAACGTCACTGGATGTGCGTCCCATCCCTAACCGCAGCCATCATCAGCACCGTTGTGTGTAATGTGGATGCCATGCTAGTCCGGAGAATAAAGGTTGTCATTCTCGGTCGGCTGCCAGCAAGCACCAGAGTCATCACCTCGCTAAGTCTCTTAGTGATGTGATTGCAAGATGACAGTGTAATAAGTGTTATGTGCGCGAGGTAATTCAAAACAAATTTGGCTGCAAAAATGGATCGTCTAGGATAGTAAACTCCCGCCTTGTCTCATCGTCTTTTAAAGGAATGTAATGATCCTGAAAATACCTTGTCAAGAAGCTTGTGTGGCAGGGGTCAAGTCCTCTGAAATTTATCTGTTGCAGCCCCCACTTCCTACCCCTGAGAATCCCTCATTGACGCTTGAAAAGATTTATGCATATATTGTTAGCTTGGGAACGCAAGATGGGCAGGAAGCTGGAAGGCTTTCAGTAAACAAATCTCTCAAGACAACCTCACCAGGCTGGATCCTAATAATATGGTTTGTGAATTGTTTCTCCTACAAAAGGGACTAATTGTGGTATAAGCTGACCTTGAGCACTGGTGTCTTAATGCATTTTTACATCAGCATGTTACACTGTTGTGTGTATTATCTTAAACTTCATAATAACGCAAAGAAACATCATGTTGTAATTAAATCTGTTTCCAATGAGGAAACAGACCCAAAACTCTCAGCCAGGATGCCACCTCTGGCCTGACCCCACAGGTCTATCCTGGTCACCCAATCCCATGCTGTAAGAGAGGAGGTCACTGGGCTTTTGCGGGAGTGAACTTGAACTGTGTTTGGTAAAAAGCCACATGACACTAGACTACCGAATCCTTGGACACAAGTGTCAGAAGTGTCAGAAGCCCCCCCACCCAGCCATAAGCTGTAGTGCCATTCTCATGTGTCATGGGAGGACATGCATTTCTGAGACACAGTTCTGGGCCACTCTCTTTCTCCATAGCTGAGTAGAAAAGATATGGCAAGTGCCCTGCAGTCAAATTCAGAGGACCCCCCCACCCTCACCCCATGTGCTTTTTGTCACTAAGTCCATCAAGACATGGGAAAGTTCTAACCTTAGACTGATCTCATCCCTTCATGCATCCCACTTTGGTGTTGTGTACATGTTCACGTGGTGGTTTTTGCACCCCCGTGAGGTTTAAGGGATTTATGTCAGTAAGACCCTTGCACCGTCGTTCTATAGAAATAAGCTGATGAAGATGCAGCCCACAAGGATACATTTCCACAAATCATTTTTATATAGATAGAACAGCATTCTAAGGAAGCATTGGGAAAACGTATATGTCTACTTTTACAGTGTGTCTCTGCATATTTACACCTTTTATGCTGTTTCGGACTGTGCAAATTTAAGATCCAAATCAAATAGCGTAACACATAGGGAATATATCACCAGAAAGGATAAGTGTACCAATTTTCCTCTCCACCATGGTCTATATATTAAGTTGGCGACACCGGTTAATTCTCGGAAGGAAGCTACCATATGCAGAATGCCTTTCCCAGAATCAACAAAGAGCCATCCCTGTTTCATATCTCCTTTAAAGACAAACCAACCTCAAGCTTTCTAGCAGATACCTCCCCTCATCCTCAGGCTTATTAGACAGAAAATACAAAACCACTATGGTGAGCTAAGACCAGTCAGCTAGAACCACAGCACAGGGCCCCGGTGATGGTAAGATCACTGTGAATTCCCTCAGAAGAGCAAACACAGAATAAGGGGTGGCTGGCTGGATAGGTTGCCTACTGCACTAATCCTAAGACGTGTGTGTGTGTGTGTGTGTGTGTGTGTGTGTGTGTGTGTGTGTGTGTGTAAAAGCTTTCTCTGAAGGATTTATTCTAAATACAAAAAGGAGACTCCTCTCATCTAGGTCTCGCTCCTTCCTACTCCACTTAGCTGTGAACTTCTTTCCTGTACAACTTTGCTCTCTTATGAACTATAGAATTGCTGTATTTAACAACCCCCCCCACAGCAAATGGTCTGATGCTCATAAGTCACTATATAGTGCACAGGCACAGCATATTGTACAGATCCCATTCAAAAGTACTGTGTGTCAGGGTATATCCTGGGTGACAAGGGGCATGCTCCAGCCAGGGGAGGACATCAGCTGTCGTGTTCTGTCACTTTTTGGCCTATTCCCTTGAGACAGGGTCTCTTGAGGTTGTCATCTTGGGTTAGCTGGGCACAGTTAGTATTGTTAGTGGGAAGGCCTTGGACCCCACGTCTTAACTCTGCCAGCAATTGCTCATGGCTTCATATGCGGCGTCCTGGGGGCTATAGCAGAGACAGGAGGGAAAGAGATAAACACAGCTTTACCCTCTCAGCTCCCTAGAACAATGAATTGTCCATAAACATTGCATAAAGACAGACATCAGGGCTACAGGAGTAGCGACATGCTGTACAAACTGAAAAATGGAAAGCTGAAACTTCAGCTAGCTCTTTTTTGCCCAACCCTTGGTCATTGGAACTCTTTCTCCATTTATAGTGTATCTACCTATTCTCTTGATATTTGCTGTGGATCTTTTAGGGAAAAGGAAGATTGGACCCAAACTGGAAAGACTGCACACCGTGAAAGCAAAACAATGTAATTAATTTCTAGTTAGCTATCATTCTCTGATGAAGGCTTGGAGCCCGAGGCTGCTCTTTTCTTCCATGGGAGAGATTAGCAAGTGATGAAATTGCATTTGAGACGTTCCGGTTGGAGGCCAAGGCATCCTTGCTGTGTGCTTTATTATTTAATGCTAGATCTGAACATCTCCACTCCAATCTCTTTCTCTACCAGCTCGTCTCCAGAGAGAACTGACGTTCTCTGACACTCCACAGTGTCCTCCTTCCATCTGGCCGTTCACACCTCAAAGCCCTCAAACACGAGCAGATCCAACCAGTTTCTGCTTTATGATAATCACTCCCCCCTCCAATTATGTCTCGATAGGTCAACGGCAAAGACTTATCCCGAGCAACTCATGACCAGGCTGTGGAAGCTTTCAAGACAGCCAAGGAGCCCATCGTGGTACAGGTGTTGAGGAGGACGCCACGAACCAAAATGTTCACGCCTGCCTCTGAGTCCCAGCTGGTAGACACAGGCACCCAAACCGACATCACCTTTGAGCACATCATGGCCCTGACAAAGATGTCCTCTCCCAGCCCACCTGTGCTGGATCCCTACCTGCTGCCCGAAGAGTAAGTATCTTTCCTGGCCACAACTTGCTAACCTGCTATGTATGGCAAAAGAACTCGGGGAAAGTTGCTTTTCTTCCTTTCCGTGGAGAGAAAGAAATGAATGCATTTTATAATTTTCCTCCAAGTTGCCCGTGTTTAACTTTATTGTTTATAGAGGCAATAAATCGAGTCCTGTTCAAAACTGCTCTGACATATTAATGACTTTATTATAACCCTGGAGCAGAGTTATTCAAATTATATTCTAAGAACAAAATTACTTACAACTGTTGTAAAAAAAAAAAAAGTTGTATCGGAGTAAAATTTAATCACTGCAAAGGGTAATTTGAACATTTTCTACTTACCACTGGAGGGAAGGCTGACTGCTGTTTTAAACAGACAACAAAGTAAAGCTGTTGAGTGTGGGAAGTGCCCTGGAGGTTACACACTCTGCTTCCTTGGGTCTCATTTCAAACCTGCATCCATACTAAGCCCAGGCCTAACCCCATAAATAATTACTGCCATGTGCCAATCGCATAGTAGCTGGGATCAAACACTCCTCAGTTTCTTTCTACATAACCCTGCCTTCCACAGAAAGCAGTTCTGAAACTTCAAGTCACATAGACACGATGCCCAAACTAATTTCAACTGTGGAGTCTGGGTCATTTTACTTTAGTACCCTCAGCCTTACTTCTTCTTCTTCTTCTCCTTCTTCTTCTTCTTCTTCTTCTTCTTCTTCTTCTTCTTCTTCTTCTTCTTCTTCTTCTTCTTCTTCTTCTTCTTCTTTCTATGCTGTAGTAAGATAAGGATGTAAGTCACCCTGTCTCATGGGATTGTTGAAGGAGCAAATGAAGTAAGGCGTGGCCGATCATCCAGTTAAGCCTTCAGTTAAGAGGTGGCAGTGGCTGTTAATTCAGGAACAAGTCAAGAGTGAGGATGCTACCAACGCTTAAAGATGCCCAACTTATATTTAGCTTTTTCCCATGTAGCCATGCAACCTGAGGGCACAGGTTCTTGAGGTGACGCAAGGTACTGCTGTCTTCTCCCATGTCGGCCCCATCGGGTTCAGGTAATTGCCTGGCTGCATTATTTCAAAGGAATTTTCTGCTCTTGCAGAGAAGCCTCTGAGCCATGCCTCTTGGATTTCTATTACTCACCCGGTAGCTAGAGTACCCACACATCTCCTATGGTTCTGTCAAATCCCGGACAAAGGCTTGCCTTTCATCTCATGGGTTTAGTGGTTGGCTGTCATCTGCTCCCGGGACTAATTCCCTAGTTGACGGGAATGAATTCTGGTGCAGCTGACAGCATGAAAAGGGAAAAGACAGGACCTTCGTGTAACAGTCACTGTTCACAGAGTGTAAGCTTGCAAAGAACTGTCACCTCCCTTATTTGCCTGTAGAGACGGTCCTGCTCAGGGTGCCATTATCTGTCTGTAGAGTCTGAGCACTGTGGAGGGAGGACCTGCTCAGTGCTCCTTCATTTACCCATGGAGACCAGCCATTGTAGACTGGGGTTCTGTTCAGCATCAGGCAGTACTGACAAGGCAAGGCCACCGGATCTCACCCCTCAGCCATGACATTCTGCAGTGCCCCAGCTGATCCCTGGAAGCATCTGGCCCTTTTTCCTCTGAGCGTGGCCTTAAAACCAGCTTCTCAGCACTACGATCCAGAACTGCTTATGTTATTGATGAGCCCTTTAAGGCCATGTGTGACTCCCAGATAGTAAACTGTCAGAGTGACAGGCCTTTTAGACCAAACCCCTAATTTCCTCTTAAGTCTAGCTAACATGACATGGCTTATCCCCTGGGGAGAACTTGAGAAATGTCACAAAGTCCAGAGGTCAAGCAACAGCAAGACTGCACATTGGGGTTGAGCAGGGAGCATTAGGTTGATGACTGAAAGCCCACAACTTCTAGCGGGATCTTCAGGTCTAAAAGCCCCTTAAGTGCAGCCATATATATTTGCCTGATTGGTCTGGAAACAGAAAGACTGCCCTTCCACCCATATCTGATCCGTTGTTTCAAAATTAAGTGGCTGGGAGGACTGCCAGAACCCTCTTGATTGCTGCCTGACCTGTAAAAAAATGTGGAGCTTTGGGTCCCCAGCCAAAGGTGATTGGAGACAGGAGCTTTCCATCAGCATCTGGTGTGTGATTTCAAGCTCCTCTGGAGCCACTGTCCAAATGTGTCTTAATTCCCATTGCCCCTGTTCCTAGAGGTTCCATTAACACCATTTCCAGGAGACACTGGGTTCAGTTTGTGTTTTACATGTGCTGTCTTAAAAAAAAGTGTATTCCTGGCTTTCAAGTAGGATGAGCATATATGCACACACAAGTACTCTCTGAGCACTGATGTCTGCAGAGACACACACATCACACGCCTGTGCAGACTGAGCTATGGTGGCAAAGACATTTCTCACTGGGAGACCAATGCAAAGAATTGAAAATCCACTATCGCAGCAAATGGCTTAACAGTTTCCATCATGGAAACTGCACTTGAAACTAAGTCTCAGAGGCCAGACACATCTGAGCGTGGCTCGCATAGGAGCTTTCACCATCGAGATTCAAAGTAAGCAGTGAGACACAGCAGCCAATGAATGTGGCCCTGCCTTCTGGCTAGAGAACAGGTGCATGTCCTCAGGATGAATCCATGATGGGGGGCCTAGGGGAGGAACTCTGGAAGCAAGGCCTGTCCCAACCTTAACCTGCACATTTACTCTTTCCAGAGGAGGTTAAGCTTAACCAAAGTAGGGGGTTCCTCGGTGGTGGTGGTGGTGGTGGTGGTGGTGTTTTGAGTTTCTAGTGCCTTTGCAGATGGAGGAAACAGACTCTCCCCAGAACTGTGTTCCTGTTTATATGAGCTTATGTGCAATTTTCACATTAACACACGAATAGCAACACTGGGGTGGAGGACAAGGAATCTGGAAGGGATCCTGTACTGACAATGGCTGGGGATAAGAAAACAGATAATTATCCAAGAATCAGGGCCTTGACAACCTTCTCTCTCTCCGCAGGCATCCCTCATCCCACGAGTACTATGATCCGAATGACTACATGGGGGACATCCATCAGGACATTGACAGGGAAGAGCTGGAGCTGGAGGTAGGAACCACAACGGTGGTTCTTCTTCTTCCTCTTCCTCCTCCTCCTCCTCCTCCTCCTCTTCCTCCTCTTCCTCCTCCTCCTCCTCCTCCTCCTCCTCTTCTTCTTCTTCTTCTTCTTCTGGAGTCTCCATTGGGCTCATAAAATGCCAGAGTTCTCTACACATGTAAATGTAATTTATGGATGATAATGAGATTATCAAAATCTTTACCTCCCTTAGTAATCTACCTCCCAAAGGCACAGCTCAGCTCCTTCCGCTTTTTTTAATTTTTGAGATTATAAAATAATCACATCATTTCCCCTTACCTTCTGTTTCTCCTTGCTGTCTTTCAAATGTCTGCCTTTTTTCATCAATTGTTGTTGTTGTTGTTGTATATTTCTGTATTCCTAAATACATAAGTACAACCTGCTTGAAACCTGTGTGTTTCCAGGGCTGGCCCCTGGGATTGGATAACCTGCCAGTGTGCTCTTCCCTTCGGAAGGCTCTCTCTCACTCTCTGCATCCCTTAATTGCCTCTAGTTCTCTGTAGGGCCAAGGCCTCATGTTCCTTCCTCCATCCACTTCAGCATGTCTGTTGTTGTTTTGCTTGCTCAGTTCACTTTTTGGCAGTCATGCTTGGTAAGGCTTCATGACCGCATTGGCTAGTTTTATGTCTACTTAATACACAAACTAGAGTTATCTGAGAGAAACTTCTAATTGAGAAAGTACCTCCAGAAGATCCAGCTGTGAGGTGTTTTCTTAATGAGTAATTGATGGGGGAGGGACCGACTCATTGTGGGTGGTTCCATGCCTGGGATGGTGGTCCCGGCTTCTACACGAAGGAATAAGCAGGCTACCAAGATGAGACTTAATAGCCTATGACCATATAGTGGGGGAGGAGGTGCCCCTCGGTCTTAGACCTAGGGGAGGGGAATAGGGTGAAAGCGGGAAGAAGGGAGGAACAGGAGGATACAAGTGATGGGATAACAATTGAGTTGTAATCTGAATAAATTAATAAAATAAAAATAAATAAATAAAGATTTCTCAAAAATAAAAAAAGAAAGAAGGGTGGGCAAGCTATGGGGAGCAAGCCAGTCAGCAGCTCCTCTCCATGGCCTCTGCGTCAGCTCCTGCCTCCTAGGTTCCTGCCCTGTTTGAGTTCCTGTCCTGGCTTCCTTCTGTAATAACCTACAAATGTGGAAGTATAAGCCCAATTAACCCTTTCCTTTCCAGCTTGTTTTCCGGTCATGGTGTTTCATCGCAGCAATAGAAATAAGACAATGGGTGTAGCTTCTCAAATTGCTGGGAAACTCAGTCTCATGGCAAACTCCATGTTCTTCTGGCTCTTATACTCTTTCCATCCCCTTTTCTACAATAATCCTTTAGCCTAGACACAGGAGTTGTATTGTAAGTGTATCTGTTGGGACTTGGCTATGCAGCTCCGCGTTTTGATTAGTTTTGGTTTTCTGTAATGTCTCTGGTGCAAAGAGAACTTCTCTTGATTAGGAGTCAGGACCACACTTATCTGTGGGTATAAGAACAAATATCTAGAATATAGTTATGGGTTGTGCTGGTTGAGTAACATGGGTCCTCCAAGACCCATGACTTCCCTGGCCCTGAGTAGTTGCTAGGTTTCCAGTGCCAAACACAATTCCCCTCTTGTTGAACGGTCATAAGTCCAATTAGAGAGGTATTGGTAACAGCAAAGGTATGCCTGCCGCCTACTGCATCCTTAGGATTGCCGGGTATCGGGCCATGGTGGTTGCTAGATCACTGCTTTTTACTCAAGGACCATAATCTACACTAGGGTGAGAAAGAGGATGGAGCCCACCCACAACGAAAAGGAGCTGCCCCTCCCCCCAGATGTTCGTGTTTAGATGTTTCCTAAAGCGTTCTTCACAGTCTCACAAAAATGCACAGCTCTCCCCAAATATTATAAGGAGCCAAAGAGTCTAGACGCCACACAATGTCACACTGTCCCTCTGTTGAGTGTTAGAATACTTAGCAGACACCAGGTAGCCAACGGAGTTACACTTCTCACCTTTCCTTTAGGAAAAAAATAAGTAAATAAATAAGACATCGGATTCTATCATGGTGTTCTTTACGCTTTCAGAAAACCATCCTGTCATATTTCTATGTGTTTTTTTTTCTTCTATTCAGAGCTTATATGAAAACTAATTTTTGTAGAACAGGGTCAAGACAGCATGCGACAGTGCCAGGTAAGCCCTTTAGCCCCATGTAAGAGTCATCCAGACAAATGGATCCGTTTACATTTTACCTACTCTCCTGGCCCACCGCTGTGTAATCCACGCTGCCCTGCTGAAGAACAGGTGCTGTTTAGCAGTGGTGGATCGTTTCACAGCAGAAGCAGCTGGATAGCCCAGCACAGCTGTTTCCTTATTATGACCTTGAGAGCTACCTGGTTCTGACTGCAGAGCACAGTGAAGGTCAGTAAAAATATAGAACCAGCCAACAACAACAACAACAACAACAAAAAAAAAAAAAAAAAAAAGAACTGAGAGCTAGGTAGGTTAGGTAGGTATGGGGCACATCTTAGTATTTGTCCCTAAAAACATGAGTTGGCATTTTAGTTCTCGGAGCTTCCAGTGGCTCTTTCAGGACACTTGAATACATCCTCCTCCAAAAGAGGGCTCAATGATCCCACGTGTTGAGGGAATGCCAAACCGGACGAAACTAAGCAGACTTCATAAAGGATATCATGATCTTGGCTGTTGGATTCTCATTGTAAATACACCAGGGGGAGAGGGGGCCATACCATATGAAAGATCCCCCAAAGCTCTTTGGTGAACTTAGTGGACCTGTTAGCACTTATTCCTCTGTCTGGAGTTCTCTAGATACTGTAGAAGGAGAGTCCGTTAGCCGTGGAGGGACACTGCTGTGTGATGGCCATCACAATAGGAATAAGTACCTCAGAAGCCAGATTTCTGAAGAAACACTGATGCTGTGGCTTGGGGTATTTAATTAAAGTTGGCTTCATTCCAGTGGGTTCCTTTGTCCCTTCAAGGAGCTGATGGAAGCAATGGGCTGTCCCCAGAAACACAGTCTTACCTGTGAGATCTTGCACCTGGCTTCAGATTCACAGTTCACTGAGACACCACCATGCCTGCCCCAGTTTGGACCACTCTCCCACATGACATTTGCCTCTCGCTAGTTATCACCAGAACTTGTCATTTCTCTTCAGTGCAGTTCATTTGAACTAAGGTAGTTCCTCTCCCACTGCCTCAAGCAGAAACTCAGCATCAACTGTCACGGATAAAAGCTGATAAAATTCAGCGCACCAAATACAAGACAGTGTTTTTAAACCCTTGTGTTTATCACGACTGCCTACCAAGGACAGGAGCTTTCGTTGTCCTTTCTAATGAGATTCGGTAAATATCAACAGCATTAAGCCTGCCCCAGACTGACTCTTTCTACCTAAAAGATGCAACTTTCTCAACATAAACAACCTAAGAGCCTCTGAAGTGTCTGAGAACCTCGTCGTTCAGGGTGTTATCCAAGGACCAGCAGCCCTATCTCCTCTTGGTTTTACAGACTTTGGGCCCCAAACTACAAGAAAGTCACAATTTCACCAAGTCCCTAAGTGTCTCAGTCCGCAGTCCAGTCAGAAAGGCTGCGATCTAGAGGCCGTGGGTTCAGGTTACTAAGCCCAAGCTTCCACATCTCCTTCTACTCATGATTCACACCAGCAAGGTGTGGTGGGTTCTGGCCTGTGACTCGGTATGGCACCAGCATGCCCTGCCAAGTCACTAATGTTTTCCATATTGTCCTACACAATTATCACAGGCGAGAAATGGATGAACCCATCCCCAAGACGTGTGACAGGGCAAAGAGACCCCCCCCCCAAAAAAAGGCAGAGACAAATAATCCACACCATTGAAACACTAAGAGTAGTTTTTGCACCAGTATGCATATATTGACCACTCTGTGCTTGGTTTAATTCTTATCTATTATTAGTGTGTGTGTGTGTGTGTGTGTGTGTGTGTGTGTGTACATGTACTACACCATACGTGTAGAAGCCAGAGAATGACTCCATGGGAGAACTTCTGTCTTTCCACCTTTATATGGTTTGGGGGGATCAAATTCAGGTCAACAGGCTTGCACAACAAGTACCTTTACCAACTAAGCAGTCTAGCTAGCACTCAGAGCCCAGCAAGTTTGATATTTTGATGCTAGGAGAATGTTCAATCATGCTCATTTTGAAATCTATTCCTGGCTTCTTTCTGAGCATCTTGTTATATTTAGTCTACCATTTGCCACTTGGAAATACACCATCAGGGTGTCATAATCTAGCTTGCCTGAAGGAGCCTACAGATAGTGACTCTGAACCTTCCTAATGCTGCGGCCCTTTTATATACTTCCGCATGTTGTGGGGACCGCCCCAAGCATAAAATTATTTTCATTACTACTTCATCACTGTAATTTTGCTACAGTTATGAATCATAATGTAAATATTTTTAAAGATGGAGGTTTGCCAACGGGGTTGTGACCCACAGGTTGAGAACCACTGCTATTGACTGCCAGGACCCCTGGACATTAGCTTAGCATTTCCTGAAAAGCCAGTGAAAGGATGCATCCATTTGTAGTCCCTTTGGCAGCTACCAGGTCCTGCAGGTGAGAAGGATGCTCCCACCTTAAGCACTGGCTCATATAGTGCAGCTTTAGCTTTTTGAGAAGTTATCTGCCTTAATTCATGAAGTATGGTGTCGGAGAAGGGAAAGCCGCAGGGCAGCGCTGGATAGGGAGTCTGTGTGCTGGAGGCTTGGTCTCCAGAAGGACCATGCCAAAAGAACTAGGCAACCATTTATGGGCTGGGCCTGGTGGATGGTAATTGGGTTATGGGGGCTTTGCCTTCAAAGGGATTAAAGATTGTCTGGAGGGGTGCATCTGCTCTGATGAGAGAGGACTGTTAAAAAGTAAAGTGAACCCCTACAGTTGGTGTGTTGCTTCCCACTCCACCTCTCAAACCTGCTTCTCCCATGAGGCCCTCTGCTATGCTGTGATAGAGCAACCAGATGCCAGCGGCATGCTTTTGTACCTCCCAAACCATGCGATGCAAAAAGGAAACCTCTGTTCTGATTAAAGTCCTTAGCCCCGGGTGTTCTCTTACAGCAGTGTAAAATGGAGAGAAACCTTCAGCATCCTACTGATGTTCGCAGTATGGACTCTCCATTAGAGAGCAGCAGCTGTACCTCTAATCTGTGGCTGGGGTACGGTGTTAGAAGGGTTTGAGACAAGTTTACTTGTCAGCTTGAGAGGGTCAAACAACAACCCCCTGCTAAGATCTGAGTTTACTACAGCAGACCTGGCTTTCAGGAAGACACACCACCACCGCCCCTGCTCCTCACAGGATTCCTTAGACCTGCTGGCAGTTATCTCTGCTAGGTCCCCACCTGCCTTGTTGTAGATGTTGGGTCTGATTTCAGAAAGATCAGGTTTGTCTTCAAGCAGACGGTGCATTCTCAGTGCAATGCTCATCGCCCGTGTTGAACGAGATAAAAGAGCAACCAATCCAATGCCTATTATGTGTGAGGAAAATATATACGCGCATGTTGGGATGTTATCAAAGCAAATGCAGAGGGGAAAACAGATGTTCTTTCTTTTAAAGTACACAAAATGATCATATTTAGGTAAGTGTCAAATCCCTGTTATTGTGAAATTGCCTATCGTTAAACGGCTTATTCCCAAGTATGCCCCAGAGCTGAGCAGCCAAATAATTACCCCTGAATTTTCAGGTACTGAACACCTGCTCCAGGTCTTCCTGCAGGCAATTAAAAAGGAAAATAGATGTCTGATGAAGTTTTTTTCCTGTGCTCTATTGTTTTAATTTCCCCTGTGATTCTGCTGTGGTGTCCTACCCAGCCTGTAGAACTGCTGTCACCTGGATTGTTTTTGATGATGTCCTTGTGAGACAATAGGAAAGGCCAGCTACAATTTTAAAGGTGTGGGGGAGGGATTGGTCCTGAAATGATGCTGATTCCTCAGAATAACAGAAGTAGACCTCATGGGAGCTGGGATGGTCCTGGAGGTACCATGGCAGACTGTAGCCTATCTAGAAAATTCTCATTAAAGCTATGAGGCAAAAAGTAAGTGCTCATTTAAGGAGCCTGGCATGCCCTAGGCTGGTTGAGTCAGCCTCCTCTTGACTTTCCCAGTATCACAATGATCTCCAAGACTCTTTCTTTGTATGTATAGCCACCTAAAACCAGGACCTTGATGGGTCAGAATTCGCTCCTGCCTAGTGTCACACCTCTGAGAGAAGTTTGCTGGATTGTACCATAACACCACCATCATCTGCATCTTGTCTGATGACCCCAATAGAGTACAAGCTCCATTTAAGTAAGAGTAGGCTCTTCTGTTGCACATGCCCAAACAGTGTCTGGAATCGCCAACATGCAATACTTTGGCACATAAATATTTGTTGAAGGGAGGAATATTTTGGTGTAAGGTCTTAAGTAAAAATGTGATCTTTTAGACACATCACTGCACCCCTGCACCATAAATAAATATAAGAACCATTTAGACAACTGACAGCCATGTTGGATCAGTAAGGTAAGAATTAGGAAAAAGTGACCAGACTTCTCGGAGGGAAATAAACCATTAGAGTTAGGTTTAGGGTCTCTTCCAATGTAATTCACTGAGCCTGAAACAAAGACCTTGAATCATGAAGGTGGTGTGGGCCCCTTAATACCGCTAATTGGAATACCATGTAAGTTTCATCTGAAATGTCAGACTCAGCCACTCATTTTTATCAAATAGTCCATCTAGACCAATAAGGAACAGGACACCAGGCATGGGGATGGTATAATCCAGCTAATGCTGATGCATTATTCATATCTATTTGATTAATGGTCTCCTTTGAAAGCCTATCTCCATCATCACAACAGCTATGTATTGATAACCTCTATGCCTTCAGCTATGAACTCAATGATGCTAGGCTGCCTCAGAAGCAGAAATAAATGTTGAGAGCTGACCAATTGCCCAGTAACTCTGAGGAATTTTCACATTCACCAAGTCTCATTTAAGAAGGGTAACGTGGCTGAAAAGTTTGTTCAAGAAGAGTTGGCACCTGTTTGGTGGTGGCCAAGCCAAGCTTATTCTTTCATTAGATCTTTCTTCTGCTTTAAAATTTCAAGCTCATTCAATTTTATTGAGAGCATGCCATTCATCCATTGTAAGACTGGATGCTGCTGACACTGTATAATTCATTATTTAGCTATGAATGCCTTCCTGTCATCATCAAGCCAAGGTAAAACATGAGTCAGTGCCTATCCAGAGACAGTGGGAAACTAACACTTCCTTTTCTCAAGCTCATCAAAAAACCTGCTAAGGTCATTCTGACTTAGCCACAGCCTCTTCTCCTAGATAGAGATACATTCTAAAGACACAATGATTAAGGCCAAACTGTCTCCTGTGCCAGCTAGAAGGTAATTTTATCATGGGCTCTTGTCAAGTGCTTTTAAGAATGTCCAGATAACATGAGAAACTTAAGCCCAATGCTAAGTGTATTCCTAAACCCCAGCTGCCTTTGTTTATTGCTCACCATGTGTGTTGCTAAATTGGCTCATGCACTACCACTAATCCTTTTAGAACAAGATGTAAAATTGCTCCCACCGTACCACTCTTTAACAAGAATGATGCTGCCATTCTTGTGCTTAAAGATCAATCAGCTTGTAAAGTTTTGTTTCGTAGGCAACTGAAGTGGGTACAAAAGTGACAACGTTGACATCAAGACAAGTGTTTCTGGTTAGAGAAGGTGCCTCCCCTGCTGTCCCCTTACACATGATCTTTGTCTCATGCTGAAGCCAAGTGGACCACACATCCATGGCAAGGATGGAGTCTGGCCTTTATCGCCTTTCAGTGAAGATGGGCCCTCCCATCAAAGTCTCTCCTGGGAGAATGGGCAGCAGGGCTCAAAGGCTGAGTGCAGTATCGATCTCCATCTCAGTCTGCTGTTATGAGGAACCATGTGTTCTAAAACTACCTCTAACAGGAGCAACTGTAGTCAAAGGACCTTGTTCTCTACCATGAGACTTATGGAACAGCAGCTATTGCAGTACCTACTTCAGGCTGTCACTCTTCCAGATCGACTAGCTGGTCAGCAAACTTCCAAGTCCTCCTAGCTCTGCCACCCCTGGGCTTTCATGTGGGTGCTGTGGGTCTGAACTCAGGGCCTCACTCTTACATAGCAAGTACTTTGGCCACTAAGTCATCTCTTTAGTGCTGTCAAGTTATTTTCTATTCCAGCCTGAAATTACACACACACACACACACACACACACACACACACACACACACACACACACGGTTATAAAAAGTTTAGAATACCAAGTTATATGACCAAGAAAAGGCAAACTCACAACAGCAGTAGTATGAACTAAAGTCTTTTCTCTTAATACTTCTCTGATTTTGTCAATTAAAACATTGGTCCAAAAGTAGAGAGGTGCTTTTCAAAATAGATTTTTATCAAACTCATATGCTAACGACTTGATATTGGAGATTGACATGTTTGATACCAGGATAGATAAATCGAATCCTTTTCTGTGCAGTGAAGGACCAACTGTCCCCTTTCTTGTGAGTTTTTTTTTCCGTACACAGAGACCCCTAATACACTGCACAGTTCTTTTCTATGATATAAATTACAAACATCTTCTTGGTCTCATATGCCACTCAGAACATGTGTCACAAAGTCATGCCTGGATGTGATAAAAGATCCCCAGAGCAAGCCTGGCTGCCTCACTGCCAGTCTGTGACTGACTGACGCAGCAGTATTTAACTTAACCTGTAGACAGCTGGCCTGCACCACCTTCAGTTAAACAGGCATGCCTTTGCTTATCAAGACAATGTCATAGAACTTTCTACACAGTTCCCTCAACTTCATTGTGACCATGAAGCAGACTTTAAGGAGTGTCAGAATGCAGCACAGTGGGGCTGCAGTACTTCACTAGTTTCTTAAGAAGCTGTCATCTTGGAAGTCACACACAGGAAGACCTAACTCACTCCCTCACATTGAATCCTATTGGAAATAGAATCACAACATCAGCTGTCTTTCCCTTTTGTGTTCCTCCGATCTTTCCTATGATCTTGCTTTCTGTCCAAGCTGCTCCAGGACCAAATGGGTCCTGCAAGGAAGAGCCCCAGGGTCAGAGGCAGTGTTTGATCTGCACCTGTCCATGGAGACCTGAGACACTAAAATGAAATCTCACTATAACCCTTCAAACACCCAAGAAACGATCCCTTTGGCACAGTCTCAGTCAGAGTACAATCCAATGAGGATGCCTGAGGGGTATTTGAAACAGTGATGTGGTGTGCCTTTTGTATTTGTGGGGTGAAAGCTAGTTATTTCAAAGGGTCTGGAGATTACCCTCATGAGTAAATACACCCCTTAAAACCAGCACAACGAGCATACTCACAGAGGACGAAGGAAATTTCCATCTAATGCAACTAAAGCATTAGAAATTAACAGTTTCATTTAATGAGAATTTACCATATTGTTAGAGCTATCATTAGGAAGCCATTGAATTAATTAACATATCAGTGATCTCAGAAAATAAACCAACAGCATCTTATTAAGGAGGGGTGCTCTGCACAAACAGCTTGTTGAAACCACTGGTTACTTGTGACCCAAGCATATTTATTAAACTGCCACTCACTATGGGTCAGGACCAGGGCTGGGAGCACTGTGTGCCTCATCTCCTGGCCCCACATGTGCTAGTGAGCAAGTAATGGCTTAAGCAAGCCAATAAGCCCATGATGAAGCTTCTAGATAAAGGTAGAGGGGGCATTTGCATATATGCCTGCTTTCATAAACATGCAACAGATTGGCCAGTGAAAAGTCCATCAGATCAGGGCAGGGCCCACCCAAACCAAAAGCCAAGCTCCTCACATCAGCCTATGGGATGCCACCTGTTCTGTCCCAATCCTACGTCCACATTTACCTTGCTTCTTTATTCCCCATTTACAAGGCTTTGACACACTGGCCAGGGTGGCCCCTGTTCTGCTTTGAAGGTATCGGTGCTGCTGGGTACCTTGTCTTTCATGAGGGAAGGCTTTCTCCACAAAAGGATGCTGTGCCTTTCCCACACCCTCTAGAGATGTCAGCTGGAAGTGGCTCTGGTAGGTGCCTGATGACCTCAATCAGAGCCCTCCCTGGCTACCTAGCAAACACTTTTTTTAAAAAATCAGACCAAAGAGCTGGCCGGACAGTTTGTTAGCAGGTGACCCCTCAAACTGATCCACAGCTTGCTTGCAGCTGCACAAACCCTACATGAGTCACTAGCAGGGTGAGTAGGCTTGTAAACACATGCAGAGAGCTAGGCGGATCCTCCAGGAACTCCCCAAGATTTTCAAAGTTCTGACTTCATTCTGAAATGCAGACTAATTGGCACAAGCAATAATACTGCCTGTCATCCTGCGTCCCAACGTTGGGCTCAGTTTGCTTTTTTTTTTTTTATCTTATTTAATTTGCAGTAACAGTGGCTGAAACTAATTTTCGACTGTAAATATCACAGCTGTTGGAGAAGGCATTAATTGCACGTTATCGTGTTACTCTCCTTTCCTAGATCAATTTATGCGTAATCTGTTTGCAAGTTCTACGCCTGTGCATATTAAGGGGCACAGCGTGAGATAATCTAACCCAACATGCTAGAAACATTTGTACCAAAGTGGCTGGAACGTTCAGAGGGTGGAAATATTATTGTTTGTGGCAGACATTGAAAGAATGCTTTTTAAAAGCCCCTACCCCTGAGGTCTTGACGCTGACTGAAATATGGGTAATTTTTCTTAGGGAGGATCAATAAAATAACTATTTTCAAAATGACTTTATATTGACTGAGAGGTCAGAAATGCCCAGGGCATTGATCCTGTGTCCATAATCACTTTTTGTTCGGTAAGTTAACTGGCTCTACACAGTTGAATGCAGAGAAATCCAGTTCATCATTTAAACCAAATATTTTCAAAGCATTTGACATGCTCCCAGCTCTCCTTGAGTGCTGGAGTCTCACAGAGAAGGTTTTTCTTTGTCTAGGAAGTGGGCCTCTACAGGATGAACAGCCAGGACAAGCTGGGCCTTACTGTGTGCTACCGGACGGATGACGAAGACGACATTGGCATTTATATAAGCGAGGTACGGAGGCTAAGGCTTGAAGATTAACCTCTCAAAGCCAAAAGGGGTCGGGTTTTGTTTTTCTTTGTATTGGCTCACAAACCTAGACCCAGCTCCTCCAGAATATCTTTGGAAAGATACAGAGTGCGTGCCCCTTCATCACACACTCCATGGAGTCACGTCTTTGCACAGGGGTTAAGTTCTAATGTTGGTACATAAGGCAAAATTACCCTTGAGAAGCCGCAAACCAACCATAAAATGGAATCGTTTACATGGTCTGCGTGCTCACCCCCCGAGGGAAGAGCAGCCTCACATTTCCCACCTCAAGTGCCATGCTAGACAGAATGGCTCACATCGTTTAAAGTCTTTCTCCCTCCTCCCTTCCATAGCATACACAGTTGAGTTCATGTACATCTAGAATAGCTTATGTAGACTTATCAAAGTACACCGATGAAAGATGTACTGATCTTTCTGGAAGAGATGGAGTAGAGAAATTGATTTCCATATGAATACTTTCCTATGGATGTGTCCTCTTTCCTTGTAATTGCACAATCCCAATTTCCTAAAGAAATCAAATCTGTCTCCATGGGCCGAGCCAAAAGCCATATCTGCTCTAGACTTCACAGTCAACTCATTGGTTAAGCTCCACCTACCAAGCTTTGCATGGCAGCGTGTTTTAGGACACCCCTGCCATCCTCAGTCCCATTGCCTCACTTTTAAAGCTATCTTCCAAATTTTATTTTTTTTATTTAATTAATTTATTCATATTACATCTCAGTTGTTAGCCCATCCCTTGTATCCTCCCATTCCTCCCTCCCTCCCGCTTCCCCCCTACTCCCCTCCCCTATGTCTGTGACTGGGGAGGACCTCCTCCCCCTGTATATGCTCATAGGGTATCGAATCTCTTCTTGGTGACCTATTATCCTTTCTCTGAGTGCCACCAGGCGTCCCCATCCAAGGGACATGGTCAAATATGGGGCACCAGAGTTTGTGTGAAAGTCAGATCTCCTTCTCCACTTAACAGTGGAGAATGTCCTGTCCATCGGCTAGTCTGGGTAGGGGTTCGAAGTTTACTGCCTATATTTTCCTTGGTCCTCCTCAAACTATGGCACCAGCCAACGAAAATATCTTCCAAATTTTAATAATGAGATTCAGTACAAAACCATCAAGGTGGGACGCCCTTGTACCTACTCCATGCCACTGACTTGCTTCTAATCACTCTGTGTCCAATGACAGCTGCTTTTGCCTCTTCACCAGCTCAGGGCTGCAGCTCTGAGTCCAGCCAGTCCTCTGGCACAGGGCTGCAGGCAGGGTCCTGAGAGGCCCTGGGAAGGGCTTAGAACAGAGAGTCCATCTCTCCCTGTGCACAACGCGCTAAGTCCTGTTTGTAAATCTGTGCAACATGGAGAGGCAGGGGGATGGTGTGTCAAAGTTGACCTTTGGAGAGCTCCTGTGTTCATGGTGACGTGGCTGCTGTGTGTTTCAGATTGACCCTAACAGCATTGCAGCCAAGGATGGACGCATCCGTGAAGGAGACCGCATCATCCAGGTAAGCTCACCTACCACTGATGCATATCTTCAGCAAATACATTCGCTCCTGGAGTAGCTCTCGGGTTGGGAAATGCAGAAGAGGTTTAAGAACAGGAACCAGGAATCCAGCTGCATAGTAAGGCCAGCCCTGTTTGTTTGATTAGCGAATGAGACTAATTAGCTAACCACCTGCAAAGGGGGAAGTGAGGACAGACCAAATTGTCCCATACTTAGGATCAAATACTTCTGAGGAGTCTGAAATTTCAGAATTCCATATTTACCTGTCCTGTGGATGCTGTTCTAAGTATGGCTTCTTTACCTTGAATCCTGATGTTCCATGTAGGCAAAATTAGACTGCTTCCTTTTTTTTTTTCCTTCTTCCAGCTATAATCTTTTGGGGGGGACTGGGATGGTCACATATCGCAGGTTGGTATCAGCTCACAAGATGATCCTCGTGTCTCCAGCTCTTGCACACCTGGCTTGACATGATGCTGAAGGCGGAAGCCAAGTCTTCCCTCATGCTAAGCAAGCCCTGTACCATCTGATACATACCAGCCCCATGGCTTTTTGTGGAACCACAGAGCCTTGGCTTTATTCGGTCCCACAGGCTTTGCTTTCTACCTTCGCATTTATCTCTATGTTTCTAATCTGCTAGATTATTTTCCTAATTTCATATGCCACTGTGTATAATTCCAGTTTCCTACCTGACTCAATGTTGTGTTTCTCCAGCTAGGAAAAAGACCCAGACCATCACACCTGAGGGACATAATCCTCAGCGTAATTACCTTTTGTTGCTACGGTTTTCTCTGAACCGTTACTACTGAAAACAGGAAGGGGAAGTAGTACTGCCTAGGTGACAGACGTACCCTTCCCTGTCTTCACTGTGTAATCAGATTGGATAATGACAACCAGGAGTGTCTCCCGCTTTGCCACCTCTTGGCTCTTTGACATAAAGTGGCAAAGTCGGGTGAAGGGCTCAGCTTCCACGTCCTCAGCACTGCCATGGTGTCCCTGGAGAGATATCAGCCCAGGAACTAAAATTTGCAGAACTCAAAGTTGCTGAGACATGCAGGTAGAGTCAGTGTGAAGGTGAGAGAGCTGCTCCCGCTTGACTCTCCATCCAGCCCGTTAAGGTAGGAACACACAGTCCACACATCTGCATTCGGTCCCTTCTCTGCTCTCCACTCCCCTGTTATAAAGAGGAAATGTCTGTTTGTGTTTCCTGTTTATTCTCCTGCCCAAATACAATGTCAGATTCCGGAGCTCAGATGTGGCCCCAAGCAGCAGGGTTTTTTGGATCATCTCCTGGAGTCCTGCACATCATAACTGCCTCCAGCTATGAAAGGCCTTTCTTTCCAGAAATCAGCTCTTTAAAAGCTAAATGGGAGTTCCATGTTTCTGAGTGTGAGTGGTGTCAGCCATGGTTCTGAAGCAAGACAAGACGCTTCTGCTCCATGCAACCATGTCCCTTCCTACCTACACCCACCTCTGCTTATGCTTTTAGATTAATGGCATAGAGGTACAGAACCGTGAAGAGGCTGTGGCACTTCTAACCAGTGAAGAAAACAAGAACTTTTCGTTGCTGATTGCAAGGCCTGAACTCCAGGTAAGTCCATGTCCAGCGAATTCAAGAAGTTGGAGTTTTATGATCAAACACACATCCCGAACCTTGCAGAGCAATGTCAGAGTATTGCATCTGAGGGCTAAAGGTGCTTGCCACCACTCCGGGGAGTAGTTGAACTTGCTGTGATTTGGGATCCATTCAAAGGTGTAATCACCCTGCGATGCCCCACGACAGGTTGACTAATGAAAGAATGCCCCTTCCAGCCCATTATAAGTCCCACTTAACTAGTACATTACAGGGAAATCAAAATGAAAGGAGTTGAGTCTTTCAAATAGTAACAAACTGCATTAGCCACTGAGTCTGGATATGAAGTAGCAAAGTGTGCCGGGGTTGGGGGAGGGGGATATTAGAAGTACCCCCTCCCCCTAATGTGGTGTAAAAGATGGGAGTTCTCAGTCTCTTCAGTCTGAGGATGAGGTCGTTTTTCAGCCTATAGCATAACTACATCTTGATGACTCCTGAAGAGAGCCCTACAGTTCCTCTTCCTGAAGTAATGTCCTTTCCTGAAACAAAGCTCTTCTATGGTGTATCAAGTCAGTTATCTCCTTGCTCTGACAAAATGCCTGTCCAAAGCCACTTGAGGGAGGAAGGGCTCACTCTGAGTAGGTTTGACGGTACAGACCGGCATGGCAGGGACGGCCAAGCAGGGTATAAAGCGGCTGTCTGCACCGTGTTCAGTCACGGAGCAGAGAGATGAATCTAGTGTGTAGTTTGATTTCTCCGGTCTCATGGCCACTGCCCAAATTCACAGGAGCCCCTCCTTCTCTGACTAAACCCTTCTGGAAACACCCCTGTAAGTGCATCTTTGTGGTGACTATGTTCAGGTGGATAATAAAGACTCTCACATGTGTGCTTTGGTCACCCTGCTAGCTGGACGAGGGCTGGATGGATGATGACCGGAACGACTTTCTGGATGACTTACACATGGACATGCTTGAGGAGCAGCACCACCAGGCCATGCAGTTCACAGCCAGTGTGCTCCAACAGGTAACCTCTGGGGCAAGCCCATGCTACCCCAGCTGAGGAGAGCTTTCACCTTCCAAGATGCCAACAGCCGTCCAAGAGCTGTTCTGTTTTGAGCATGAAGGGGACGCAAGCCGATAGGTTCCCTCACCAAGCTTGTCCCTGGAAATGACTCCACAGTTACACAGCAAATCCCAAACTCACAGCAGTCAGTCTCCCAAGTGCTGGGATGACAAGTACATACCACCTCCCTAAGTTATAAAGCTTTGATGTTTTTGATGAGTTCGGGGGGAGGAGGGCTCCCCTTTTCTGAGGAATAGGGGAGGGGAGACGGAGGAGGGAGGGGGGCTATGCCCTGGACATAAAGTGAATAAATAAATAAGTTCTTTTACAATGCAGAGACATTGATACCACTCTGCCAATGTTCACTAGGAAAAAACACACGTGCTGGTGTTTACTGAGATCAGAGAAAATTAAGTCAGGCCTCTGAAAGTAAAGAAATTCTATGATTGACCTGAGCTGCTCCCAGCTGTGCAGCTCCTGCCTATGCCACTGTCAGAGTCCTAATTACCCACTGCTGTGTCTCTTAGGAGTGTACCAGTCCGTTCCTTTACTAGTTAGCAATGGATAACTGAGATTATCTCCCCCATTTTATGATCTGACAGTGGGGGAGGAGGGCCATCCCTGTCAGAAGTCTAAGGGAGGGGAATAGGGTGAACGGGGAGAGAGGGTGGGAAGGGGAAGATAGGAGTGGGGGAATAACAATCAGGATGTAATGTGAATAAATTATAATAAATTTTTTAAAAATGAGAACGAAAGGAAGGAAGGAAGTCAGGGAAAGGTACCTGCCCAGATGCACAGAGGTAGGGCTGGTCACTTCCTGAGCCCTAGGTCACTCAAATGCTGCAGATCAGCCTTAACTGGGAGTTCGTTCCAAAACTCCTGTCCTACACAAAAAGTTCACACTGGGTCCCTCTCCCATCCCAACCCCTGTCCCAGACTTCTGTCATGAACCGGTTGTTCTTGTCGTCTTCTCTGATTTAGAAGAAGCATGAGGAAGATGGTGGGACCACAGACACAGCTACCATCTTATCCAACCAGCACGAGAAGGACAGCGGTGTGGGGCGGACGGATGAGAGCACCCGAAACGATGAGAGCTCCGAGCAGGAGAACAACGGTGAAGATGCCACGGCGTCCTCCAACCCGCTGGCGGGCCAGAGGAAGCTGACCTGTAGCCAGGACACCCTGGGCAGTGGCGACTTGCCTTTCAGCAATGAGTCCTTCATCTCTGCAGACTGTACCGATGTGGACTACCTGGGCATCCCAGTGGATGAGTGTGAGCGTTTTCGCGAGTTGCTGGAGCTCAAGTGCCAGGTGCAGAGCACTAGCCCCTACAGCCTGTACTACCCCAGCAGCCCACTGGATGCTGCTGGCAAGAGCGACCCCGAGAGCGTGGACAAGGAGCTGGAGCTACTCAATGAGGAGTTGCGCAGCATCGAGCTGGAGTGCCTGAGCATCGTGCGCGCACACAAGATGCAGCAGCTCAAGGAGCAGTACCGCGAGTCCTGGATGCTGCACCACAGCGGCTTCCGCAACTACAATACCAGTGTGGATGTGCGCCGCCACGAGCTCTCGGACATCACCGAGCTGCCCGAGAAGTCAGACAAGGATAGCTCAAGCGCCTACAATACTGGGGAGAGCTGCCGAAGTACCCCACTCACCCTGGAGATCTCCCCGGACAACTCCCTGAGAAGAGTGGCCGAGGGCAGTAGTGAAGGGGCCACAGCCAACATCGAAGCTTACCGGCCGTCCACTAAGAATCTGCTCGCCATCACTGAGGATCCCGAAATAAGCACCCCAAACTACAGCCCTAGCGCCAAAGAGCTGGATCCCAGCCAGGGCTTGGAGAGCAAAGAGCGCCGAGTTAGCGATGGCAGCAGGAGCCCCACTGCCAGCCCGAAGCTGGGCAGTGCCTATCTGCCCTCATACCACCACTCCCCGTACAAGCACGCTCACATCCCAGCACACGCTCAACACTACCAGAGCTACATGCACCTGATCCAGCAGAAGTCGGCGGTGGAGTATGCGCAGAGCCAGATGAGCCTGGTGAGCATGTGCAAGGACTTGAACTCTTCTAACTCGGCTGAACCCAGGATGGAGTGGAAAGTGAAGATCCGCAGTGATGGGACACGCTACATCACCAAGAGGCCTGTGCGTGACAGACTGCTGCGGGAGCGTGCGCTGAAGATCCGAGAGGAGCGCAGCGGCCTGACCACGGATGATGACGCCATGAGCGAGATGAAGATGGGGCGCTACTGGAGCAAGGAGGAGCGCAAACAGCATCTGGTGAAGGCCAAGGAACAGAGGCGGAGGCGTGAGTTCATGATGCAGAGCAGGCTGGATTGTCTGAAGGAGCAGCAGGCATCCGACGACCGGAAGGAGATGAACATCCTGGAACTGAGTCACAAAAAGATGATGAAGAAGAGGAACAAAAAGATCTTTGACAATTGGATGACCATCCAAGAACTCTTAACCCATGGCACAAAATCGCCAGACGGCACTAGGGTATACAATTCCTTCCTGTCCGTGACTACTGTATAACTCTCACTTGTGTACATACGAGAGAGCACTACCGTTGGGGTAGACATCCCTGCCTCGTTCAATGCGGCAAGTTTTTGTATATATAAGCCCGGTCATCTTGTTGATAGTCTAAATTTTCCACTCCTACAACTTTGGGTGTCCTGGCTCTGTTTTCAGTGGAGGGAAAAGACACCCTTACTCTCTTAGAAGGCAATATTAACAAGCAGCTTTTTTTTCGAATAGCGATGGTAATTTTTTACTTGTTAACCTTTTTCATAAAGTGTTTAAATTTCCAAAAGATCTTTTATTAAGCATACTTTCACAGAATAATTTGTTTAAACTATATTCATATAAAAGAAGGTTAAACACGCTTTTTTTCTGCCTAAAACACAAAATGCAACTACCAGTATGTATTTTTAATGGGACCCTATTTTGTAATGTCACTTTGATGAATGTGTCTCATACACGTCACCAGTCATTCATACATCTTACATCAGTTGGGGTTTCAATGCAAAGCCACCAAAGTCACACACACACACACACACACACACACACACACACACACACACACACACCAAACTGGCATCATTTCTCGTCAGGATGTTCCTTTTTAACATTTTTCTGGTTAAGGTTCCCAAGAAGAGTGTCAAGGTTTTTAACAGAAAGCAAAATTTCCTGCAGCTTTACAGACGCTTAAAGCATGTTTGCAAATATTGCCGCCTGTTGGAAGAGTTTGCATGTACAGGAAAGTTGTGGCTGGAGACGGGTTTGTGGAGTTTTAAGTGCTCATCCCTGTAGACCTGTAGACCTTTGCTTTGTAGATTGGAAGGGACAAACTTAACCAAGCAAGTTCACAGAATCATGAATAGTTACAAACATCAAGTAAAATGAAGTTAAAATAAATTATTATTTTCTATTTGATATGTTTTGGCACGGGTGCTTATTTTGCAGTGTTGATCCCCACCCCCACCCCCCACCCCTTCTTGATTGCATCAACTGCTGTGTCTTTAAGACTTTTGGACCATATGATGTCTTCACTCAACCTAAAGCCCAGTTACAAATGAAAAAGCAAGGTCTGGTGATGAAGAATAGGGAATCAAAGCTACCATATACTCCTGGGCTTTGCAGGCCTGCCTCCCAGGAAGCTTCTGTGTAGCCCAGTATCCTTCAGACAGGAAAGGTTGGGAGCAGGCTTCTCTACCAGCATCGTGTTTACAAGGAGACTGCTGTGGTTCACTCAACCACACTACTCTGCCCATCCTAGCAAACATCTTGTCCAGCTTTCTATCTCTGAGATATGTCTGTCCATTAGGCAATAGTTTCACAGCATAGGTCACTGAAGTAGCTGGGCTTGGAAACAAATCTCTTCCAGGCTACTGCAACTGTTAAGATCCTGAGGTTTTTGTTTGTTTGTTTGTTTGTTTGTTTTGTTTTGTTTTTTAATCCTGAGTAAAGGACTACTGGTGTTGCCACCAGTGTTCCCTAATTATGGTGTTTACACCAATTTCAGCTATAATGCCCACTGAAAAATGAAAATAAAGATAAGATTAGGAAGGGCATCATTTTCATTTGCCGTCACGCCAGCCATCTGGTTTTACTCCCTGATTTAATTGCAGTTTTGATTGAAATGGCAAGGTGTTCTAAGCATCTCAGACAGCGATTTCTTCCCACAGATCCCGTTCCAGCCCAAATCCCTCCTTTGGGGCTGGAATCTTAAGACTAATTACTAGTTACACTTGTAATAAAATAATTTAATGAAAATAAAACACTGAGATAATGATTCATCACTAGGAAAATGTCTTTTCACTACCTCTTCCAGAGCCAGGCATTGCTAAGAAAATTGTATCTGGTGCATAATTCTAATCGGCTCTGCAAGGCGAGTCAAGTTTCACAAAGTGCCCTGTTAGGATATGAAGTCCCAGTTGCCCCCAAGTCCAGTTTTCAACATAGTGCCATCCACAGCTCCCAAGCAGCTTTCTAGCCCCCAGTGCTCTGACCTCCTGTCTTCTAGTAAATACGTCACAGAACACACACACACACACACACACACACACACACACACACACACACACCTGTCAGATAAATTGCAAATCGCTATAAAGTACAGAAAAGTGTACAAGTGTCTATTATCTAGAAAATAGCTTTTCTCCCGTTTCTCTCATTAAAAGCAAGAGATGACTGTAGGGCACATAAACAAAGAAACTTCTTAGCATGGAACCCACATAGGTACAAGATGTCAAAGACAAATAGGGCCACTTCTCATCCGGGCTCCTGGGCTACCTCTCAATGTAGAGGTCGGCCTGCACACCCAGGGAAAACACCTTAAAGTTTGCCCTTCTGGGTTTCCAACTACACATCGTGGCCAGGTGTAACCTGCAGCGCAGGCTGGGGCTTTTTCTAAGGTAACAACTCAGCTGAAATATGAGAAGTGTGATAGTGTCGATCAGAAGGGAACTGGAAGCCAGACACACAAGGTAGCCCATTCACAGCCAAGCCTGAATTCCTAACTCAGCCCCTGGTCCCATGTCTCTTAGCAGCTCATACTCGGGGGGGGGGGGGGGGGGACGGGACAGGTGGTATACATGTGAACAGTCAACTCGCATACATTTCATCCTGTGCTCTCAACCAAGAACCGCCAGCATTTCACTAATTGATGCCCCAGAGTGAGTCTAAGCCAGAAAACATGAAATCTACTATTTCTTATGTGAGCCTGTGCTCCCAAAGGGCTTGTGGTACACACTTTCCCGAGCTGGTAGGCAAATCCAAGGATGTCTCGGCGCAAGAGTGAGAACGCTTTACGCTTTCCATCAAGGACCCCTAGAGTCCGTGTAAACAGCATGCCCTGTTGCCAACATGTCTTTCTACCAGCCCTCCCGTCCTGCTTCGAGGGCCCATTTGGGAATCTGATAGAAATGATGGGTTCTCTCTTCAAGGAAAAAAAATGTACATTAGAAACATGTAAATAAATTACATACGTTTTTGGGGGGTGTTGCGTACCCCTCAGCACCACTCACGGGCTCTTACTCATGTAAGAAGCCCAGGTTTAGAACAAAAGGTGAGCCCGATGGATTTGTGTTTCCCTTTGTTCTTTGGTCCTTGTGTGTAAATCCTGTAGCACTGTTAGAGCTGGACCCCTACTTTGAATATCAAGGACAACATTTTTCCTAAGAGAGCCATGGCCTTTGAGATCATTAATATTCAGCTTAGCCACTGGTCCCTACAGTTTTAGGGGCATTTTGCCAATTGCTTTGCTCCTTGCTACTGAACTTTAGGAAGTGTGAGTGCCGACTCCTCAGTCTCTACTGTCTGGATCGCTCTGGTTTCAACTCTTTCTAGAATAAGTCTTCATTAAGTACCCAGAGCTACATTGTTTAATCCAGTAGCCACTAGCTACATCTAGCTACTAGACAGTTAAGGTATGGTAAGGCTAAAGCACGAGGCCCTGGGGGTTCTAGCGAGCACTTCACAAAAGTCATTTAATAAAATATCGTCAGTCCAAATGGAAATGTTCTGGGAAAATGGATTTCAAAAACACTGTACTTTTTCAAAATCATATGAAGTTTTACAATAGTTTCTATGGGAAAATGCAGTCATTTCTATTGCAATTACGTTAACTCCACAAATGGTAGCTTAAATAAAGTACATAGCTATAATTAATTTCACTCTGTAACTGAGATAACAACAAAAGTTTTAAATTCTGTATGTAGGTGCTGGAGAGTTAGCTCATTCCATAAAGCACCTGCTGAGGAAGCATCGAGACTAGAGATCAGATCTGCAGGAGGGCCCACATAAAGTTGGGCACAGTGGCTCACAGCTGTAAGTGTAGACCTTGGTGTGTGGAGCGGGGGAGATGGCAGAGACAGGCGGCACACTCCCGTGCTCACTCGCCAGCCTGTCTAGCCAGTCAGTGAGCTCCAAGGGGATAGAGGAATGCACCTGACACCAACCTTCATGTGCACTCACATGCACATGTGCACATACATACACTATAAACACAACCAAAGTTTTCATATGTGGACTACGTTATATTTCTACTGAACACCACCAATACAGGCAGCATTAGGTGTGTACATGCAAAATGCTTGCATCAATCAACTCTTGGGTCAGTTCTTCAAGGTTAGTTGGTTTTTTATCAACAATGTAAACTCACAATAAAAATTTTGCCCAGGGTTGGAGAGATGGTTCAGCCATTAAGAGACTTTGCTACTATTACAGAGGTCTGGGTCCCAACATCCACCCACATTGGTTGGCTCACATCAGCTGTAACTAGCTCCTTCGGGTGGGAGTCAATGACCCTCTTCTGGTCCCTGCTCACGTGCAGATAGTCTCCAACACATACACACATATACACGTAATCAAAACTTTGGGGCTGGAAAGAATTGGAATAAGAATATGGAATTTAGGGTAGTTAAGAACACTGGCTGCTTTTCTAGAGGACCCTAGTTTGATTCCTAGCACCCACATGGCAGCTCAGAACCATCATCTATAACTACAGTTCCAGGGCATCTGATGCTATCTCCTGGCCTCAGTGAGCAGCAGGAGTGCATACAACATACAGACATACGTGAAAGCAACACACACACACACACACACACACACACATACACACACACACATACAAAACAAGAAAAGTGAAATTGCTTTAGAAAACAATTTGGCCCAGTTGTTGTGACTGGAATTCATCCTCCGAGTGTCCAGCCCTTCATACCTCATCACTGTTCTGTCATCAACTCAGGAAGCAACCCAGTATTGCCCACATTGTGTTCATAATATTTGTAATGCATCCATGATGCCAAGAAAAGAAATTGTTCTCAAAGGAACAGGCATTTCACCGAGTTCCCTCTGGAATATCATAGGATATTCTAACTCTCCTGGCAAGAACGCATGACAATGTACAAAAATAGCAATAGGGGACACGCATGAAGTTTTTCATGTCTTCAGTGAAAAAAGAGATTCCAAATAGCAAGGCTTCCAAACATGCTGAGGTAGGGCTGTACATCGCCTAGGGAATGCTAGTTGGAGAACTAATTAGGATTATAAACTGAAGTATGAAAATTAACCAAATGATTATGTCCTTGTGGCCTTCAGAAGTATGTTACAGGTTACTTGTTAGCAAAATTGCCCCAAACCAAGGAAGCAAACATCATTCGGCCACAAGCCATCACAATGCCCTGCTTTTATTTCTGTTTCCCAATTATTTGAGCATTTCAGGATTTCTGTGGCGCATCAACTAATTAACAGGAAATCACTAAAATGAGATAAGATGCAAGAATTCTCATGCAAATGCTGTGGTCTTCAATTTTGATTAAATGTGAATTCCCCTGGAGCACTTACAGAACAAAGCATGGTTCTCTGGGTTTTATTCAGACAGAGTCTTCTGTGTAAATGGTTTGCTTTCTCTTTAGCTTCCAGTTACAGTAACCCTCAAAGGGCATGGTCTATGAGGACATGGGCCTGTAACTAGGTTTTCCTTTTAACCAGCAGGAGCTGACCTTAGTAAACTAGCATTCTTCAAAAATGAGAGCTAAAGAAATAATGAGCCTTCCTTCACTGGTTTCACAAGTTGGAACTTACTCTCTCATTGGCGTCTCACCCAAATCCTTAAGAAGCCCATGGATTTGCCAGACCTTGTCAATGTCCCTCAAAAATACGCTAAGTCTAGGATCTTGGAGATGGCTGAGCAGGTAAAGGGAGTAGCAGCCAAGCCTAGGAGCTTGGGTTCCATTCCTGGGACCCACTTGGTGGAGAGAGAAAGCCAATTCCTATAAGTTGTCCTCTAACCTCCACATATGATCTGTGGCATACATGTACATAAACACAAAATAAATGAATGTAATAATAATAAAAATAATAATAATAATAATTAATAATAATAATATATCCACTGAGGCAAAAAGAGAGTGGTATTATAAGCAAAGAAGCTGTACGTGCAAAGGTTCTGAGGAGGCAGAAGATATGACTTACCTACCTTAAACAGTATATACCCTGAGCTCATACACCAATGAAAGAATAAAACAGTATTAGCAAGGACCAGGGGGTCTGGCAGTGTGGATGTTATCTATTAGACCATAAATACTCTTTCAACATAGTCACCATTTATTGATTACGAAACCCACACATTACTGGAAACTGCACTGAATGCCTTACATGTACCAACTCCCTTCATGAAGAGCCTATGAAATGAGTGGGATTGCTATTCATACATCACAGATAAAGAGGAAAAGCTGGGGGGGGGGGGAGTCAGCTGCTGTGTGACCATTTGGACAACTGACACTTGGTGTTTTTTGAGCCCCACTTAATTACTATGCTGGCAACCCTCACCACTGAGATGGGAGCTCAGGGGTCCCCACCCTGGCAGAAACTGGAAGAGCCATCAGATCCCTGTTATCTCTATAGCCACGACAACCAGATTGTCTTCCAACAGTCTCTAGCTCAGGGGGGAGGGTTAGAGCCATGTTGATGCCCATTGCTAAACCCCAGCAGGTGATTCAACCTGCAGGCTCAGCCAGTTCACACACACAAAATCAAGCAAGGTGACCAGCAGAAAGAACGTCTTTCCTGGCCCATGGATGTGTTTTCCCTTGAGCACCATGCAACACACACCCTGAAACTCCTGCATGGAACTTCCCCCATGTAACACCTAGCTCATGCAACACCTAGCTCATGCAACACCTAGCTCAGGGGCTTAGAAGAATTTCCTTTGTACCAATTGCCAGCTACCATATTTTTCGGACCATAAGATGCACTTTTTTCCCCAAAAAGTGGGAGGGGGCAAAGCAATTAGGGTGCGCCTTATGATCCAATTGCTGTTTTTCTTATTTTACTGCTCTAAAAACTGGGTGCATCTTATGGTCTGAAAAATACTTCTTTTCCACCTCCCCAGAGGATTCCCAGTTCTGATAAACTTGGGTCCAGTGAAAACATAATGAAGAAGGCAATATAGGTGATTCTAGGGTCACACAGCTTCTCTGGGGAGCCACCCACAAAAACAAGTATCCTTTTTTAATATACTTTTTTTCTTTTTATTAATTCATTCATATTACATCTCAATAGTTATCCCATCCCTTGTATCCTCCCATTCCTCCTTCCCTCCCTCTTTCCTCCTACTCCCCTCTCCTATGACTGCGACTGAGGGGGACTTCCTCTCCCTGTATATGCTCATAGGGTATCAAGTCTCTTCTTGGTAGCCTGTTATCCTTCCTCTGAGTGCCACCAGGTCTCCCCATCAAGGAGACGTGGTTAAATATGGGGCACGAGAGTTTGTGTGAAAGTCAGTCCCCACTCTCCACTCAATGGAGGAGAATGTCCTGTCCATTGGCCAGATCTGGGTCAGGGTTCAATGTTTACTGCATGTATAGTCCTTGGCTGGTGCCATAGAAAAACAAGTGTTCTTAACGATGCCTTGTTGTATCAAGTACTGTGGTGGGCTCTGCTGTGACCTCCAAAGCCTCACAAGCAGAGGCCACCATGCTGGAAAGGCATTGGACTGTCACCTCTACAAACCAGAAGCTCATGCAACCTATGTGGCTGATAAATTATATTTTAAGCTTTTCCAGCCTCAGAGAAGCAGAGGATTCAGACAGAGAGTGTGAATCTTTTAAATGCCCAACTGTTACTGGGCCAAACAATTAAAGAAGCCCATTAGGTCTTATAGCAGAGTCTATAGATAAACAGAATTGGATTGTGATGGGGAAGTGAGGTCCAGAAACCCACTGTCAGTGTGGTCTGTGGCAAAGGCTGCTGTTGTAGACCAGGACTTCACTACCTTGAGAACATGATGGGGCTCGTTCTCTGAACTCTCTGCCTTCGGTATTTCCCATGGCACTTATTAACGAAGACTTCTCTTTGACCAACTTTTTAAAATCAATTGATACATTTCTAACCCAGCCTTTGAGAAGGGAGACCTGCTTCTGTTTCCCAGCCCAGCAGCCCCTGCTTCCTCCTTACCAGGATCCTTAATACACTCGTGATATGTAATGGCCATGTTCCCATTAGGAACCACAGGGACCATTTATTTCTAAATGGGGCTTGGAGTTTTCCCTTCACTTAGCAACAAGGAACATTCCAGAATATGCATATGAACTGCTAGTTAGTTTCACATTTCAAAACAAAGCCAAATGTTGAACATGCCTCTAAAAGCCCTTACAACTTCAGTGAATAGTGCAAACTATCTGGAAAGACTTGCAAGGCAGACAGACCTTCCACCAACCTTAGTCTATGAGTTCAGAGTCTGGCCATTCAGTGATCCATGACACTTTTAAGAAGGTATTGGGAAGAGACATATCAGCAGCTGGAGACCTAAACAATCAACTGGTAACTTGTGTTATGCCCAAACGTTTCTTACTATTTATTTTTGTCACCAGAGACCCTTGTCATGCTCCAGACACAGCTGCAGACTATACACACCACTTTATATATGACTGGGGAGACTCAGAGCAACGTGCTGCCTGAAGCAAAGATGGGATAAGTGATCATCTATACCCAAGAGCCTCGGGACAGCTTACATAACCCTGAACCTGGAAATAGAGCCTTAGCTAAGACACGAAAATCATGAGCAACTGGGTCTTCATTTTTGTAAACCAAACAGAGGTAATGAGAAAGCAAAAGGCTGGCTTAGAATGGGGTGCCCATGTACAAATGACACCACTGAGAATGTGTGAAGATGACAGCCAGTCAATTAGGGCCCACCTGAATCCAGCGGCACCATATAATAACCCAATTTCAAAATTGCCCATCAACTCCGAAATGTATTTCTCAAAGATAACAATACAAACAGCTACAAAGCACATCACAAGATGCTCAACCGTCACAAGAGAACACAAATAAAATCACAGAGACATCCCACAGACCACCCACAACAATGGCTACTACTGGAAAGATAAAAAAGGACAATATTTGTAAGGGTTTTGGGAAGCCAGAACCTTCCTATGCTACTAGTGGGGACATAAAATGCTGGGAGGATGGTCCTATGGGTGAAGTTCTTGCCGTGCAAGCATGAGGACTGGAGTTCAGCTCTCCAACATGTCACAGAGCAGCACCCCTCTGTACCCCAGCACTGGGTGGTAGAGCATACTCAGGCAGATCCCAGGGGCTCACTGGACAGCCACTCTAGCCAAAAAGGAAAACTTCAAAATCAGAAAGAGATCCTGTATCTGATGTCAATCAACCTCTAGTCACTACACATAGAAGGGCAAACACACCAACATACACACGCACACACATGCATTTAGTGCATATACCTATATGTATATATGTAATGAAGAATGACCCAATCACTTGGCAATTTCCCATTTGCACAAATGAACTAAAATCAAACAGATTTTTTATAACTGTTCATAAGAGCTGTATCTTCAACAGACAAAAGGTTGAAAAATATCTGGGCAAAGCAATAATGCAACTGTTAAGCACCATATGGGGGTATATATCCAGTGGGATATGATTTGGACATTAAAAAAGGAAGACCTGATACATGCCACAAGATGACTTGAAATGTTATCCTAAGTAAAATAACCCATATGTAAAAAGAAACTAGTATTACATGATTTTAATTACAGAAGTATAAAAAATGGGGAAATTCATATATATTTGGGAAGGACAGAGAATTACTGATAAGCAGGCACAGAGTTTCTGTTCAGGGTTGTGAAAAAAATTAGAAAGAGTAGTGACAGATGTACAGTATTGTGAATAGAGCTGGTGCTACTTAAAGATCATCAACAGCAAACTTCACTACATATAACACAGAGATTAAAAAACAGACCACGTCCATTTAATAAACTATGGCGCAAGAAGAAGTTTCTACAAGAGAGCAGCGTTCCAGAAGAAGACTGCATAGTTTATATTTCTAGCCAGAAGAAAGGAAGTAACGTGTGAAAGTCACATGACTCCAAGGCAGGCAGGCCCTCTGCTCAGGAGTAGTTAGACAATGCAGAACAGACTCCATGTTTGTTTGTGCTTCTTTGGTTTGGTATTTTTTTGTCTTTTAGGTTTTTTGTCTGGTTGGTTGGTTACGGGGGTGTTGTTGTTGTGGTTTATTTGTTTGTTAATGAGGGAGAGAGAGAAAGAACATGATGTTGTGTTAGTAGGGAGGTAAAAAGGATCTGAGAGAAGTTGAATAAGGGGAAAGAATATGATCAAAATATATTGTATGGGAAAAATGGAAGCCAAAAACACACACAATTTTTTTTAATTAAGTCAAGCTTTAAAAGAGTGCATGGACAGCCTTATTCATAATAGCCAGAACATGGAAATAGCCTAAGTGTCCCTCAGTAGAAGATTGGATAACAAAAAAAAAAAAAAAAAACTGTGGTTCATTTACACTATGGAATACTACTCAGCTATTAAAAACAAGGAATTTCTGAAATTTGTGGACAAATGGATTGAACTAGAAATGATCATAATGAGTGAGTTAACCCAAAAGCAGAAAGAGTCAAATGGTATATACTCACTTATATCTGGACACTAGCCCAAGGGGCATGTCCTATGAAAGTCTTTAATTATCAGGAAAGTGGGACAGAGGGGAGGATATCCTATTGGGACTTTAGGTGGGAGAAACATGGGAGAATGGGGAAATAGAAGGATCTAGAGGGTCCTAGAACCTACAAGAAGAACATTATGACAGGTGGATCTGGGCCCAGGGGTCCTGCTCAAACTATGGCACCAGCCAAGGACTATACGTGCAGTAAACATCGAACCCCAACCCAGATCTAGCCAATGGACAGCACATTCTCCACAGTTGAGTGGAGAGTGGGGACTGACTTTCACACGAACTCTCGTGTCCCATATTTGACCATGTCTCCTTGATGGGGAGGCCTAGTGGCACTCAGAGGAAGGATAGCAGGCTACCAAGAAGAGGCTTGATACTTTATGAGCATATACAAGGGGAGGAGGTCCCCCTCAGTCACAGTCATAGGGGAGGGGAGTAGGAAGAAAGCAGGAGAGAGGGAGGAATGGGAGGATACAAGGGATGGGATAACTATTGAGATGTAATATGAATAAATGAATTAAAAAAAGAGTGCATGGACTAAGGAGATGGTTCAGTACAGAAGCATGAAGACTCCAGTTCGGCAATCCACAAAAAAGCTGTATGGGCATGGCATCTTACATGTAGTCTCAGGACTTGGGATCAGAGACAGGGGATCCCCAAAGCAAGAAGGCTAGCTACACCGGCAGAATGAGCAAGCCAAACTTTGCCTCAGTAAAACAAAGTGGAGAGCAACTGAGAAAGACACTATAACTGTGCACCAGTTTCTAGGCTCCACAAAGGCCCTCGCATGTACTCACACCCATAAGCATGCATCTACACATGCACACACACACTATAAGAAACAAGATTTTCCTGCTCCGTTCTTTCAGCCTTTACCTCAAGCCTCTACAAAGCACCTGCTCCAGGCTGGACTCCCAGGGGAAAATCAGAAGCCTTCCCATCCAAGGCAGCCTGTTATGACAGCAGGAAATGAAACACATGTGAACCAAGGGAAGAGAGAATGCATCTCAAGTCATGAGAAGCAGAAAGAACAGGACCACTGACCCAGAGTTCTCAGGGAGGGTCCACAGTCCGCAGCACCAGCATCAGCATCAATGATGCTGTAGATACAACACCCTAGACTCTACCCTGCCTCACGGACTAGAGGGTGAAAGACCAGACTCCTGTTTAACCAAAGGACTTCTACATAATCAGGAGGAACACATGCTAAGGTCTGAGAAACACTACAGACACTCAGAACTTTTTCCCCAGGTCCCACAGCCACTGTTGGATTCTCACTTCTTAACATAGTCTTTGGGCATCATAGGTACTTTATAAAATATGATGAATGAGCAAGCAATTGAAGTACATCACTTTGAAGTTAGATTTTTAAAGAAAAACTATCTAAATATTTCATTTGAGACCAAAAGTTTTGCAAAGCCCAGGCTAGAACATTCCATGCTAACTAAAACAGGATGTACAAATGCCCTGAGGCAGGAAAGCACTGTTTCAGGGCCATATGCTTTCTGACAAGCTCCCCCTTCCCAGCTCACAAGGCCCAATTTTGATTCTGGGTTGTGGAATAATTTTTAGCTTTTGTGTTTTCCTGAGACACAGGCTGGCCTTGGACTCCTATCAATCCTCTTGCCTCAGCCACCAAGTGCTGGGACTAAAGGCATGTGTCACTATGCCTAGCTTGAAGTCATATCTATCCCAGAAATGCAGGCACGTACAATCTCTTAGTTTAATAATCTGGTTGAATGCCTCCCTCTTCTCTGAGAAGAGCTGCTTTCTTGTTGGGCTATGTGCAGAAAACCATCAACCTGGTCATGCTGAAGGAAGGCCTGCATCATTTACAGTAACTGACCTTTGTGAGACTGACTCTCAGTGACCTTAGACATGGTGGGGCAGGGAGAGGGGTCACAGGTCTCTCACACTGAGCGAGGAGCAAAGCCAGGGCTGCATGCAGGGACTCTGACTCTAACTATTCCTTCTGACACTAGCCTCTTCCTCAACACTGTAAGACAAGAGACAAAGACATCTCCAAGACAAGTTAGGGGCAAGTGTCATTAAAAAAAATGAATGAAAGAGAATATGTGAGAGAAAACAGCAGCAAGCCGCTCTGAAATGAGTCAAGTCCCCAGGAGGCAGAAAAAGGGAGTTGGTACCAAGTGACAGCCAGGCATTCCTCAGTTTTGAAGGCCAGGTCCAGAATAAGGATTGCACAATACCCACCAGCCAACAAAATTTGGAAGCAGCTGACCTCCTCCCCTGAAATTTTCTCCATCCTCAAGAAAAGATGGTGAGGTCTGTTCTAAATTTCACCCATGGGGGAAATTTCCTTCATTTCATTTTTTTAATGTTAAAAAATCTCTACAAAATAGCAATATTTTTGAAGTTACAGAGAGCAAACAGAAATTACGGTGCTATGGATGTCCTGAAAATAGCTACAATACTTTCACTCACCACAGAAGATTAGAACTTAGATATGGGGGTCAATGAACTCTCCCTGTTCCAGAGTCAAATAGTAAATATTGTGACATACAGGCCAAGAGGCAAAATCCAGGGTACAGTGCAAGTAGCATACTTGCTATTAATATTTGGCTACCTCATGACTTAGAATATGTCTAGGGTTCTCCAGAGAACAGAACCAACAGTGTGTGTGTGTGTGTGTGTGTGTGTGTGTGTGTGTGTGTGTGTGTCTGTTTGTCTGTCTGTGTCTGTGTACATATGTGTACATATATGCACATAAAATATAGAGAGAAGAAGGGAAAGAGAGATGGAGGAAAATTTGTTATAAAGAACTAGCTTACTCACTGTTAGAGTATGTCCAAGTCCCCCCAAGAATCCAAGACCCCTTATGGTATAATCCAAGTTTCAACAGGGAATATTCCAGGCCCAGAAAGTCAAGAAGAGCATTTGTGTCCAAGGCCTATGACATCACCCTCAAGTCCTCAAAGCGTGACTTTATTTGGAATTAGTGGGTATTTTTAGACTTAGTTTTTTTCCATGTGTGCATGGTGGTGGTATGTGAATGTAGGGACCCATGGAGTCTGGTAGAAGACATCAGATTCCTGGGCACTAGCATTACAGGCAGTTGTGACCACCTACCATGAATGCTGAGAAACAAAGATCCTCCGGTCCTCCTCAAGAGCAATATGTGCTCTTAACTGCAGAGCCATCTCTCCAACCCCTGGAAACAGAGTATTATAAAGTGTTCCACAAGAAGACCAACAGAGCCAACAAATCTGGGCCCAGGGGGCCAGCCGAGACTGATACACCAAACAAGGACCATGCATTGAGAGGACCTAGGCCCCCTGCTCAGATGTAGCCCATAGGCAACTCAGTCTGCACAGGATCGACTAGTAACAGGAGCAGGGGCTGCTCCTGCCATGGGCTCTGTTGCCTACACTTCAATCACTTCCCCTCGTGGGGTGCCTCACCAGGCCACAGAGGAAGAGGATGAAGGCATTCCTAATGAGACTTGGTAGGCTGGGGTCAGTTGATAGGGAACAAGGGTTCCCCCTCTCTGAGGACTAGGGGAGGGGCATAGTGAGGAAGAGGAAGGGAGGGAGGAACCAGGAGGAAACAAGGGAGGGGGCTATGATTGGGATATAAAGTAAATAAAAATTTTAAATTAATTTAAATTTAAAAAAACAAATAAAATATAAATGATATAGACTAGAGAGATGGCTCTGTAGTTAAGAGTACTTACTGCTTATAGTGGGCCAAGTTTGAGTCCAAGCACTCACATCAGGCAGTTCACAACTGCCTATAACTTGAACTCCAAGGAATTTGATACCCCTCGTCTCCACAGGCACCTGCACTCATGTGTATACACCTATACACATAGACTAATAGACAGACAGACAATCATATACTGTGATAGAATGAGTCATTTGGATGGGCTATTGTCCAGTTAACTCATGGAGATGTTTGGACACAGGTACATGCATCAGGAGGTAGCCATGTGAAGGTGGTGACAGAAATCCAGATAATAGGAGGAAGGCTAAAGATGGCCAGCCAGGATCAGAAGCCAGGAGTCCAGAAAGCAGTTGGTTATCTCCAATTAGCCTCAGAAGGAGCTAGGCCTGCCTATGCTTCCATCTGGGGATTCTTCAGAACTGAGAGAATGTATTTTTGGGTTTAAGCTGCCAGTCTGTGCTTCCTGTTTCTGCAGACACAGATGCTCAAACACAGAATGAACGTAGCCTCTGCCTTGGCCTCTGTTTCCCTGATTTCAATATCCCTTCTGTGCTTATCAGAGACAAGATCATTGCATTGTTTGTTGAGAGGCTAGTTAAAAAGTAAAATCAGGATAGCTCTAAGATGGCAGCTCCCAGTGCTCATGGTGTCTGGGTAACAGGACTGCAGTCACTGCAGAGCTAGCAAGAGATGCTGTGGTGCTGACTCCAATAATGCAAGCTTCTGTGTTTCCCAAGAAAAGATAGGCTATTGGTGTCAGGTATCAGAAGGTTCAGTTCTAGCCTCTGGCCACCCAGTTTTTACTGCCATCCTGAGGAAAGTTCCCAGGTTCCAGGTTCTAGGTTCCTGGGGGTACGATTCCAGCCTCTGGCCATCAGATCCAGAGAAATAGTCCCAGCCTCTAGACCACAGCTCTACCTATCTTCCTGAGAAGACCTGCCAGACACCAGGAGCATATAGAATCTCTCTTTGAAATGGTGACACCCAGCACACACAGTGTCTAGGCAGCTGGAGCTTAATGAATGCAGATAAGAAAGTGAGTGGTGGGGCTGCTGACTCCAGGAGTTTCCCAGTGAAAGGAGGGTTCCTGAGTTCCTGGGAAGACCTACCAGTCCTCAGGGTCATACAGATTAGACACCTCCCACTCTAATACCCTGCCTGTGCGTCTAACTAGGACATATCCACCTCAGGAAAACTGTGGGTTAGTCCCTGAGATCAAGCCACCAGTCCACAACATACCCACCATCCCAAGGAGGGCTGCTCCAGGACCATCCAGCCTCCTGCCCAGGGCTCTTCCCACACCCTAGAGAAATCCAGATGGTACCAGGAACAATCAGCCAGTGCAGAGACAACAATGGCTCAAGTCCAGCATAAGAGCAAAATCAATAAAATCCAGGGCAATATGGCACCACCAGAACCCAGTTTTCCCATTGCAAACAGCCCCGAATACACTAGCGCAACTAAAACACAAGAAAATGACCTTAAACATGTGCTTATGAAGATGATAGAGGCCTTTAGAGAGGAAACAAATAAACCCCTTAAAGAAACATAAGAAAATACAATCAAACAGATAGAGGCCTTTTAAGAGGACATGAATAAATCACTTAAAGAAATATGGGAAAATACAAAGGAAATAAATAAAACTGTTCAAGACCTGGAAATGGGAATAGAAACAATAAACAAAACACAAACTGAGGAAATCTTGGAAACGGAAAACTTAGGGAAGAAAGCAGGAGCTACAGAGGAAAGCATCACCAACGGACTACAAGAGATGGAGGAGTGAATCCCAGGGGCAGAATCCCAGATACAATCAAAGAAATTGATACATCTGGCAAAGAAAATGTTAAATCTAAAAAAAATTCCTAGCACAAAACATCCAAGAACTCAAGGATACTATGAAAAGACAAAACCTAAACATAATAGGAATAGAAGAAAGAGAAGATCCCCAGCTCTGAGGCCCAGATATTATTTTCAACAAAATCATAAAAACTTCCTCAACCTAAAGAAAGATGCCTATAAACATACAAGAGGCCTACAGAACACCAAATAGATTAGACCAGAAAAGAAAATCCTCCTGCCACATAATAATCAAAATACTAAATATACAGAAGGAAAAAAAACATTAAAAGCTGCAAGGGAAAGAGGTCAAGTAATATTTAAAGGCAAACTAATGAGAATAACAGGAATTCTGAAAACTAGAAGGGCCTGGTCAGATGTATTGCAGACCCTAAGAGACCACAGTTATCAGCCAAGACTACTATACTCAGCAAAATTTTCAATCACCATAGATGGAGAAAACAAGATATTCCATGACAAAACCAGATTTGAACAGTATCTATGCACAGACCCTGCCCCACAGATGATACTAGAAGGAAAAATCCAACCCAAAGAGGTTAACTACACCCAAGAAAACACAGGAAATAAACAACTCCACTGCAGCAAAACCAAAAGAATAGAAACACACAAACGTACTACAAACACCAACATTAAAATAACAGGATCTATCAATCATTGGTCATTTATATCTCTCAACATCAACAGACTTAATTCCCCAATAAAAAGGCACAGGTAACAGAATGAATGCATAAAATATGCATTGCATCATTCTGCTGCATACAAGAAACACATCTTAGCAACAACGATAGACATTACCTCAGAATAAAGGGCTAGATTCATTTTCCAAACAAACAAATCCAAGAGTAGCCATTCTAATATCTAATAAAACAGACTTTCAACCAAAATTAATCAAAAGATATGGAGAAGAACACTTCATACTCATGAAAGGAAAAATCCACCAAGATGACATCTCAATTCTGAACATCTATGCCCCAAATGCAAGGGTACCTGCATTTGTAAAAGAAATATTACTAAAGCTTAAGTAACACATTGATCCCCACACATTAATGATGGAAGACTTCAAAACTGCACTCTCACCAAAGGAAAAGTCATTGAGACAGAAACTAAACAAAGTAATAATGAAACTAACAGATGCCATGCACCAAATGAGCCTAACAGATCTACAGAACTTCTCACCAAAACCCAAAAGAATATACCTTCTTCTCAGCACCTCACAGAACCATCTCCAAAATTACCATAAACTTGATCATAAAGCAAACCTCAACAGATACAAGAAGAGTGACATAACACCTTGTATCTTATTAAACCACCATGGGTTAAAGCTGGAACTCAACAACAACAGAAAAAACAGAAAGCCTACAAACTCATAGAAACTGAACAGCTCTCTACTCAGTGAGCATTGGGTCAGGGAGAAGTAAAGAAAGAAATTTTTAAAATTTTCATGAAAATGAAGCCACAACATACCCAAATTTGTGGGACACAAAGAAAGCAGTGCTAAGATGAAAGTTCATAGCACTAAGTGCCTTCATAAAGAAATTGGAGACATCTCATACTAGCAAGTTAATAGCATATCTGAAAACCCTAGGGAAAAATTGAAAAAGCAAACACAAGAGGAGAAGATGGCTAGAAATAGTCAAACTCAGGGCTGCAATCAATAAATTAGAAACAACGAGAATACAAAGAATTGGTGAAACCAAGAGCTGGTTCTTTGAGAAAATTAACAAGATAGACAAACCCTTAGCCAAATTAACTAAAAGGCAGAGAGACAACATTCAAACAAATAAAATCAGAAATGAACAGGGACATAACAACAGATACTGAAGAAACCCAAAGAATCATTAGGTCTTACTTCAAAAGCCTGAACAAAATTGGAAAATGAAATGAAATTTTTTCTTGAGAGATTCCATTTACCAAAGTTGAGTCAAGATCAGGTAAACAAGTTAAATAGTCCTATAACCCCTAAGGAAATAGAATTAGTAATCAAAAGTCTCCCAACCAAGTCAGGCTTGGTGTACATGCCTGTAATCCCAGCACTTGGGGAGGTAGAGACAAGTGGATCTCTATGAATTTGAGGCCAGTCTGGTCTACAGAGCTAGTCCAGGACAGCCTAAGCTACACTCAGAAACCTTGCCTTGAAAGACAAAACAAAACAAAAGCCCGGGGCCAGATAGTTTCAGTGCAAAATTCTACCAGACCTTCAAAAAAGAGCTAACACCAATATTCCTTAAATTACTCCACAAAATAGAAGCAGAAGGAATATTGCTAAACTCATTCTATGAGACCACAGTCATTCTAATACCTAAACCACACAAAGACCCAACAAGGAAAAAAATTTCATACCAATTTCCTTTATGAACATTGACATAAAAAATACTCAATAAAATATTGCAAATCGAATCTAAGAACATATAAAAATGGCATCCATTATGACCAAGTAGGCATCATCCCAGGCATGCAGGGGTTGTTCAGCATAGAGAAATCCATCAATGTAATAATCTACCATATAAACAAACTGAAAGAAAAAAACCCACATGATCATCTCCTTAGATGCCAAAAAAGCATTTGACAAAATCCAACTCCCATTCACATAAAAAGTCTTGGAAAGATTAGGGATACAAGGCACATTCCTAAATATAATAAAGGCAATATACAGCAAGCCTATAGCCAATATCAAACTAAACAGGGAAAAGCTTAATGCAATTTCACTGAAATCATGGACAAGACAAGCCTGCCCACTCTTTCTATGTCTCTTCAATATAATACTTGAAGTCCTACCTAGGACAATAAGAGAAATAAGGAGATCAAGAAGATACAAATTGGAAAGGAAGGAGTAAAAGTGTCACTATTGTCAGATCATATGATAGTATATATAAGTGACCCCTAAAGTTCTACCAGGGAACTCCTACACCTGATAAACACATTCAGCAAAGTGGCTGGATACAAAATTAACCAAAAAAAAAAAAAATAAGTAGCACTCCTGTATACGAAAGGCAAATGGTCTGAGAAAGAAATTAAGAAAACAACAACCTTCACAATAGACAAAAATAATATAAAGTATCTTAGTATAACTCTAACCAAGCAAGTAAAAGACCTGTATGGCAAGGACTTCAAGTCTCTGAAAAAAGAAATTGAAAAAGCTATCAGAAGATAGAAAGATGTACCATGCTCATGGATTGGTACAATTAACATAGAAAAAAATGGCCGTCTTACCAAAAGCAATTTACAGATTCAATGATTCAATGGAATTTCCATAAAAATACCAACACAATTCTTTACAAACCTTGAAAGAACAATTCTCAACTTCATATGGAAAAAAAACAGAATAACTAAAACAATCCTGTACAATAAAAGAACTTCTGGGGTTATCTCCATCCCTGATTTCCAGCTGTACTACAGAGCTACAGTAACAAAAGTGCATGCTACTGGCATAGAAACACACTGCTCAATCAATGGAATAGAATCAAAGACCCAGAAATAAACCCACACCCCCCTACAGACACTTGATTTTTGACAAAGAAGCCAAAACTGTACAATGGAAAAAAGAGCATCTTCAACAAATGTGCTGATCTAACTGGATGTCCACATGTTGAAAATGCAAATAGATTCATATTTATCACCCTGCACAAAACTCAAGTCCAAAGACCTCAACATAACACCAGATACACTAAATCTATTAAAAGAGAAAGTGGGGATCAGCCTTGAACTCATATAAATATATAAAGAACTCAAGAAATTAAACACCAACAAACCAAATAATTCCATTAAATGGGGTACAGAACTACACATTCTCAACAGAGGAATTTCAAATGGCCAAGAAGCACATAAAGAAATGTCCAACATCCTTAGTCATCAGGGAAACAAATCAAAACAACTCTAAGATTCCATCTTACACCTGTCAGAATGGCTAAGATCAAAAACTCAAATGACAGCACATGCTGGCAAGAATGTGGAGAAAAGGGAACACTCCTCCATTTCTGGTGGGAGTGCAAACTTGTACAACCACTTTGGAAATCAATCTGGCACTTTCTTAGAAAATCGGAAATAGTTCTACCTCAAGACACGCATATACCACTTCTGGACATATAGCCAACAGATGCTCTACCATACCACATGGACATTTGCAACTATGTTCATAGCAGCTTTATTCATAATATCTAGAAACTGGAAACAACCCAGCTGTTCCTCATGTGAAGAATGGATACGGAAATGTGGTACATTTACACAATGGGATACTACTTAGCTATTAAAAACAAGGAAATCATGAAATTTGCAGCAAATGGATGGAACTACAAAGTGTCATCCTGAGTGAGGTAACCCAGACCCAGAAAGAGATACACAGAATGTACTCACTTATATGTAGACATCAGACATATATTACAGGATAACAATGCTACAATTCACAGGCTCAAAGAAGCTAATTAACAAGGAGGGCCCAAGGGAGGCCCTCATTAATCTCATTCAGATGGGGAAATAGAATAAACAGTGGAAGTGAATGAAGAGAGGGAACTTGGTATGAGAGGATGTAGTGAGGTAAAAAGGGAGGGGAGACCGGATGTGAGGAGAATAGAGACGTGAGGGAAGAGAACTTGGAGAGAAAAGGAAAACCGAGGGTTAGGCATCTCTGAGACAAGTTGGAAATTTATGACAAGGTAGGCTCCAGGGGGGATATGGAGATGACTCTAGCCGAGCCTCCTAGCAGTGGTGGACACGAGCCTCGGGAGGCCACCTTTTAGCCAGGCAAGACTTATAGTGATGTGAGGGGAACACCAATCTACCTGCAAAACCTTTGATCCAAAAATTACCCTGCCTACAAGATGTGCAGAGATATAAAAAGATCAGAGACTGAGACTGTCCAACCAATGCCTGGCCCAACCTGAGACCCACTCTGTGGAAGAGAGCCAACTTCTGATACCATTAATAATACTCCGCTATTTTTACAGACAGGAACCTAGCATAAATATCCTTTGAAAGGCCTCACCCAGAAGCCAATGGAATCAGATGCTGAGACTCATAGCCAAGCATTAGATGGAGATCAGAAAGTCCTGTGGAAGAAGCTGGGGGACAAGACCACTGCAAGGAAACAACAGAGTTAGCTAACCTAGGCCCATGAGGACTTACAGAGACAGAAGCATCAACCAAAGAGCATGCAGGGTCTGAACCTAGGCCCCCTACACATATGTGTAATTGATGGGCAACTTGATCTTCACGTGGGTACCCTAGTAAGTTGAGCAGATGCTGTCTATCACATGGACTCTGTTGCCTATTTTTGGATCATTTTTTCCCTAATGGGAGCTGCCTTGCCTGGCTTCAGTGGATGAGGATGATCTCAGTCCTGATGTGACTTGACATGCAGGGGTGGCTTGGTGGAGGGGGGTAATCCCCTTTTCTGAGGAGAAGGGGAGGGGGAGAAGGGTAAGAGGGAGGAAGGTAGACTGGGAGCAGAGGGGACGGGCTATAATTGGAATATAAAGTGAATATATAAATTAAAAATACAATGTAAAAAGAAAAATAAGTAAAAAAATAAAAGTAAAATCAGAGCAGGTATAAGTATTCACCTCCTAGTTGAAGCCAATATGTAGGAGAGGTTGGCTCAATGAAATATAGGCTAGAAACAGAATACTGAGGCCCAGGCATGACAAAAAGACCACACTCGGCCTGGTAGCTCACCTCACACCTTCTTCACACCTGGAATAACTTGCTTAGTCCAACAAAGACCTAGGAAGCCAAAGCCAGAAGATGCCTCACAAGCCTGTATTATTTTTCTCATTATGGCCACAAAATAACCTGACAGAAGCAACTTAAGGGAGGAAGGAGTTTTCTTTTCTAGCTCCTGATTTGAGAGAGTATACCAGCAGGGAAGGCTCAGCAGAGAGAGTCTGGGGCTTGGCCGGTTACCTCTGAGCAGCGGACAAGAAGCAGACAGCTCAGTGCAGAAGCAGAGGCAGCCTAGGACTATTGACTTCCTTCCTTGTGGCCCTCCATCTGTCCGCCTACTAGGTGCTATGTCCAAAGGGTTCCACAATCCTCCCCTCTAAACTGCTGCACCAGTTGAGAACACATGAGCCTCAGAGTTAGTAAAGGCATCATTGTACATCTAAGCTATAACAGAGCCACAAACAGTACCAGCAACCCAACAGGGAAAGTAGGACAAGGACTGAAGTTTGGCAGAGGGACCCAGACAGGACCCCTTTAGCTAGGTTGAGTAGGTATCAAATTTTAAGCCTCTGTAAAGAGTCTTTCGGAAGAGCAACACTCAAGGTCAGCTTGCTCAAGGGGTCAAGAACATCATTAGAATGTTTTCAAGGTAACATTTTCCCCAAGACGTTAAGGAGTAGAATCCACAAGAGTCCTAAATCCTAGAGGTAGAGAGATAGCTCAGTAGGTAAGCGACATGAGGTCCACATGCTCGCAGACGAGCACTAGAGAAACCAGAATTGTTATCCATGCAGGATTTTTTCCTCAATGGAAGAAACTGACACCTGTTCACCTGGAAGCCTGCAGTGGATATTGTTTGAGAACCCAGTGATTTTTTTTTCTAATCTATGGATCGAGCCCCAGCATTGTTTCTCAGTCAATAGAATTCATCCCCATGAAAGAGGCACCATATACTTGGCTATTGTGCTTATTACAGATCCCTCCTTTTCTAGATCCTTATCCTGAGCATTGTTTCTCAGTCAACGGAACCCAGCCGTGTGCTCATTACAAGCCCTGCCTCCTGAGGCCCTTATTCTGAGCACTGTTTCTCAGTCAGCAGAACCCATTCTTGTGGTAGAGGTCTCAGGTCCTCTGAAAAAGGCATGTGCTTTGCAAGGGAGTTTCAGTGTAGTCATACCTTAAGTTTTGTTGTGATGAATATGACAGGGAAACTTTCCCCCAAAGTTTTATTATGCTTAAATATATATTAAAAAATAAACTTCTTGGCATCAGACTGTAGAAGCTTGAACCAGCCTGGTTGAGTCATGTTGCACCAAGTTTCCTTCTTCCTTATCTTGGCATGTTTCCCTGCAGAACTTGCAGGAACACCGACAGTTAAGAGCACATGTTACTCTTGCAAAAGTCCTAGGTTTGAGTCCCAGTACCCACATGGTGGCTCACAACCAACTGTAACTCCAGTTCTACGGAAGCCAATGCCCTCTTCATACTTGCGTGGGCACCAGGCACACTCATGATGCACATACACACATACATGCAAACATTCATACATATAAAAATGAGTTAAAGAATGTAAGGAGTTCTATATTCTGAAAGTGGCATGAAGACATTCACTAAGTGCGTATCTTTCTTGACTCTCTAACATCTGTGATGGTTTATTTTAAGATATTTCATCAATTATCCCAGCATGCATACCAATTGCATCACATTATGAACTTTATTCTGAAACAAAGCTCCATCACATCTCGTGTGTGTGTGTGTGTGTGTGTGTGTGTGTGTGAGAGAGAGAGAGAGAGAGAGAGAGAGAGAGAGAGAGAGAGAGAGAGAAAGAGAGAGAGAGAGACAGAGACAGAGACAGAGAGAGAGAGAGACAGAGAGAGACAGAGAGAGACAGAGACAGAGAGAGACAGAGAGACAGAGACAGAGAGACAGAGAGACAGAGAGAGACAGAGACAGAGAGAGACAGAAACAGAGTCAGAGGGACAGAGAAAGAGTGTGTGTATGTACGTGTGTGTATGTGTATGAATATGTGTGTGAGAGAGTATGTTTGTGTGTATGTGTGATTAAGTGTGTAAGTGTACATGTGTGTATGTATGTTCATCCTATTAGTCCTGTTCCTTTAAGAAACCTTGAATAATACACATGCTAAGCCATCTCCCAGGACCCTGGGTTTTATTTTTCTTTTAAAGGGGGTGGACTCTTTCTGCCCTGGAGCTCCCAAGCAGGCTAGGCTGACTGGTTAGCAAATCCCGACTCTCCCTAACGTTATCTCCTAGGCACTGGGATTATAAACTTGGTTGCAAAATTTGCTTCCTGGCCCAGGTCTGGCTTTTTTGTCCTGAATTATGGGGTCTGAACCCAGGTCCTCATGCCAAACATCTTTGTGGAGTGAGCCATCCCTTTAGCCCTTAGCTTCTTAAGAACCATGTTTGGGAACTGGTGACAAGAAATTTGCAATCACTAGAAAGCAGTCAACACCTCCACATCTAGCCAGTCTGACCCAAGGCCAGTAAAAGTTGCTTCCTGCTATTTTTACCTAATCTGTCCCTACTTGTGGCAGAAATATCTAGAATTTTCCAGAGCCATCTTCCCATTTTCCCATACCAAAGAACCACTATCACTTCAAGATTTGTTAGGCAGTAAAAGTGAGCAATTATTCCAAGCAGAGAGGCTCAAAAAGCTTAAAATGCGATTAGCTGTGCTGATAAAAGCATGGCATTAGGTGGCCATAAATTGCTGATAGCAGCCTTCTGCAAGCCTGTCAGCTGGTGAGACAGGATCAGAAAGTAAATAGAAAAGAATTGCTTGTTCAAAGTCTCTGAAAGATGCCCTCAGCCCAGGGCACACAGATAACTGGCCCCTACCTGGAAGTCAGAACTAAGTCACATGGGTTTGGTTTTCTTTCTTTGCGTTTCTGGTCCTCAGATGTCAGAATTAGAAGGGCAGAAGATTTCTCAGTCCAAGTTTCTCTCTTAATAGTAAGAAATTTATCTCAGTAGTCTCAAGTTTACAAAGCATGAAAAGACAAATCTTGCTAAGGTCCAGTGCATTCTCTTCTCTTTATTCCTCCTTTGGATGTGGGTCTAAAAAAAAGCCACGGTCCCTTGGGGAAGGTAGGACCTATCAAGGGCCTAGAGAGACAGCAGTAACCATTTCTCTGTTTTATTGAGAACCTAGTATGTACCGCAGGCACTGAGCAAAGTTATGCATACCAGCTAGCTCTTAGGAAGCCCTGCCTGAGTCTGTGGGTCTGTGCAGAGGCAAGGAGGCAAGGATGCCAAGACTCTGTGGTTCCAACTGCCATGTTCAAAGTCACACACACACACACACACACACACACACACACACACACACACACACACAGAGAGTCATAGACATTTCTCCATGTCAACATCATTTTCACACATGTAGAACACACTAACACATAACCATGTATTCAGCTATACCCTGTGAGGATCTAGGATCTAGTAAAACCACCACAGCACCACAGTGAATTTCCTAAGAAAACTGTCTCTGGACTTCGTGTTAACTGTAAGAAAAAGTACATTTTGCATTTAGGAAAACACCATGTGCAAGAAGGCTAGGCCAATTGTCACCTTGCCAAGCTGCAAGAGGGTGATCAGAGAGATCTTTCCCTTGACCATGACAGAAAACCCATCCATACAAACGCCCTTCATTTCCTCCAGCCTACTCCTTCCTACTCTTTGTAGGGTCTAAAATCCCTTGTCTGACTCCTTGCATGTACCCCACAGCCTAAGAAAGATCTGCACAGTAAGCAGGCACCTCAACTCACAGTCTTCCTTCCTGACGCTTATGGAAGAGGAGCCATTGTTTCATTCCACCTCAATAGACTCAAATATCCAGAAGGAGATGGCACATGGCTCTCTTGCACAGCACAGTATACCTGACAGATGGGATGTGGTAGATGCTTGATAAAGTGTGGTGAAGGAAGAGATGAAAGAGAGGAGGGCTGAGAAAGGGGAGGGATGGAGGAGAGGAAGGCTGAACAGAGACAAGGGGGAACAGAGGAGGTATATTTTCCACTAAGAACTTTCAAGGATATGAGAACAAAGGAGGGGGTGTTGGCAAAAAGGAGGAAGGGGAACTTCCCATGAGAGTTTCCAGAGAGATTGGAAAGATTTGGCGTCAAATTAGTGGCAGAGTGCTACTCGATGGTTTCTATAGGCTCAGCCATGGGATCATGGCTTATCTAGGACCCAGGATGAACCAGGTACTATTCAACACACCAGAGACAAAGTATTGGTGATACAGACAAGAACCGTTGCTCTTGGAAAGAGGCGTGTGCCTGTGGGCTGAGTTGTGGAGACCCCGGTCTGGATGGCCAATGATGCAGATTTGGTTCGTCAGGCCCATGGGCTGAATCTCTTCCACATTCTAGTGGAGATTGCTGGTCCCTAGGGATGACTGAGAACTTCAGAAAACAAGACTTCCTGGGTGAGAGAAGGAGAAAACATCTCTCAACCAACAAATATTTAATCCAAACAACTTTGGGCTATACAGAGTGAGACATCCACAGAGTAGGTAAGGTCAGGAGGAAGAGAGAGCAGGTGGCTCTGGAAAGCTCCTCAGGGGAGGGTACTGTGGGCATGGAGCTGCCAACAGAATGCCAGGTACTGATTCTACAAGATGCAAAAAGGGCAAACGCATGAAATTGAGGGAGCTTTTAGAAACAAGATGGTATCGAAGACTCTAACTGAGGCACAAAACCCTAATACTTTAAAAAAAAATTTTACCTCCTCAGTGCCTGCATTTATGTCCTGAGGAGGCTACACTCATATATCATAAACATGGTGGCTTCACGCACAGAAATATATTGCTTCATTGCTCTGGAGGCCGGAAGTTCAAAACCAAAGTGCTAGCAGGACTGTGCTCCTTCTGAAGGTGCTCCAGAAGAATCCATGTCATTCTAACCCCAAGCTTACAGGACCATCACATAGTCCAATACTGATGTCAACAGCACATGGTCATGTCCCTATCATCTGTGTGTCTTTCTCTGTGTCCAAAATTCGTATTCTATAAAGCACTCATCGCCTAGAGTTAGAGCTTACCTTAAAGGACTTGGTCTTGCTTATCTATATAAAGACTCTGCCCCCAAATGAGGTCAAAGTCTATTATCAACATTAGAACTTTAATATTTGATATGAGAAGACAAAATCCAATCTCCACAATTCAAATACAGGCTTGCAAAGACCTGTCTGCTGTCATTTTCATATTAGCCAGAATGCTTATCTATCTCCAAAACACAGAATGCATGTAACTTTAAGTGCTGGTGTCTACTGTGCTCATATATTTTACAAGTCAGACAAATTGACGTCCAGCTCAGCTTGGGTGGAGTTATGTGCCTTGTGAGCTCAGTTACAGAGACCTCAGCATAGATGAGTCAGGGTGCAGGCTTGTTTCATCACAGCCATGGTTGGAATCTCCTCTTCATTGGTCTGGGTATCTCTGGTCACCGGAAATGTTCAAGAACTTGAGAAAACAAGCTCAAACACACTTGTAGCTCCACATTTCTGATATGGCATCTGTTTTCTGAGAATGAGTGCATGTGCGCGTGTGCAGGCACGTGTGTGTGTGTGTGTGTGTGTGTGTGTGTGTGTGTGTGTGTGTGTGTGTGCATTCATGTGGGTGAAGATGTGGATGCAGAAGTCAAACAACAACTTCTGGTGTTGATCTTCACCTTCTGTCTTGGTTGTTTGAGACGGGGTCTCTGTCGTTTGCTGCTACAGATGCCAGGCTAGCTGGCCCACAAGCTCTGTGGAATCTGCTTGTTCTCCCATCTTCCCATAGGAGAGCTGGGATTAGAGATGCACGCCAGCTTCCTGTGGGTCCTAAAGATTCAAAGGCAGGTCCTGACACTGCCATGGCAGCTGTTTTACCCACTGAAACATCACCCCAGCCCGCAGCTTGGCAAGTATCCTTTAAATAAGGATTTAGAATGAAATAAAAGAATATTTATGAGCATTATTTCTTATCTTTCAGCTTTATTTTTTAGAGGCAGAATTTAGCTTAGTGGAGTTAATCTACTACCCTTGAAATCCCACTTTAAGAAGTATTAGTACATTTTCTTGTTGCTGGGACCAAATACCTGAGGAGAATCAACTCACAGGCAGGAGGATTGATTTGGGATTGTGGTGCCTAAGGGCAGGGGTGTGAGGCTGCTGGTTCAGTCATACGTGCAGCCAGGAAGCAGAGACAATACAGGAAGTGGGGCCTGCTATCAAACCTCAAAGCTCACCACCAGCACCTCACTTCTTCTAGCAAGGCTCCACCCCCTAAAGGCTCCACAGTCCTCCAACAGCGCCAGTTTCTGAGAAGAAAGACTTCAAGCACATGATCCTCCAGGAGGCATTTCACATCCCAAACCACAGCATGTCTGTACTTGATTTCAGCTTGCAATCCTTAAATCTATTTTGAAGTCAATACTACATCATTTAGGAGAGGCCAGGAGGACCATCTTGACAGAGCCTCATTTTTGGAGAGTGCTGAGCATGACTGACATGGGTGGCAAGTTTTGAAAATTCATACAGCTCAAGTCAACTGAAGTTCTTAAAAGGGAAACTGAACCTGGTCAACCTGCAGGACAGCTGAAAATATTTTTAATGGCCTTATAAAATAATCTTAATAAGTAAACTCAATATAAGTAAGTAACTTTTCCTTTAATGAGATTGTTAAAATATGAGATTTGTAGTAGGGATGATGTGATTTATACATCAAAGAAGTGTAGCTTTAGTAAGCTTAATGCTTTAATTATTGAATACTTTCTTGCAGTTTTTATTTGTTTATTTGATATCTATGAGACAAGATCTTGCTATGCAGCCCAGCCTGGCCTTGAACTTGTAATTTGCCTACTTTTCCTCCTAGGTGCTGGAATTACAGGCTTGTACCACCACATGCTACTCTGAATTGTTTGTTTGCTTGTTTGTTTTTTGTACTATCAAGGGTGTCATGAAAGTCACAGTAACTCGATACATATCCTCTTGGTGAAGAATGCATAGAAAAAAACTTAAAATTAACTTCATGCTTTATCAAACTCTGTGTGTGTGTGTGTGTGTGTGTGTGTGTGTGTGTGTGTAATTGTTTTTCCATTTCACCCACATCATTTATGTGTAGTTCACACTGTAAAAGTTGCTGGCATGTTCAACCCATGACCCATAGCCCAGGCTATCAATAAATGTAGCCCACTGCAAAATCACAAGTGTGCTTAAAACATGAGGTTTTGTACCTTTCTTGTAACTGAAGTATGTAATTATTAAGCATGAATGTTACAGCTAACAACATTTCCAAAGCTAAAAGGCTGGGTACACCTTGACCCGCTATATCAGCAGTTCTCAACCTGTGGGCCACAGCCCCTTTGGAAGTGACATATCAGATATCCTACAAATCAGATACCTATATTATGATTCATAACAGTAGCAAAATTATAGTTATGAAGTAGCAAGGAAATAATTTTATGGTTGGGGTCACCACAACATGAGGGACTGTGTTAAAGGGTCGCAGCATCAGGAAGGTTAAGAACCACTGCTCTACACAGATGAAGGGCTGGTGTTTCCTTATGTTCTGTACTTCTAAAAAGTGCTGATAACACAGTCGTCCTGATGCCTAGTGACCACCTAACTTCATACTCCCTAATTTTCTGACCCAGAGGCTAAAGCCCAGACAGCCTGACCAGAGAGGCAATACTTTCCTCAGGCCCCTGCAGTTAAAGGCTGTGTTGACTCCAGGGTCCCAGACAAAGGATGAGGAGAGGCACAGTTCGACATGCTCACTAACATATATTTAACATCAACAAAGGTCAGTTCCCAGCCTGGAGCTTATGCACATTCGCAGACCTACAGAGTACAGGCAACTGTCAGGGGTGGGTAAGAACTGGTTGAATGTGAGCCTTTCAAAGACAGGACTGATCCTAACAAAGTGTGCCAAGCGGGGGCCTTTCCGTGATGACCGGGACGTGGTAATGGCATGTCTCTGTACACTAAGGCCTTTATGGCTCTGCGAGGGCAAGGATAAACCACATGCCCCCTAATAGCTCCCTCTGAAGGGTTATGATAATCCTAGCTGTTGTCTGAGCTGCGCAGGGAACAGTGAAAATGGATGAAAAGTATATGTTTATGTCTCTGCTATTAAATTCACAGCCATAAACACGGAGGGCACTAAAGCTGATAGCATCTCTGACGAATGCCTCCTGCTGAAGAGCATGGAGAAGGTTAAAACAACACAGAAAGACAGCAACTCTCAGCCCTGGAATTTTCCATCTAGCTCCCCCTCCCCCATCTCACCTCCTTGCCCTTAGTTTCTCTCTGCCCGTCATTTAATTTCAAAATACTCTTTGTGGGGAGAGGGGAAGTGCAGAAAGACAGATTATTCTTCCAAGAAGAGAGTTTAGACCAAGTGACCTTGGAAGAGTTCCTAAAAGCACACTCTACCCACTAAATGTGCTGTGCTGTGCTGTACCCTTGGTCAACATTGTGCAGTCTCCAAAGAAGGGGCATTTCCAATGGCTGGGAACAAATCTGATATCAGTGCATGGTGTCAAATTTCTCTCATATTCTGGGAGAAACAAAGTATCCTGGGCTGGGAGTCAGGTAAGGCAGTGAGGTAGTAACCTGGGTGGTAAGACAAACTCAACAAATAAGAATATATATTTCAGTACAAAGTTTATGGATTTATTTTTTTAATTAGGTTTGTATGTGTGCGTGCGTGTGTGTGTGTGTGTGTGTGTGTGTGTGTGTGTGTTGGCAGGGTGGGAGGTGTTATGTATGAATGAATGCATGTTTCCATGAAGGCCTGAAGAGGGCATTAAATCCCCTGGAACTGTAGTTATAGGCAGGTGTGAGTCTCCTATGGGTGCTTGGAACTGAGCTGGAGTCCTCTACAAGAGAGCAAGGATTGCTCTTAACCTCCAAGCCAAGCTACAGTTGATGCATGTAGTCTTTTGTACAGCAGGTCATCAAATCATGACACTCTTCAGTTGTCATTTTTGCCAATAAAGTTTAATTGAAAGCCCATGATTTGGGTGAGGCAAGCAGAGCAGTTTGAAACAGTCATGGGTTCAGTTTGGTTTTGGTTTAATATTGAGATATTTTGTTCATCATAGACTCTAATGTTTCAAAAACACTAAAGAACTATTTATGTTGGCTTCTCCGTTCCTCAGCACTCTCTTAAATTGTGAATTCCATGTGGATGCCTTATGTACTTCAGTCTGTCCCCAGCTCTGAAACTCCCACAATCAATCTTCTCTTTATTTGGTCTAAGACAGGCCCTCACTATATAGCTTTACTACGCCTATAACTGCTATACAGCCCAAGCCAACCCCACACTTGTGATCTTCCTGATTTTGCCTCCCAAGTACTAAGGGAGGAGGCACACAGCACAACTGTTCCCTTGCATTGATCTTAGACTACTGAGCTCTTAATGTTTTCAGGAATCAGCCTACTTTGTGACTATTCATAGTTGCTCATTTATTCCTCACCTAATATGCAAATGGAGAACAGGAATCCAGGAAAGACATCAGGGTCACACAGCTTGGGTGGTAAAGAACTTAGGTCCTGAACCCAGACAGTTGGTCTACACGGCTGTCATCAGCCCCCGTTTCATTCTCCATGGTATTTTTCTCGTCTCCTCTCCTCCCTTTCTAAATTTATTCTGTCCACTTTCTCTGCACACAGTGATTTCTTAATCCAATTTATTCAGCCTTTATGCCGATAAGCTATTTCTACCATCAGACACAGATGGCTTCAGAGGAGACCAGCCAGCTAAGTGCACCGCCTGAGAATGCAATAAAACTTGTTTTTCTAACCAGCTAGATTGGTTTACGTGGTGAGATAAATATTGCACTGAGAGTGACTCCCAGCACACCTTGGGGAAAGAGACAGGCCCCCACTCTGGCTCTAGCAGAAGTTACAGCATGTTTCCCTGGCTCTCAGGAGCCAAGGCATGAGGGAGCAGCTTCTGTGCCTCATATCTAAACTGTGATATTTTGTTTTGGCCTGCAGGCATAGGTGCCTGAGAACTGCCTTCCAGGCTCTTACAGGTATCCACTGTCTCTGAGAGCATTTGCCACAGATACTATCTCCTCCCAAGATACCTACCCTCACCCCGGAGAAAGAAGGTCGGGGTGATAGGCTCGGCACAGTAATTGCAAGTGGCGCCTTTGGTGTAATTACCCCACCGTCATTACCATCCTCAGCACTCACATTTATTGGGGAGGGGGGGTTCACGTCAATATAGAGTGAAGCACGCTCTCTGTCCATGCACGGTGCTTTGCATATGGTCTGTTATGTCACTGTCCTCCAGGGCAATGTTCCTCACAGTGCTGTGCACCACAGCCTCCAGTGAAGCAGGGAGAAGGGACAGCCGTCGTTACTCTGCATCGTGCCAATGGAACCTGGAGCCCTGCGCCCTCCACACCCAGCAAGTTTCTCATGTAAATCTCAGTTGGAGGCCACTGACTTATCTTTCTTACTTTCATGTGAAAATGGGAGCCTCTGTGAGGTTAAGCGACGCTTCAAAACTCACAGCCAGATGTGGCATAGCTCAGCCTGACCCAGGCTTCTGGCTCTGAAGCTAAAGCTAAAAACCCTCCACCAAGCTGTCAAACCCCATCTCCTCACACAGAACTTTGTTTTTAGTTCTGTAGGGAGATGTCTCCAGCAAAACACTGCCCAAATGGTTGGCTGCCCTTGGTGGCCCTGAAAGGACAGCCTAGGACAGGGACTTGGGGATGGACAGTTTAAGAGGGATGCAGTCTCAGAAAACAGAAGAAAGGCAGAACAATCAAGACAGGGAGTGAGAAAAAAGTCAAGGCCAAGTGAAGCTAGCATGGCTGCTCCAGATGATGTCTTCTCCCAGGGTAATCAGCTGGGGTGTGAGGGATGGGGCACTGTAGACTCCTTAGGCTGAAGATTGGCACCAGGACTACTCATACACTGGGTGTTATATATGTCAGCTGAATGTGTTTCCATGGCAACGCCCTAGGGCAGAATTCAAAGGGATGGGCGAACATGGAGGAGACCTAGCTGCTCATCAGGTTCAGCTGAACTTACATTACCAGCCTCCTATGGTTTAGCCACAGGAGGGCTAAGAGCTGTGACTTGAGTACTCGATTGATTGCCTTCTACCCACATAGATAGATTCTCTACTGTCCCTAGGCACTGAGATGACACAGGGACACGCCACTGCATGTTGACTAATATCCCAACCATGCTTTAGGATGTGCTTGGCTGGCAGGTCTTTTTGGGGTTTTTTGTTTTGTTTTGTGTTTTTTGTTTTGAGACACGGTTTCTGTGTATAGCCTTGGATGTCCTGGACTCACTTTGTAGACCAGGCTGACCTCAAACTCATAGAGATCCACCTGCCTCTGCCTCCCTGACTACTGGGATTACAGGTGTGTGCCACCTCGCCTGGGTGGCAGATCCTTTTTGAAAGCAACCAAAGGGAAGTGGCCCCCTTCTGCCAGTGAGAACTAGACACTGGCTTGGTTTCTGACACCTGTTCTCGCAGGTTCTGAATCTTGTGGTGTATCAATAGGGACACATTGCGCTCTAGCAAAAGGCAGGCTGCAGACTGCCTGCCAGGAATGAATGAAGTCTTATGTTCAATACACAGCATCACATCATGAATACAGTGGACTATGCTTGTGGTCCTGGCACTCTGTGAGTATAGGCAAGATATCTGAAAGCAAGGTTAGCCTTGGCTACATAGTGAGTCTGAAGCCAGCCACTGCCATGGCCAACACAAACACACACACACACACATACACACCAAAAGGGCATGGCAAGGAAGACACCTAACCTTCCTCTGTACCTATTTTCTGTCTTCATGCTGTGACGGTAATCTGCAAGACATGGAAAACACTGCAAGCTGAGGGTAGAGCTCTATTAGTGACAAAGTCCGTGCTCTTGGCTAGCTTTCCTTACTGCCCTGGAAAGGGCTGTTACTGGGACCGATTGATGTAGTTTTTCTGTATCTTGTCACTGTTCCCCTGCTCCAGGCTGGCACCTAAGCAGTAGAAGTGACTCACTAAAACACTCAAATTACCGGTGCTGATTCTTCTCATCTGAATCTCATGGACACTAATCTCCAGCGATAACCAGGAGCAGGCTGACTGCAGCCCTCTCTGAAAGCTCCCTACCAGCTTCCCAGTGTTTCTTTCATCCCTTCCCCTACCCGCAGATCTGCCTACTTCCTCACTCTGTCCCCTCTAGCAAGGCTCAGCAAGATGTCGGGAGAAATCTGTGAACCAACTTCCACATTCAGTTGTACCAAAATCCCTCTCTCGCTGACAGTTTGTTGTAACTAGGGAACTGTCCATGCTTAAAATCCATCCCCATCCTGGAAGCAGTGGTACATGCCTTGAAATCTAGCACTCAGAAGGCAGAGGCAGACAGATCTCTAAGTTTGAGACCAGCCTCGTCCAAGAGCAAGTTTCAAGACAGCCCAGAGCTATGCAGGGAAACCCTGTCTTGAAAAACCAAAAAGAATCACTCCCCTTCCGTAGGGCTGAGACCCAAGCCCTCATGCCATCGTCCTTTCTATGGGATCACTCCTAAGAGTGTACAAAAGCTTCTAGCCATCAATAAAGCAAAACAAAAACAAAAAACCCACCTTCTGCACCTCTCCACAACTCCTTCTAAGCCCCACAGGATCTCGCTCCTCCTTTCTTTCACACCAGTGGTCACACCACATCCTCACACCCGTTTGATGCTGTCCTGATGCCGGCTGTACACTCCTCCCACCTACAGCTCTTCGACACAGCCAGGGAGCTTCGTGCCACCCAGGCCAGAGGATGTATGCTTGACTTCGTTCTGCTTGACCACTGGGAGGTGTGAGAGTAACCGGGACTTTTTTTTTTTTTCCTGAAACACAATCTTGCCTTGAAACCAACATGATGCCGCCATGCCTCCTGTCTGTGCGCTCCTGCTCACTCCTAATAAAATTCAAGATGTGGCCATCCTCACCAGTAGATGTGGTGTGCTGGAGTACAGTATACAGCAATGAACAATGTTTGAGGTTCTACCTACACCTTTTCTGTAAGAAGTTCACCTAGTCTTATGGCTAATTGCTATGAGATATGAAATGGCTTCTGTGCTTTGTCCTCCAGATAGAAACTATCTATCTGATTTGGGTACCTAAGAGGCCTCTGCAGTACAAATTCCTGTGCAGTGTTTATCAGAGTATGTTCATCAGCGGCCATGGTGGTGCTTTTCTATCTGCAGTTCACACTTTCATAAAAGCTCCGCTTTTAGGGCCGGGGTCAGCTGAGTCACAAAGTGCTCGCTTTGCAAGCCCATGACCCTGAGTTTGAATCTTCAGGAGCCACAGGGAGTGGTGTGCGCTTCTAATCTCAGTGCCTAGAAGATGAAACAGCCAGATTCCTGGGGGCTCACCAGCCAGCTAGGCCACTGTACCTGGTGAGTTCTAGGCCCATGAGAAACCCTGTCACATGAAACAAGGTGGACAGCATCTTAGGAACCACAGCCAAGGTTCGTCTCTAACCACATATATGCACATGTGTGTGCCTTCTTACACTCACATACCTTCATACATACATACACATATACAACACCTACATACACACCCACATATACAGTCACACACCTATATCACACACATAGAGAGCACACTTTTTAAATTAGCACAACAGTGCTTCCAACCATTCTTTCCAGAAACAAGCTCTTCTGGAAGCTCCCTAGGAAAGCTCAAGTTTCCCATTTCTGGCACAAGTGCAGTCCCACCGCACCCACCCACCCCTGTCTGCTCCAGTGACACTCTTTTCTGAATTCCTGAAACTATCTCCTAGCATCCTGCGGGCTCCATTCAAGCTCCTGTTGTAGACTGAACTGTCTCACCAAAATTCAGAGTTGGAGCCCCAGTGACCCTATATTTGGAACTATGGTTTTGAGAGAGCTTATTAAGGTTCCCTTATGCCTTTATTAAGGCTATACGAACACACTTTATTTATTTATTTATTTATTTATTTATTTATTTATTTATTTTTAATTTATATATTCGCTTTATATCTCAATTATAGACCTTACCTCCTCTCCTGCCAGTGCCTTCCTCCCACCCTCTTCCTCATCTCCCCTCCCCTTGTCCTCAGAAAAGGGGAGCCCCCCCCAAACAAAACCAAAGATGATTGTCATCTTTATAACCAGAAAACCAGGAATACACACAAAGCAAAAAGGCCATGTGAGGATGTAGAAAAGAAATACCTACAAACCTGGAAGAGCCCCCAGCCTCCCCCAGTCTTGATCTCCACTCTATAAACTCCAAAACTATGGGAAAAGACCTACCTGCTTCCTAAACCCACACAGTCTGCAGCTTTCTAGCAGGTTTGGTTATTTCTGCTTACAGGTTCTATTCAGAATTCTACAGTGAGCCTAAGACGCCTGTAGTCAAATCTCACTACTTTCCTCTTCAAAGTTAACACTCTCAGAGGGCTGCGGAGATGGCTCAGGTCATAAAATATTTGCTACATAAGCCTGGAGACTTCAGCTCAGATCCCTATCACCCACATAAAAGCTGGGCATAGCTGAGCAAGTTTGTAATCCTAGAGTTAGGTTGAGACAGAGAAAGACAGATCCCCTGCACTTGTTGGCCAGCTAGTCTAGTGTGAAGGTCTGGCTAGATGGTCTGCCTCAAGAGCTACAATGAAGAGAGATGATGGAAGACTATTGACATCAGCCTCTGGCCTCCCTACACACGTGCACTCACGTAGGTACATGCAAGGGCATGCACACATACACTAGAGACAGAGATCACTATGGATGGCTCCCTATGGCATTTACAATTCAAAGCCCACTCCTGGCCTAGAGGTAACAGAACATACCATCCTACTAAACCTCTAGCCTGTCCTCAAGTGGCTTACCCTCAGCTATGGCCCACAGCATAACCACATTTACCCACGCCTCTTAGACTCTGGCTTCCACTATGCCTTTTGCTCCATCTGTGCCCTGCATCTACAGTATCTTTTCTCCTGACTTTGGCACAGCCGGTGTCTTCTGTGTTACTCAGAGGTCAGCATAAATTTTCCCTTCACAGGGAAGTCTGTGACAAATGCCTAACAAAAGCAATTTAAGGGAGGAATGATTTATGTTGGATCCTAGTTTAAGGGCCACAGCCCATTGGCAGTTGGACTGGTTAGGTCAGTGGCTGCAGGGGTGTAAGACTATATCACAACAGCAGGCAGAACCAGGAGCTGATGCTCCTACACCTCCCAAAGTCCCACCCTCTGGAACTTCACTAGCCAGGTCTCATTTCCTGAACAACCTACCAGCTGGTGATTAACTACTCAAACACATGAACCAGTCAGGCCATTTTACTTAAATACAAGCCCTGGCCACTGAATCTAAACCTTGACACTTGTCCACTCTTAAAGCCCCATAACAGTGATAGCCTGGTGGTTTTCTTTATAGCATATCTCCATGAAAACCACCCAGGAACATCCCAAGCATAGACACGGTATGTTAGTCTCTGTATCCTGCATCTCTCCATTTAAGATGATGCTCCATAAACATCCCCAAAGCAGCAGATGCCTACTGTTGCCCTACCACAATGCACAGAACTAACAAAACAGAAAACAGTCCCTGTGCTCTGTATCATACTCCATGGAGATGTAGAAACTTCAGAGTGCTTGAACACAGACTCATTGAGATCTCTGGAAAGCACTGAGTGAGGCTGCTTCCTTGTAAACCCACACTAAAATATCAGTCAAGGTATGGACACAGAAATTGAAATAAGATGCCACTGGCTAAGAGTCATCAGCAAACTATGAAAACTCACTCCTGAGACCTAAAAGATAGAGTTGTGGGTGAGGGGAGCTGATAAGATTGGGCATTTTTGTTGCTGTAGCCCAGAAAGGTTTGAGAACTGGAGGCACCTGGATAGCTTCAAAGGGAAGGGATGATACTAATGAGAGGACTAGTCTGACGGGAAAGAAAGGAATTGCCACACTTCTAATGGCTCCTATGAGCCCTCACAGCTGGATCAGGCTCAGTATGACCCTCAGAGTCAGCATTCTTTTCATATCAGCCAGATGCTGTTCCCTTGTATGAAAACTCAAGGCACAGCACAAAGCTGGCTAAGGCCTCAGGCGTAAATTAGAGCTGTGGTAAGATGGAAGGCCAACAGACAAGGCCACTCTCCCTCTGTCCACTATAACTCTCCAGATTACCTCAGAAGTAACTGAATCAGGAGACTGAAAGAGTCCCAGAGAGAAGAATTTTCTAATCAAAGCAGGGAAGCTCCAGGTATGAACAGCTGAGTGGGGTCATGATAAAAATGGCTGGAACATGTTTCCCTTACAGTCAAGCCATCAATATCACCAAATATATCCCACACACATTCCACACATACACAGGTACACTGACATCCTGCACCCACAGAGACCTTGAAGCACACACTGCAAAGACTTACAGGTACATTTTTTTCAACATACACCCCCTTGAAGAAACAACAAACACACCAAATATACCAAACACAATACACAAAATCTCAGACATAGACAAAGGCTTCAAAACACCCCAGACTCAACCCTGAGGCACTTCCTCCCCTCCATTCCTTAACAATCAAAGGATCATCAGATAAGTAAACAAATCTTCTAGAACTATAGATTAAAACTAAAACAAATTCATGGTCTATCAAAGGGGCAGGTGGAGAAAGGAAAGAAACTGTGTGAGAAATAGACTCAGACTCCAAATGTATAATTATAATGTTTTACAAGGACATTTGTTCAACTATATTCATGGCGGCATTATTTCTAATAGCCAGAAACTAGAAACAACCCAGATGCCCTTCTACTGAAGAATGGATAACGAAACTGTGGTACATTTACACAACGGAATACTATTCAGATATTAAAAACAAAGACATCATGAAATTTGCAGGCAAATGAATGGAGCTGGAAAGGATCATCTTGAGTGAAGTAACCCAGACTCAGAAGGACATGCATGGTATATACTCAATTATAAGCAGGTATTAGTCATATAATACAGGACAGCCATATTATAATTCACGGACCTAAAAAAAAGCTAAGTAACAAGGAGGACTCCTTGTTTCTTTAGGTCTGTGAATCCTAGGGAGGATGCTTACTTCTCATTCAGAAGGTCAAATAGAACAGACACCAGAAGTGGTTGAAGAGAGGGAACGAGACAGGAGCCCACTATAGACAGCTTCTGAAAGACTCCATCCAACAAGAGTTCGAAGCAGATGCTGAGTCTAACAGCCAAACTTTGGGGCAGAGCACAGGGAGTCTTATGGAAAAGTGGGAGGCGGTGGAAGAACTCAGAGCGGGGCCAGGACCTCCACAGGAAGACCAACAGAGCCAACAAATCTGGGCCCAGGGGGGCCTGTGGAGTCTGATGCATCCATCAAGGACCATGCATGGTGAAGACCTAGGCCCGCTGCTCAGATGTAGCCAATGAGCAGATCAGTCTCCATATTGGTCCCCTAGTAAAGGAAACCGGGGTTGTCTCTGCCATGGACTCTGTTGTCTGCTCTTTGATCACTTCCCCTTACCAGGCCACAGAGGATGAGGATGCAGGCATTCCTAATAAAACTTGATTAGGGGTCAGTTGATAGGGGAGGAGAGCTCCCTGTCTTAGAGGACTAGGGGAGAAGCAGGGGGGAAGAGGGAGGGAAGGTGGGGGACCAGGAGGAGAAGAGGGAGAGGGGGTGTGACTGGGATGTAAAGTGAATACTTTTTTTTAAATTTTGAATTTAAAAAAGAGTATGTAGGCTGGATGGCTCAGGAGTTAAAGCATTTGCAACAAAGCAAGGAAGACAAAGTTTAGATCCCCAGGCCCATGTCAGCACTGAGTGGTAGAGCCGGCCTGCCTGTTTACTCAGCCTGAGAAGGTGAAATTGGGGTCCCTAGGACAAAACTGGGGTCCCTAGAACACTAGCTGTGAGATTAGCCATGCGGATGAGCCCTAGGTGTGGGAGACTCTACCTCAAAGAATAAGATAGAAGAGTGATGAAGATTCTCAGCATCAACCTCAAGTCTCTACACACATGAACACGTACCTTCATGAACACCCACACATGTGTGAACATGCCTACTACCAAGTAGATATGTCACACACACACACACACACACACACACACACACACACACACATATATATATGTGCATACAACTTTTGAAAACAAAAACTAATTTGACACAGAAATTTAGCACAGAATTATAAGACAAATGAAGAAAAAAAATGACAGGCACAGTTGAGGAAAATATCTCAAGTATATAACCAAAAAAATAAAAAAATAAAGGAAGTCTAAGTAATAAAGTTGAAGACACAATCTGGAGTCTCAAGTGGGAAGCTCAGAAGGAGAAAAGGGGAGAAAATAAAAGAAAGGCAGCTATTAATTATTTACAAGCATAAAATCTGCTAGAGTTGTAGAATACGAATCTCCAGAAGGAGTCGGTGGCCTGATGCACAGCAGAGGTAACAGAAGAAATGTGCTCTTAGGCACAGCCTTAGGACTTTCAAAACCCCAGCAACGAAGAGAAGACTTTACACAAGGACCTCCTGAGACACGAACAAGCATGATGCGGCCCCTACGGAGGGGATGGGCGGCTGAATTACCTAGTTGTCACAAAACCTAAAACCCAGAAGGCAAAGAGAGAATCCTTGCATTTTTCTGAAAAGCGATTATTTTAACCCAGAACTACATGCCTAAATTAATGGTTCATCAAATGTAATAATAAAGTGCTTCTGTATTGCCAAACAGGGCATCTAACTATTTCTGCATCCCACCTGCTCTTCCTTAGGCACTAGGCAAGATAGGATGCAAAAATGAAGAAAGAATTAAACCTTTTTCAGGACCCATCACTAACTAGGTTGGTAGCCTTTAGGGAGGCGAGCCAGTGCTGAATGACACGGAAGGAAGGCCCTTCAGACATCATACTGACAGTTGGTACATGTCAGAAAGATTCAGATAGCTTCATAAAAAGAGCTTGAGAAAAAAATTAATGATAGGCACAGCTAACATCAAGGGCCATTTAAGGAGCTGTATGGACGCCCACTACACTAGAAGCTTCTTAAAATATAAACACATAGGAAAAAAAATCTAAATGGAGCCACCGAAAAACAGGGAGACAAAAATTCCAATGAGACTTCTCATGTCACCAAGGGAAACATCCAGTATCAGGAATGGGTTATATCTAAGTGAGTTGTTAGCCAAACTGGCCCCATGGGAAACTCCAAACAACCCAGGTTACATTGCCAAGGCTATTGTTTGCTCTCCACAACAAGGCCCCACTACTAAAGATAACGCCTACACAACTCACTGACATCAAGTTGGTACCTAACTAGATCCTTTATCCTTACTGATTAGTGTTCACAGGCCTGGAACGCACTCCGTAGGCTTCCAGGGAAGGAAAGTAAATACCAACCCAACTGTGAAACCTACCATCAGCAGCGGTGACCTGCCTGTGTAATATGCTGCTACAAATACTACTGTTCTGCTAAAGGAACCGAGCAGTAAAATGACTCCTGAGGATATTTTACTATACTCAGAGATCAGTGTCTTGCTCAGCCATCATCAGAGACACTTCCTCCTGTAGTAGACAGGAACAAATACAGAGACCTACAACCAGACAGTGTGCAGAGAGTGAGAGACCCTGGAACACTGAGACCTAAATGAGATGCCTTTACAAACCCCTCCCCTCGGGGCTCAGGGAGCTATATGGAAGAGAAGGCAGAAAAATTGTAAGAGTCAGAGGGGGTGGAGGACACAGAGGAAACAGTGTCTTCCAGATCCAACAGGACTGACGTACAGATGAACTCACATATCTACACACAGGGCCTGCATAGGTCCATGCCAGATAGGGTCTCAGTGCTGAGAGGGGAAGTAGGCACAGGCCCCCACCCCTAACCAAAAAGCTATCTCCAACTGATAATTGCTCACAAAAGAAAACTTACTTTTCTCTAATTGAGTCTCACTAGGTATGCAAACCATATTTTAGGGCAGGCCCTATGCTCAGCAGTTTATAACCAGTACAAAATAAACTCAGTGGTATTTTTTGAGAGTTATTTTGTTTCATGTGCTTTGTTTGGATTTTTTTTTACTTTACTGATATTTTTCTTATATATTAAGGTTTCTGATTTTGTCTTTTTATCGGGTGTGTGTGTGTTTGTGTGTGTGTTTCTCACGTCTTTTGTTTTTCCATTATTCTGTTTTATATGTTTGTTTGTTTTTAATTTGCCTGTCTATTTTCTAAAGACAGAGAAAAAGGGTGTGGTCTTGGATAGATGAGGAGGATCTGGGAGCAACTGAGGGGTGGGGAGAATCATGATCAGAATATAGTCTGTGAAAGTATATTTTTTTCAACTTAAAAATGAGATAAATAATCAGAACAATTATTATTAACATCAAGGGAAACAAAAGTTCATTCAGGCAAGTTAGCCATGCTATATTCCATTCTGGTGCTTAGCAGTAAACAATATTTACATAATAAAAATGATAGAGGTACAGAAGGACTATTTGAGTGAAAACACAACATAACGCTAATGGCATAATGAGCCCAAGACTCATTCTGCTGGTGTGGAGCAGAATATAAAAAAGCAAGACTATCAGTTTCTACTTAGGAAACCCCCAATAAGTCTAAAGTAAATGCCAAGAGGGCTGTGGGTGCAACTTGATTGCCTAGACCTGCGCTCGGCCCCCAGCACCACATAAACCAGGTATAACGGCAGCACTTGGCATTTGGATGCGAAAGAATCTGAAGTTTAAGTCTATCCCCAGCACAGCAAGTTCAAGGCCAGCCCAGGCAGGATACAGGAGACTCTTTCTCAAACAAGAAAAAAGTGAGCTAATTCCCAGAGAAGGGCAACATAAGAATTGTTGCCTATTGGTACCCATGGGAAATAGGTTCTAGCATTCCACAGTGATGCAAATAAATAAATAAATGTTCAAGTTCTCTATAAAAATGGTGTAGTATTTGCATGCAACTTGCACACATCCTCTTGTATCCGTAAATCATCTCTGGATTGCTTATGGCACCTAATGTAGTGCACTGCTATGTAAAATGCTACCAATGTTGCTTAAGGATTTACAACAAGAAAAAATGTTAATATGTGCTCAAATCCACTGTAGGGTTTTTTGAATGTGTATGACCCACAGGCATAAAAAGTGAACTGGACATTTTCTTTAAAATATTATACAATACACAAGAAAGAGAAAAATAATGAAAGTGGCAGGCCAGTGATATGGCTCGGCAGATAAAGGAGAGTGATGCCAAGCCTGACTACATGGCTTCCATCCTGGGGACCCACATGATGAAAGGAGAGAGTCAACTCCCAAGTCCTGCAAGCTGTCCTCTGGCTTTCTCCCCCAACACACACAAATTTAAATGTAAAGAGTGGTTCGCTTTTGGATAGAACAGCCCACAAATAGGAGGGTGGTTTTGATTAGATGTGTGTTACTTTAAGATTAGAAATCAAACAAAATAGAAGAAAGCAAAGCAGTAAGCGGTTAAGTGGGGGCACGCCATCAGGGAAAGCCAGGCCTGCTTCCTTAGGTAGAGGCAGAGAGTGGACAGAGAGCGGCACACAGATCAAGTCACACAGGATTCAAGCACGTGAAGGTTCCTCATCCTGGTTTCTATGCATGCTTCTCTCCATGGTACCCAATGGGAAACACCACAGCTAATGCTTATAGAGGGCTTACTGCCGACAGAATAATGCCAAGCAATTCCCTCCTGTTGGCTGGCTCTCTCGTTCCCTCTCAATTCCCAGGGTAGAAAAGATTCTGTATAGCCTTCCCTATTGTCAAGAAAGAAAACCAAGCCCAAGGAAGGGTAAATAACCAAGTCAGAGTTTGTGGGACTTTCTTCTTGCCCCTAAAGATAAAGGGAATGAAAAGAGGGGTAGGAGAGTATTAGTACCTTTTTACATGTTTTTTTCCACCATGCATTTGTTTCGCTTCTCTCAAAGATAAATAGCTAATGACAGGCAAAATTAAACCTTGAGAAAACTTGGTGAAGGACTAAGTTGGCTCGGACTGGAGACAAGTGAGGTCACTGTGGGACGGAGGTGGCCCACAGATGCGCTGGAACAACAGAAAGCCAGGCCTGCTTAAAGCCAGACACAAATCTGTCCAATCATTAAGGGAGAAATTGCCAGGCTTGAAGCATTTATAAATCACCCCAAACTAATCAGCCATTTAAGGACAATCCCATAAAAATATAAAAGGGACCACAGCAGGCTGCTCTTGAGAGATAAATGGCTTTGCAGCCTCATCTGGGGTATGCAAATTTGAGATCAGCGGGCATTTTCTGAATGATAAGTTGGTTTACTTTTGAGGCAACAGCTCACTGAGAAGTGGGGGTGGGGGTGGGGGTGGGGGATGGCTTTGAGTTGAGCTCCAGGGAGGTGTTTCATGTTTGCTCTGTGAGATCTGTGGAGAGGTGGGGACTCAGGTTGCTGGGTGATGGGGCTGGTGTTCCAACCACTCAAGGGAACTGATTATAGACAGAAGGCAGCATACATAGATGTTTGCTTCCATCTCAGGGTCTCTTGGGTTCTTCTCTCACCACCAGCATCTCAGTGCAGGCCACAGAGGAGCCATCCTTTATGGGTGTCTATAACTGTCATTGTTACCAAATGTCTCCTATTTCCAGATAGAGAACTGAGATCTAATGACTTAAAAGATGAGCCACAGGAAGATGCTCTGGTGAACATGACTTTATCAGAAAGAGTCCTCTGAGATATAACTAAGAAACTTGAGGTCGTGAAGTACTACCCAGACGGATGATATATTCAGGAAGTGTCCTCATAACAGCCAGAAGAGAAGAAAAATAAGTGAGGAGGGGACTGTGAAGGGAACGTGCTGGTAGTGTTTTACATGGCAGTGTACTGCACTGGGTGCCATAAGCAATCCAAGGATTACTTACGGATACAGGAGGATGTGAGCATATTGTATGCAAATGCTCTGCCATTTTTATAGAGAACTTGAGGAGTTATATATTGGTATGTCTATTCACTTTTAGATGGTTATGCAAAAATTATTCAAGAAACATGAGATGGTTTAGTATCAAGAATTCCTTAAGTAGCTAAATGGAGTGTCTCACATGCATTACCCAAGCTCGTGGAACACAGAGGCAGGAAGAATTGCTCCGAATTCAAGTCAGCCTGGCTACATAGTGAACACCTAAACAGAAGTCATAAGGTTAAAACTGAAGTTGGTTGTGGAAGCAAACGTCTGGAATTCCAGCTCACAGGAGGCTGCAGTAAGAGGACCAATAGTGTGATAACACTCAAATTACAGGAAAGCCTGGGCTATATGGTAAGACTTTGTCTTTTAAAAAAAATTAAAAGATAAATAAAAAGAGCATCCTGTTGATAATATATAATAGTCATGGATGTACTTAACAAGTATTTTTAATTTTTAAAATAAGCTAGAATAAAAAAAAACTGCTTTACTAAAAACAGTACATTTGATTCTTTTACTTTTTACCCTTGTGGATTTTTCAATTCATCCATTCACTTGGAGAGGGGTGTTGTGTGCCTCAGCCTGCATGCGGAGAACAGAGGACAATGTGCAGGGATCAGTCATCGCCTTCTACCATATGGGGCCCAGGGACTGAATTCAAGGGTGCTTTAAATCACATGCAAAACAAATGCACATTTAAATTTTCCCTGACATCTAACTGAAACTGAACATAGCTTTAATTATAAAGGTAACAAACGTTCCTGACTTTGCCGTTAAGGGAAATTTCAAATATTTTCACAACACCAATGTTCCTTGTACAAATTCTTAACCTGAAATTAGCCAGCAGATCAGCCATTAAGTATGGTTATTGACCACATGGGTGAGAAACCACTTTGTCTACTGTGCTGAGATTTTAAAAAATAGTTTATTGATTAATCAAATTGTAATTCTGTTACTGATCTTTTCCAACTTTGAAATGTAACAGACAGATGATAGATATATTCTTGTGCTATGTATTAACAATTCTGTGATCAACAGTGTGGTTGAAGGAGATTATGACAGAGCTGAAAAATTCCCTATACCTAGTGATGCTGCAACTGCCATAAGGTCCTTGCACAAGGCCCTGTCTAAGAGTCTGTATTGGTGTTGATGTAATCAATCTACCCCATAGATGCTTGTGTAAAACACACCATATACATTAGAACAGTAAGTGGCATTTGATATTGAGGATAAAAACTATGTTCATGTATTTACAATATATTTACATTATTATAAAGTCTACTTCTACTAATACATTATACTATATAATTGTTATAATTATATATTATATATGCACACACAAATACTCACACATATATTTTTTAGAATAGATAACATACAGGAGCCAGAGAGATGACTCAGTTAGTAAAAGTACTTGCTGCACAAGCATGAAGACTTGAGTTCAAATCCCCAGTACCCACACATAAAAGTTGGTTGTGGTCACATGTTCCTATAATGCCAGTAGTGTGGGGTCAGGCAGATCATGATGGACTGCTGGCTGCCAGCCTTCCCAAAGTGGTTCAGTGAGCTACAGGTTCAGTGAGAGACTCTGTCTTAAGGGACTATAGCAAAGAGCCATAAAACAGGATGCTTGACATTGTCCTGTGGCTTCTACACTCACACCTACACACACACACACACACACACACACACACACACACACACACATGCATACATACTACACATTCATATGCACATACATACATGCATAGTAACAATGACAAGTTGATTGCACAGCACTCTTCTAGAGATCCTGCAGGAATGTCTCAAAAGAGGTACTCTTATCATATGAGGTGACAGCTCCATATTGTCATTGTCTTCAAGACTTTCCATCAAGTGGCACAAGATGCAGATGTAGATCATCCTGACCCTGTGTGTGTTTGTGCATTAACAAAAAATGTTAAACAAGTAAACATAAGTTTTAGAAACACATATACTAAAAGGATATAGAGATAGCCCAGTCCCAGTGGATGCATCTACAAAACACCTAAGGCTCGGCGAGCATTGCAGAGGAGGGCATGGAAAGACGGTGAGAGCCAGGGGACCAGGGACTTTGCTGGGAGACTGTGTCACCTAGTAACATGAGAAGCTACTCACGATTTCCCAACACGAGCTGAACAGGGATGAAAATAGACATTGCCACACAGGACAGAAAATCCCACAAGACCTCACGCTCACATAAAGGAATATAGGCAACTGGGAAAGCTGAGAGTGGAAGAGGTGGGGCTTCCCAAGGATACCAATTAGCTGTCCAGTACCAAATGCTCAGCCCTGAAAACGTACACACATGCAACATTATATAGACTGAACGGGTTATATTTAGGAAGATAAATGTATATACATATATACATGCCATAACGACTAGTGGAAGAAAGGCCATGAATTTGAAGAATAGTGGGGAGAGGTATATGGGAGGGGTTGGAAGGAGGAAAGGAAAGGGAGAATTGTAATTGTGTCAAAAATAAAAATATGCTATAAGATTATAAAGATAATATTTACATAGTTATATATTTGTCTTTAAATTTTTTAATTAAAAATCTATAGAGTACATTTGTTACAGCAAACTCATTATTGAGCTTTTAAGTCAGTCTAGTGTAACCTGTGTGTTCAGTGTTTATAATGCCTACAGCAAGTACAATAATTTTTAGTCTTCATAGTACTCACATGCTGATTCAGCCATAACATTAGTCCTATAGGCAGCATGGATGTGTGCCATATAGCCGTATCCTTTTTTTAATTCCTAAAACCATATTTTTTTAACTGAAATGTTGTATGTTCAGATATATAATTATTTAGGATTTTCTATCATTGCCTATAGTATCCAATATAGAGATATTGCAAAGTTCATAGCCTTAAAGCAATAGGTTGTACCACATAGCCTAGAATTCAGCAGGCAATCCTACCTGGGTCTGCACACTTACACTCAATGTAAGCACATAGCACAAAAGGTGGAAACCATCCAACAACGAATCTTAAACCAATCCTCATTCTTAAGTAATGCATTTATGGTGTACAATAAAAAATGATTATTATAATCAAGCCATTTAGTGTGCCCATCCCCCCACAGAGTTTCTTTGTTGTTGCTTGAGATCTACTTTATTAGCAGACTTCAAGCATATGATGTATTATTATTAACTATAGGCATCACATATGGAATCTAAAAAGGATTGAGCATATGAGGTGAATGCATAAAAAAAGATTAGAGCTGGTGACAGAGGAAATAGAGTATTGATCAAAGGATATGGACTTTCAGGTATGGACAAATAAGGCCTGGAGAGCAACCATCCAGCAAAGTAACTACAGTTATAATAGATTATGAGCAGCCCCCAAGAAGGAGCCTGAGTTCCCATGAGAGGAGCAATGACAGACCTTGATATATAATACATTAAGAACAAATGCCCTTATTAATCTAGAGAGTTGTCCCTAGACACCACGAGGGTTCCCAGACCTCACTCATCTTCAGGCCCTTTGTGACCAGCAAAGCAACTGGCATATAGGAGATGTTCAATAAATGAGCCATTCTTGTCACATCTCCTCTAACAAGTCACAATGACATCATATCACTGGAGTATTCAAGGTTGTGTTAAGAGATAGATCTGAATTCTTAGCTATTTGTGTACTTGAGAGAAGTGAACTTGCCTGTCCTCTCTTTGACTCTCCTTGCTGGTCTGTCCCCTATGCCCACATCCTTGTACAGGGCAGGATTTGTTCTCACCAACAATGAGACTCAAGTGGAGACCCAGGTCCATGTGAGAGACAGACTGCTGGGGCACTACCTACTTATGTCATGATGTCTACCCAGGAGCTGAGGCTGTGACTGTATGGCTGCAGACTCGGCTTGGCAAAGGGGCACTGCCATAGCTGTTGTGCTTACAAATGTCGCCATGCTCATTGTGGTTCTATGTGATTGCTATTTGCTCTATTATTTAGCTCAGCATGTCCTATCAGAGGACATGCTCAAGACAACACTGTGATGGCCAACCAGATCCCCAAATAACACTGCTGAGAGAAAGATTTCCCATGGGACCAGAAAAGACTCTGAAGTTCTGTAGTGTTATGGTGGTGGTAGTGATGACAGCAGTAGTGGTGGTGATGGTGGTGGTGGTGGTGGTGGTGGTGGTGTGTGTGTGTGTGTGTGTGTGTGTGTGTGTGTGTGTGTGTGTGCGTGTGCATGCACGTGCATGCACACCTGAACACCTATCTGTGCACATGTGGAAGCCAGAGGTTGAGACCCACTGTCCTTTTCTCTCACTCTCCACCTTAATTTTGGAGGCAGGGTCTCATATTAAACCTGAGGTTTGATGACTACCTAGCCAGCAGGTGGATGGAAGAATTGGAGCGCTGCCACACCCATCATGTTTACGTGGGTGCTGGGGACCAAACTTTGGTCCTCATGCATGAGCAGCAAGGACCTCACCTACTGAGCCATCTCCTCAGCCTGTTCCCCTGCCATCCGCAGTGGGCAACAAGGAACAACCTTGTAGAAAAACTTCTGTACTTCTTTGTTATTTTAGGACTGCTGTGATTGGCTGCTGCAATGTCCAAAGCCAGAGATTAATTAATGTGAATCAGAACCTTGGCTGCAACTCCCTTATAGTAGCTCTCACGGCTGCAACAAAAATATATAGGCTTTCTGCACACACAGTAAACACTTTGTATAATGTCAACAAGGCCACTTCAGGGATGCTATCAATCTGGCTGAGTGTTGTGCTTTCTGATGCCCAAGAAGAGAGGGAGCAAGAAAGGGCAGAGGCAAAGAGTGATTGTAAGGGTACCTGCTAAGGTATTCTTTTGCTTAAAGCTTAAGACACCTCGGCTAAGAGCATGTGCCTGTGAGTGGTGTCACCTTGAACAGCTGTGACTTTCTTGCACCCAGCCACCTGCCTTCATGTATTTTTAATAGGCTATTTTGAGGCTGGCAACCTCCAGCTTGGACGTTGAACCACCACTTGGGTCTCACTGTTGGCGAGAACAGACCCTGTCCTATATAAAGATGTGGACACAAGTGCAGACCAGCAAGGGGTGATCAAAAAGAGGGCAGGCAAGTTCATTTCTCTGAGGTACACCGATAGCTAAGAAAGACAGATCCATCTCTAAAACACAAACAAAACTTAGGCTGGGTTTTGAATTCTACTGAATTTAGTCATTGGTCAGTTTTCTTTACAGAGGTTCTAGCAAGAATTATGAACAAAACTGACCTTGTAAGACAAAGAATGAAGAAAGCCGGGACCCTTAGATTCTACAGCCACAGTGTGATCCTGATAAGGCGCTGGTGGAAGGTCCCCAGGGATTACAGCCCAGCCCACTTGACTGGACTTGAATGCACTGGGATTCCATGGGAGCATCCCTCCCTGGGGCCTAATGTGGATTTTGGATCCCATAGCAAATTAAACAGGTTCACGTGGTAGAAAGTCCTATGTGGAATTCCTGCCAGACTACAATAATGCAAAATGACAACCAAATGCAAAGAGATTTTCCCACATGAACTACAGTCCAGATGGAAAGAAGGGTGTGTGTGAACAATGTATTCTATTCGTCCTGACTTAACCAAAAGGGAGAAACTACCTGAAAAAAGAAACTATTTCTAAACTTAGATTTTTTTTCCCTACATATTCCCTTATGAATGAAGCGGAAGTTATCATATTTCTTTCCAGAGCCATTATCACTTGGAACACTTCACATAATCTATAGTAAGTTTTTTTAGTTAAAGCAATGCTTATAAAAGGAAAAGCCAAAGTTTTACTTTTTCATTTCAAATGAACTAACATGACACTACACTGGACCTACCTGTAGTGGCACATGCTTGGAATCTCAGCACTGGGGAGAGCAGGGCAGAATGAGCATCAATGCAAGGCTGGCCTTGGATATACAGCAACTTTGAGGTCAGCCTGGGCTACCCAAGGCCCTGTCCCAAAGACAAAAATTGGCATTCAAAGGTAGATTGAGAGTAAATCAATGGTAGCTCTCTTTCTTAGCATGTATCAAATTCTGATTTCCATTTGGAGCACAAGCAAAAAAGTGAACTGATTCATTTTTCATGGAAATTGATATAAGTGCGTGCATTACGTGTGTGTGTGTGTGTGTGTGTGTGTGTGTGTGTGTGTGTGTGTGTGTGTGTGTAAAAAAGAGGGCAAATATGCTTGAGGGAGCCAGAAGTCCATGTCAGGTGTCTTCCTCACTCTTTCTCATTGCGTCTGCCAATGAGATCACACTGGTTAGCCCCCAGCGAGCCTCTGCTTTCCTCTTCCTTGGTTCTAGGACCACAGACGTGGGATGAAGGACTGCTGTGCCCAACCTTGTTCCTTAACATGGGTTCTGGGGAATCAAACCCAGGTCCTCAGCCTTGTGCAGCTTACACATCATCTCTTGAGCCATCGCCCCAGCTCCCAAGTCTGTTGTTTAATGCCAAGCTGTATTACAAAGAAATGGGAATTTGCTTTAAGCACAAAGGTGGTTGTGTCCATTTCCTTCACTGGAACCAAACCAAACTACACCTAAACAAAAAGAAGTAATTTTGTTCATTCTCCATTCTTTCACCTGTAATTTCAAATAGCATTTGTCATCTTCAAGTCTTGCTTAAGATCAAAATAATGAGAGTTTAACTTGACTGTGAAACACCCAGAAAATCATATTAACCAAACACACACACACTCAGTAGACAGGGAAACAGCAAGCACAAATGCTCTGTGCCAAGGCCCCAAAATTTCACCTGCAAATAGCCCCTCAATATTCTGTCTTCCTATAAGATCGATCCCCATGAAACAAATATCCCTATTATTTTTTTAACAGCTTTTCCAAACCATTCCACAAACAAAGGGGAGAGGAATGAGGCGGCTTTAATCTTTTGGTGACACTGATCCTACCAATTCAGCATTTATGGGAGACTAGCTGTCCCCTTTTTTAATTTCATAAGACCCAAATTGGTATAAAACGTCCTCTGTGAAATAATATTCCATTGTAATCATGATTTCTTCAGAGGAAAAGAAACGTAAACATGTCAGCATGACACCGGAGAACCACAATGTGTCTTCCTAATACAATAATAGCCCTCAGTTTATGAACCATTCAATGAAACAGCCAAAGGAGAAATGAGATCATTTGGCTCCGGCCGTGGAGTGTAATACATCTCCCCTTGGTTAGGATAGCTCGGAACAGGCTGGAGTGATTAATGGTGGAGCTGGATGGTGTAAAAACTACTTAATGTAAGAGGGCAATATGCCATGCAAACCAAACTAAAACAATCATAAATATTTTAGGCACCTTATAAAGATTTAAGAATATTTATTCCACATATAAATCCTTCCTGGAGTATCAGCGACAGCCCAGAGTCCAGAGGTCTGGCAGCCTGAAACACACTAGGTACACAAGGGCTGTGTGGCTTCTTTCTGTTTGCATTTCCCTGTGATGATTAAACCAAATTAGTTGGCCAGCAGCTTCCAAAATGAGGCAAAACTCCCCAGTGCCAACCCTGTTACCGCTGCATCAGCACTTAAGGCTCAGAGAAATCTCATCTTCAAAGCTTTCTGAGGAGGGGTTGGACCCAGAGGGTCCCCTGAATAGTTGTGTGTCACTCTTCAAGTCCTCTACATCTTTGTTCATGAAAGAGGCTTTGGGGCAGATGTAGCAGCAGGGACTGCATGACTGCCACAAATGCAGACGCAAGGCTCAGACCAGACCCACCAAACCAGCAGCAGCCACGGATGACGCATATAAGCACTTCAGTCTGGGTAGGCCAGAAAAGCCCCATTCTCTACTCTCACCACTCTGAATTTTATTCCTATTCCCCAAGACCAGATAGCTCCCAGAATATAGTGTATAGTGCAGCTTTGCCATGGATAAGCCATGGCATTGGCCATGGGATCTTAATTACTTCTAGAGTTTGCATGCAGATCCTCCAAAGGCCCTTGTGGTAATACTTGGTCCCTCGAGGGGAGCTAGTAGAAAGTGGAAACTTTAGGGGTTGATATCTAGTGATAATGCCTCAGGAACGGTACGCGTGTACCTTTAAGCCAATGGGCAACCTTGATGTCATTCCTCAGGGACTATTGACCTTGCTGTTTTGTTGTGTAAGACAGGGTCTCTCAATGATTAGGATGATGACAAGCACAAAGGTCTGGCTGGCAAGTAAGTCCTAAGGGGGTTACCTAACTCTACCTCTCCAACACATGTCAACAAACAATTTTTGGCTTGGTTGGTTGGATGGACAGATGGATGAAGAATGGATGGATGGATGGATGGACAGATGGACAGATAGATGGATGGTTTTTTGTAGAGTCTAGGAATCAAAGCAAGGGTCATCATGCTTGCACGGCAAGTACATTTTCAAATTAAACTATGTCCCAAGCCCATAGATGGGCAGCCACTGTGGGTCAATTCTACCTACTCTTACGTCATGCAAGTCACTCTGGGGACGGTAGAAGAGTGCCACAAAGACACTTAAGCATAAGCATGCACTCCTGTGGAGAAGTTTGTACAGGAAGGAAATGATATGTCTTGTAATGGCTTATCAGTTTGGTGGGCACTACTGTTTCACTCTTCAAAGATTTCCAAAGGCTCTAGAGCTAAACAACTGGTGGCCAGTTCATGATTCTACTGGGAGATGGTGGAGGCTAGGGGAAGGAAGTTAGGTCCTTGGAGGAGGCCTCTGAAAAGCACTGTAGGACGCCAGCCCTTTCTTTACTTCCTGGTTCATGTTGAGAGCAGTTTTGGCAGCCCAGGAGTTCCTGTAACAGGAAGGTCCTTTCCATAATGATTCCCCCAGTGAAATAGGAAGGCCCTTTCCAAAAAGATTCCTGAAGTGGTGCTGAAGGTTAGCCCATAACCTCTGTGCCTCCCTCTGTGGGTCTCCACAGCTGCTTAAGGATCTCTATAACATGGCAAGTGGCCATCCTCAGAGCAAGCTCTTCAAACCACAAAGCACAGAGCAAAGCCATAGTATCTTAATTGCTTAGTCTGAGAAGTCACACACCATCATGTCTGAAGCACTGGTGGTTATGGCACTTGGATCCTCTTCAGACCACTAAGTGGGGGATGAGGGAGGCCCAAGTGCTACACTACCACAATACTTAAAAAAAAATAAATTCCCCCTTCAACCTTAAATGGCTACTATTTAGAATTGCCAAAACCTACAGTTTGTCTACTGTGGTGTGAAAGCAGGGTGTCAGGGAAGTCTCCAGGGAGTGACCAACTGTCCAGCTCAGCCCAGAAAATATTCTTCATCATGCTCAGTTATCTGCTCAGGCTTTCTCTAGAAGGCCCTAGACTAGACAGGGTCCGCCTTAATGTTCCCAGACCCCATCGTTTTCATGCAGTCTTCACATTGCCCTGGGGAATAATATACTTGCCTGAGATTATGCTTATTTTTGAGATAGGCTCTCACTACATATCTTAGGAGCGTGTCAAAATTGTGATCTTCCTGTCTCTGCTTCCCAGATGCTGAGGTTACAGGCATAGGCTATCATACCTGCCCAGGCCTTTTTGTAATCGTTTTTTTTTTCAACCTGGTCTTGCTAAGCTATTCTGGCTAGTGTTGAACTTTCTCTTTTAGCCAAGACAGGACTTGGGATCCTCTTGCCTCAGTTTCCCCACTATGGCTGGGATTACAAGCCCCCCAGCACAAAAATTGAAGGTTTTGGTCAACTCGTATGTGCTGAACCTGGTACACTGAGCTCCTCTGTTAAAATATGCTGAGTGCATTTTGTTCATCCACTCTTTCAACCAATGCTATTGAGATTCCATTTTGTATTAGACATGGATACAGGCATAGTAGCCAGGATCATGAGCAAAATCAATCAGGTCCACCTCTCATGGGGCTTTCATTAGCAATGAGCAGAGAAACAGAAAAGCACCAGCCACACAAAATATAAAATATGAGAGGATGTGACAACACTCTCAGAAGAAGAACGGAAGGAAGATGGCGGGAAAGGGAAGTCTTTCTTAAGAGAAGGTGGCCACAGAGAACTGATACTTGAACAAAGCAGTAACTACACAGATCAAGAAGACACTTTGGAAACGTATCCAACAAGATAATGATGGCGAGTTGACAGGCTAAGGTGGGGAGTATGTTTGACGAGTCCAAAGAATTACAGAGGGACCCATGTGCTGGAGTGGGATGGGGCAGGTATCCAGGTAGGAGGAATACTGTGGGAAACCTAGTCCTGCAGTCCTGCAGATGTTCCTCTGCAAAATCTGAGCAGAGGTCACTACACATGACATGTGACACATCTAATAATGTACTGGGACAGTCCTGCAGCCCCTTGAGAAAGAGAGGACTGTGAGATGAGGGGAAGAAGAGCACTACAGATAGGTGCGGTTCAGTCCACTCTGCTAGGCACTGAGACAGAGTGCAAGTAGAGCTGTTGTTTGACTTGCACTCTGCATTTGAAGAAAATACATGAATAAATACCTAAAGCCTGGCAAAGCTGTGATACAAACAAGAGCCATCAGCTCTAACCAAATAGTGATGACTGCCACTTACCAGTCACAACATGCTCATCACATGTGGAAACCTCACTTACTCTTTCAAAAGACCTGACAAGGCAGAGGTAAATATCCGCAGGCATCCAATGACAAATGTCTCCCGATTTCCTGGCACCCCCACACAATGTGAACAGCATTCAGAGACAAAGCGAGAACCCCAAGGTTAAACAAGTTGCTTAACATCCAGGTCACAGTAAGCGACAGAGCTGGAACTTGAGCCCAGGCAGCCTGACTCCAGACAGCAGTCTTGTACAATGCCTTCCCCACTAGCATGTGAGCTTGTGATCAACTCTGCTCTAAGACAGAGAAACAGGCAAGGAAATGCAAAGAGCTGTCGAAATGATAAAGCAGAGTTTCATGATGCTGGGGAATGGTTGTAAAAGCAGCAATAGGCTTTAATGAGCTAAGAATTCTGTTAGCCCAAGGATGTGATTTGTATCCGTCCCAGTTCCACACTCCCCAGTGACAAAAATCATTGTTCTTCCCTCGCCTCCTACAAATTGCTGTCTTATTCATCTTGTTCTCCACACAAACAGAAGATATGGTTTTCTTCTTGAAAGTCATATCCAGCTTTTTCTCCCCTCTGGCTTTATTCGTTCATGGATGCTTTTGTGCTAATTGGAAAGAAAGACACCCTCTAGCCCCAAAGATGACAAAAGCCTGGCCATTGTTCCACTGCCTCTCCCATATCTATAGCAGACATTACTAACTGATAGTGGTGCTCTCTGCTTGTCCCTGTGAAACTTCACAGTAATTCAAAGTCTCGGGCTACTAGTGGATCAAAGCTACAGTGATGTGCCGTCTGAGAGGTTACAATGTTTCCCGTAGCCTTGGGATTTCAAGGAGCATCATTCAGAGGCAGGTCTTGGAAACCATCAAAGTTCTTAGTTTAGTGATTGCAGAGATCGCTAACAGCTAGGGTTCAGCAGTGCACACATAATTAATGCTTTGGGTAGAAGAACGGGAGAGCTTCCTCTGCTGGAGCCTGAGAAGAGGAAGCTGGGAAGCAAGGGTGGCACCTGGGGACCAGGGTTATCTTCCCATAGTAATCCAGAAAAGAGAGAGATGAGTGGACCAAGGAAATCGCGGTGGAAATGGAGATAGTTTTTGTGATGATTTTTTTTTTGTTTTAGCCTGAGGGTCATGAAATCAATTTTCTGGGTCATGACCACCATTTCTTAAAAATGAAGTAATAAAATAGAATAGAATAAGTTAAGTATTGCTTGTTGGGACTCATTTCAGCTCTCTTAGTGCACATGTGCACTGAGCTGTGATGTAAAAGGTTCATCTTACTATGAGTCACAGTCAATGGCAGATGAAGCAGTGGCCCCCCTCAAAGATGCCCACGTCTTGATTCCCTCAAACCTTTACGTTACGTTACAGGGAAGAAGGGGCGGTCCAGAGCTATCAGTAATTAAGATCATTAACTAGCTCATGCAAAAAAAAAAAAAAAAAAAAGGAGATGTGCTTAGGTTAAAGAGCCAGTGGTTTAAGGTGGGTGGAGCCTGGGAGGGAGAAACCATCCAAGCTGGCAAGAGTTCTCTCCTCCATAACTAGGGAACAGTGAGAGGAAGAACTCCAAGCCACCGAGGATAGGGCCATTTGTCAGAGCTGCTGGAGGAAAAGATGGAGGGAACAGGAAAATTAAGAAATTTCTAGTGCTACTTAGAGCTGGAATTTGAGCCTGAGTTCTTACTGCCAATTCTTTCTTTCCTTTAGCAGCAAGTGTCCTTGCACTTTGTGTACATAAAACTGGGCGCAGAAGAGCTAACTTGCTGCGGCTTGAAGGAACATCCAGGGCCAAAATGCACATAAGTTTTTCAAGTTAATATCAGTGGATATTATCATGACTTGGTTTACCAGAAAAGCAAACTTTCTCAGCTTTGGCTTCCTATCTAAAATGTGGAGACACCACCCCCTCTTCTAATTGAGCAGAGAGACTTATTAGATATTATCAAATACAAGCCATAAATCTTTCTGTGTAATGATTGTTGATAAAAGACATAAAGAAAAAAAGTATTAGTTCTCTACCTGTGAGGCCTTTCTTCTCCACTTCTTTTCAGTAGAGTCTCCGGTTTTTAGTAGAGATGCAATTGCTCAGAATAAAGACAATGTCTTCCTGTCCCCCTGCTACCTTGATGTAATCATGTGACTAAGCAGAAGCATTATCCATAACTTCTGGAAAAATCTAAGAAGCTGTGGGCAATCCTTCTGCATTCTCTTCTGCTAATGGGCAACGCTTCTTCTTCATCCCTCTTTTGTATTGGCAGGAATGTGGATGCAATGGCAGGGGTCCAAGCAGCTCTTTTGGACTGTGAAGAACAGCCGAGAAGCAGAGAAGGAAAACAGCTGCAGTCCTGGGGATCTGAGACATCTCCAGCAGTCTGGGTCGCCTGCTTCTGGGTTTGATTTTACATAAGAAACAAATACCAACCCCCCAAAAAGCATTATCATCCTTCACTTGAGATCAACTTGAAGATCACATGTGACATTAAAAAGACTTAAGTCCCGGGAGGCGCTCTGCAGGAAATTGAACTGACATGAGTTGTGGGTGGGTGGAAGCACATGGAAGTGCTCAGCATGGTGTCCTGTGTGTTTCTTGGTCCCTAACTACAGGCTGTCTCCTGGTGGTAGGGACAACAGTCACAGTGCCTCAATCCTGGATACTTACTGGTTCCTGTCGGTAGACTGGATCCAATCTCTACTTTGTATTCATATGTTTCTCTGGCAGGAAGAAGGGAAAACCTCTTGGGGATAGTGCCAGGACAGCCACACACACAAACAGTGTCTAACATGGAGTTCTAGGGCTGTAATTTTCTACTTTGTGCAAGAGTCAACCTGTGTAGAAGGGGGGGACCTAATCAACAGGCCTATGATGTTAGTTATGCCTTGGGACCTCCCAGATCACTGTCCACACATGATAAGGGCCACAATTCTCAACCTTCCTAATGCTATGACCCTTTAATACACTTCTTTGTGTTCCCTTTAATACAATTCTTCATGTTGTGGTGACTCCCCTCCATCATGAAATTATTTTCATTGCTACTTCATAACTGTAATTTTTCTACTGTTATTAATCATAATGTAAATATCTTATATGCAGCATATCTGAAATGTGACCTCTGTGAAAGGGTTGTTTGACCCCCAAAG